>NW_028263385.1:14967714-15294381 GCF_051168715.1 Poecilia mexicana
GTCCAGGGGGAGGTAAGACTGCAGAATGCTTCCACCCAGCAAAGGGAGGAGATATTTGAGTGTTTTTAAAAAGTATTCAGACTATTTGAAGCTTTCAGCGTTTCACTGTGCTCCAGCTGCAAAACTCACAGTATTTTACTGTATTTTTTACGGGATAGAACAGCACAAAGTAGTGGGTAACTGTGACGTAGAGAGGAAATTATACAATTTTTAAGAATCACTCTTTGCCATAGTTACAGCTGCAGGTCTTTTGTGGAATGTTCCTACCAGCTTTGTGCACCCGGAGACTGTTGGTCTTTGCAAAAAAAAAAATAGCTCAATCTCAGTTATTTTTAGGCATTTAAATAGATAACCAGTTATCTTTAATTCAGAGTTTTCACTTGTTCATTCTTGCATGAACATGCTTTCATCCAAACTGTTCCATTATTAGTCAGGTTGTATCTTTAAATTCATTGTCCTTCAGGAAGGTGAAGCTTTTTATTCTGGTCTTAAGTCTTTTGTCGGCTTTAACAGGTTTTCTTTCAAACTGCCTAGGTAAAGTCTGAAATTAAATTTGTGAGACGTGATAACATTAAAACAAGCCATTTATGCTTGAAAACCTTGCAAAAAAAAGTCGGTCAGAAACTCTCAAATGTTTGCCAACGGCTGCAAAAACAAGCTGTACAAACTTTTTTGGATTTATTCACGTTATCTTAGAAATGAAAGGTTGTTTGATGATATGAAATATAAAAATGGGTCAAAAACTAAAATTTATTTAGGAGTACCATGGTAAAGGGGAATGAACTCATATCACTACCTTCCTAAAATAACAGCCTATGGCATTTTTCTCCAAAGTGATTTTGGCCAAACCAAAATAATTTTTGACAAAAAAAAAAGACCTAGGTCAACATTTTAGGAAGGTGATGATATACAAACCACATTTTTCTGATTTTATTGGAAAAATAAAATGTGACAATAATGTACCATTTCCTGTTTGTGTGTAGAACAAAACACTAATGAGGCTTGCAGTTGTAAGAAGAGAAAAGCTGGCTGTGAACACTTCTGCAAAACACTGTGATTTCCTGACCGTTTTCTCTTTCCAGACTGTCCTGGAGGTGCTGAAGGGCCGAGCTATTCCCATCTCGCTCTGGATTTTGATCGGCAGCATCATAGGCGGCTTGCTGCTACTAGCGCTCATTATATTCATACTGTGGAAGGTAACCGAATGAATCTCTTGCTGGAAGTTCAGAAAACGTACGTTTGCTGTCGACCAGACATTAACCTCAGCTGTCCTGTTGCCCTCAAAGCTTGGATTCTTCACGCGGAAACACAGAGAGGATGAAAACCAGGAGGACTGAGACAGTTTACAAAGACGACGACCAGATGAGCAGAATCTGCCTTCGAACGGGCAACGTGATGAACTTCAACTTGAAGAGTTCGACGTGAATCTCCAGGACCAAAGTCAGCGTCACCAGGGTCCGACAGACATGCACTGCCCAAGATTTTCAGGGTCAGTAGGGGCAAATATGTAAATTATCTTTTTTTTTTTATGCAAAATGTATCAAACTACAGTTATTTTATTTAACTTGCAGACTTTTTCCACAATTTCATATTTTATACGGTCAGAACAGGTTTTTTTTTTGTTGTGTGTGTTTTGTTTGTTTTCTAATGGAATAAAAACAGGTGGGGAAAAAAAAAAGGTCTTTTGATATTTATTCAGTCTTGATCCACACAATAAAAACAAGAAAAACAACATATTCAGTCAAAGTTAACAGAAACACTAAAGAAATAGTTTTTAAAAATGATGAAATTCTGGATAAATTCTAACAATTTACGACTCAAGATGTAGACGTGGAGCTGACGTAGGATTCTAAGACGAAGACGGTTTCATCTACTTGGTTCTCTGCTGAGTCTAACCTGGAAAAGGACAAAAAAAAAAACAAACAAACATAAAGAGACTGTTGAGGAAACTGAAAAAGCCCAGTTTCAGTTTTGTCTTCTTACTTGTTGACATGAAGCTTCAAGACGTCCAGCTGCTGCTTCTCAGGAGCAGAGATCATCTCCTCGACTTCGCTCAGCTGCTCGGGCTCGGCCCCGCTGGCCTGCAGAGACGCCAGGATGGCTTCGATTCGCTGAGATTTCTCCAAGAGGCGCCTGGAAACCGACCGGAAAGCAATCGGCCACGATGAGACGGGAACTTAAACCATCAAACCAAATCTTTAGACTAGGACCCACTTGTTTTCTTTGGTCTCAAACAGGCGTCGCTCTATGAGGTTGGCCACAGTCTGCAGGAGAAATGTGTTAGAAAAGGCAGAAGAGGCAAAAAAAAAAAAAAGGGAAAATATGCGCCAGGATCCTTCCAGTCAGATCTTGAGCTCCCACCTTGTAGCAGTTCTGCAGCAGCATCCTGGCGGTTGGGAGCTGGTTGACGGTGTAAAGATAAAACGTGCGAGACGGAGCAAAATCTGGGGTTTTGGGGATTTCCTGAAGCAGAGGAAGTTTGTCAGACTGGAAAACATTTTTGTCAAACAAGATAAAATTGTGGTGTTTTACTTTACCAGAATGAAAAGTGAGAAAACTGGGTCATTAAATCTGCTTAATTCAAGGTTTATGTAAAAGTGACACAAAAGGTTCCTATAAGTTTTTTTATACAGTTTTCCTGAATTTTCTAAACTTCTTGGCATTTTTTTAAACGAAACCTTCACTTTATTGGACTTCAGCTTTTAGGCACATTATATTAAATAATGATTTATTCTTTTAATGTTATTTTCAGTAATAATTTAGCAATTTTTTTTCGGTGTTGAACAAAAAAAAAACATGATTTAATTCAATTTTAACCAGTGTGAAATGAACATAGAAGTAGTTCTTGTTGGAAATAACACAGCACAGGTACAAAAAGTAAATTTTCTGTAAAGCAAAAGATATGACATCTTTTGCACAATACATCAAATTACAATTGTTAACTTTTATAACTGTATTCAAATGACAAATCCAAAATAAAATGACCCAAAAGGGACATTTTAAAAGTATTTTATCAGTTAAACTGCTGTGGTTCACCTGGAGCTGCACCAGGTTGTGGGACAGCAGTGTGTACAGCATGTCTTTAGCCTCCTTTGCTGGAATCATGGCAAAGTCCTCCACCTGCTTCTGCTCGAGGTGTCTCTTCCGCAGTAACAGGCGGAAGATACGAGCCGACCGGGAGCCAAATCTGATCAGCAGACGAAAATGAGAACCGGTTGATAAGTCAGTTCGCGTAAAAAACCCGAACGGACTCACCTCTCCTGCACGATGGACTCGATCGTGGCTCGAGCCAGGTTTGCAAGAGCTCTGTGCAGATCTGAGAGACGAGTTCAGGAACACGGCCGATTTATCAGATTGACAAAGCAGACTGGATAATTCAGTATTTCAGCTTTGGCTCTAACTGCACAAAAGGATACTGACAACAAACATTCCTCCTCCGCTTTCTCCAGTCTTCCCAACGAACTCCATCTGGGAAATAAAGAAGCAGTCGATGGTGAAAGAGATTCGTGTGGATAGGAAGTGAAATCGCCCCAGCAGGCGGAGTGCGTACCGGGTCGTCCACCAGCAGAGTCAGATACTGATCCAAAATGTGCCTGGGGATGTTGTAGCTGGCTGGGAGGGACCTGAAGATCTCATTGGCTGAGAGCGGCTTCGTGCAGGCAGCGGTGGCCGAAGTGGTCACCTCACTCATCCTCAGGATGGTCCTCACTATTTCACTGCTGGTCTGAAACGTTAGAATATGAACAATCTTGAAATAACTTGATGGATGATGCTTTTTTTTCCCTTTGTAATCTAATTTTATAATATAATAATGTATTCTTTACTAAATCTAATAATAAATGATTAATTGGTGTTTAAAGGAATGGATACACACAAAAATCCAAAGTAAGCATTTTAACTGTCAGAAAACTATAACTATGCTGTTAAATACAGAGTAAGTCAGTTTTAATTTAGAAACACTGTACTACTCTTAACTAACATTTTTTCACTTTTTGTTCAAGTAGAGCCACAATCTTTCATGTATTCGTGGAAATAAGTGGAAGAAAAAAAATGATACACGGTGTTTAAGTCTGAGAGTCTTTTCTCTCAGCTTCACACATCTACAGACTTGAAAGATCTGGATTTTGACTGGTGCACTAAACACATTAACATGACTCCATCCACATCATGCCTTCTTAGCTCTGGGTGTTTGTCTAAAGATAAACCTCAACACCAGCCTCAAGGACTCTGCATCTTTTCCCAGCATGCAGCCCCATCTACCTTCCCATCAACTCTGACCTTGTTGACGAAAAGTAATCAAAACTTTTGTTTTCTGTCCGGTTCACAAATACGCACAATGCTTTGTTGGTCTATCACATAAAATCCCGCTGAGAGTTTTTAATACGAGTAAGTGTGGGGAAAAACTCCATGGGTAACAATACTTTTGCAAGTAACAGTGAATTAAATTACTGAAATTATTAATTTTAAGTTCATCCTTTAATAGTTTAGTTGTATTTTGAGCAATTCAAGGGAAACCTGACCTGATCCAGCTTATTGGCCACAGCACTGATGATCGCCTGGTCTCTGAAGTGTTGATGAAAACGCTCAAAATTCACCTGCCAGTAAATTCCCTCATCACCGTGTGTCTGAGCAAACAAACAAACAAAAAAAAAACATCCATACCATTATAAAAACACAGGTATGCAAGTGATTTTCGAGCTTATTGATAGAACCAAGTAGTCTCTGACCTCTGTGTCCATCTTAGCCCTTTTTGCATTCCTCTGGTCCTCTCCGTTCTCGGGGACAAGCTGCCGTTTGCCTCGTCCAATGAGCGAAACATGTGGTACGCTGTAGCACTCAGGAAAGCTCTCTGGAGTTGGCGGGGCAACGCCGACAGCGGCTGCAGGAGCCGCAGCGGCTGCTGATGTTGCCGCAGCAGGAGCGGCGCTGCCTGAAGTTCCTGCTCCTCCCACTGGAGGGCAGCGCTGGAGAAAATGGGTCTCCACCAGTTTGGAGAAGGTGGAAGACACTTCGCTGTAATCCATGCTGTGGCCTTCTATAATGGAAATACACACGCACACTTTCAACTAGGACTGGGGATTTATCCTATTGTCTATCATTTATTGTAATACATTTGTATCATGATAAGAATTTGAAATGCAGTTTTCACAATAAATTCCAGATTGCAATGCTTAAAACCACCCAAAAACTGTCAGTACTGTCGTTTTATGTCCATATTATTGTTATTTTCACTATTTTCTAAACTGTTTGTTCAAAGAGAATATCAATAAATACCAATGAATTTGAACATATGATTAAATGCAGTTAATGTGTGGAGTTTGGTGATACAAATCACATTTCTTTAAGTGACTCATGACTCATTTACTTAAAAAAAGTAATAAACTGTTCTAATTGTCATTTTTATTGTTATCACAATAGTACTGAAAAGAGGAGCATGCCAGAGAATTACTATTTGAATTATTCACGCAGAGTATTCTTGTTGTTAATTTACACTGACAGTTTTTCCTGTTTTTCCTGTTTGAGACCAATGATTTCTAGTTTTTAAGGGCGATTTTGTTTACAGACAATCCACATTTCAATACATATTGTTTCAGTTGTGTGAAACAATAACTGAAACAACAATTTCGCTCATTGTTTTTGATTATTTTTTATCTTTAAAACATCTATCAGTTCAAGCATTACTGTTCTTTAGAGACTACAGTTTTACTACTCTTTGAGAATATCATTTAATGGTCTAAAAATCTACATTTATCGCAATAATTTCAGGGACAATTAGTCGTCAAGTAAAATGTGTTGCTGCGATAGCCCTAGCATTAAATTCAAAAAGCTTTTGAAACAAGAAAACTGCAGCTTTTTTAAAGATTTCCGGTGGACACAAAAACCGACCCTCCATGTTCTGCGTGAGTCGGTCTGCGACCGTCTTCACCGTGCTGCTCATCGTCATGTGGCCACGCTGCAGCAGCTCCTCTATGATCAGCTCGCCCGTGTCGCCGTACAGCGTTTTGGCCGTGTAGATGTAACGCGGGTAGCGCAGAACTCTCAGGATCCGATCGCAGCAGGCCCGGTACTCTGTGGGGCTGCCCGGTCCTTTGCGGCCAGAGGTGAAACAACAAGCCCCATGTTGCACAAGCACGCACAGACACTTCTTTACCTTTAATGAAAAAGAAACATTAATGCACACCCATCATCCCTGAGTTTCTTCTACACTTTGAGAGACAACCTTGATATGAACGATGATGAATGATGTAATAACGCAGTAACGTCTAAGTGTTTTGAATTGATTTTATTCAACCGCCATCATTTACAAACTTAAAAGGTGATAATATTAGCTAATAAGTTGAGAAAAAATAATAATAAACATCTTGAATACATCACCACAAGCCGTTGGTGGCAAAATTTTAATGATAATCATAATTATAGGCAGAAAATGTTGGATAGCCGCACCAAATCCACAGAGAGGTTGGTTTCTTGGACGATGGTCCTCAAGTTCTGTGCTCCACTTCGGAGCAGATGAGTTCCCACTTTCTCCACCATCTCTCCGAAATGCTCCTGCAGCAGCAGGCCACACAGACGGATCTCCTGGGCCGTCATCTGCATAAAGGCAAGAATAAATACACACAGAAGAAGGAGCTTTAGTGAGAAGAGACAAAAATTTAACTTTCAGTCCAATATTTAGAGTGCCATGTGTGGTGGTAAATACATATATACCACTGTTGAAGGGCTGCAAAAGTCTCAAAACTGGGGAGGAGGCTCACCTTTCAGGAGGACAAAGATTGTAAACATACAGTCAAAGCTACAAGCACAGGGTTTTAATCAAAGCCAAATTATTATCCAGTCAAAGCCCAGACCTAAAATCAATTGAGAATCTGTGGCATATTTGGGGGACCCTAGTTTAAAGCAGCAGCAAAAAAAAAAAAAAAAAGTTTAACATAACTCGAAAGATTTGTAGCTGCAATTGTGGCAAAACAAGATGTTGCACAATACACGGTTTGTGAAAGAAATTGAAAAAATATCAACATTTTTGCAAGGAACTGCAATGTAAACAATTTCTTATGTCAATTCATTGGGTTTGTATGCGGAGAAAGAGTATAGAACTGCAGCTGTTTCAATAAGATGAACTGCCAACAGATTATTGTTATTTAAGGCATAAAAGAAATACATCCAACAAAACCCAAACTCTCTAGACTGCAAAGTTACACTGACGCCTCATGTAACGTAAGTCTGTCAACTACGGCTAAAGACCACAACCTTAAAACCTGCTCCTTATGATGCACGGTGGGTCAGTGAATGTACAAACATTGTCGCCTGTAAGGCTACAAGCAACAACGACTTCAGCGTGTTATTAGCACTAACCTTGCACACGGATATCTGTCAGGACAGGAGAAACTTTCGCCTCTATGCATCCCAAAGACCGTAGACTTCGCACACATGCGACTCGTCGATGACAACACAGGACCACTTCCGCTATCCAGGTTTGCTCGTCGGTGTCTCGCTGTGGTGGAGCGCCGCTTGTCGGCCTGGAGAAGTATGGTAGACCAAATTATCACATAATACAATTATTAGGTAGCCAAGTTAATCTGCGTTAAAGTTAGTTGAGTTGCAGGTGTCTTTAGATTTTGGAGCAATGCTTCTCAAACGGTATTGGTATTTTTTTTTTTTAATAATCCAATGTCCCAGTTCTTTTCCATGTCTTTACCAATTTGCTGGGATTCGTTCGGTGTACTTGATGTTCTTACTTTAAACGTTGTTTTCACAAACGTTGTTTCCATTAGAGCAAAAATGTTTCAGTGTTAGTAAATGTATTAAATTATCTGAGAATTACAGTTGTAGGTGTGTCACACTTCTTAAAACGCTTGACCTAAATGGTTGGATCGCACTTTCCTAAAAATAACACAACATGTCGTTTTCTGAACATTTGCTATTTGAGTAGTCCTAATATAAAGTCCTAATAGTTTCTGCACAACTCAGATTTTTGTAAGTTTGTTCCAGAGCTAGGGGTATCATCCCACCCTTTTCGTTGGTTGAGCTCTTTTCTGTAAAGCAGTGATGTAATTTCATCAGCAGACGTTCTGTTTGATTTTTCTGACCAGTAACTTAAAATTCCTGACTTTTAAATAAAAAAAAACACTCCACATGAATGAAATTTTAAAAAATAAGAACAATAAAATTCGCTTACCTACGAAATGTGTGGATAGTCCATGACAAATTTCTAGATATTTTTAATTTCAAATCTTATATGCAACGCTATTGTAGTCTACAGAGTGTAGGAGAATGTGATTTGATTATATGCTACAACCACCTTCCATACACGGCCGACAGCTGTCTTCGGTTGGCGGAGGACCGACGTCAGTGTTTGTGCTTCTTTGGGGAAGATGGCGGAGGCTGCGGCTGTTCCCCCGCATCGGTTTTTCTGTCACTGTTGTAAGGGAGAGGTAAACCCCAAACTCCCGGTAGGTCAGATGACTTTAGTTTATGTGCCGTGTTATTTTGTGGAGTACTGGGGCTGACAGCGCTGCCTGCCGGAGAATGTCTGATTCTCTCGCCTGCTTGCTAAAGCTAAACCCTGCTAGCCTGGTAGCGCTTGTTAGCCCCGTTTGTTGTTGTTGTAAACTCGCGAAATAAACTCCTGTAAAGGTTTTATTTTAGTAAAGAAACAGACTTTAAAAGCAAACACTGTCTACTTTTGAAAGGTTTAAACGTCTAACATGGTTATGCCAAAACTCTCTGCTTAAAAGATTTGCTTAAGATACTTCAGATATGTTCTTCGCGATATTTCTACCAGTCAACAGCAACAACCGAGAGAAAGCTGTTAACTAATTGATCAAAGACAACTTATTTAAAATTAGCTAACAGAAAGTCGACAGTTATTGTTTCTGATTTAAAAAAAAAAAGTATTATTGACAGGACAAGTTGGGGAATTTTCCAGTGTACACTTAAAAGTGTTTAGTTTCAGTTTTGTTATCAAAAGTAGGAGTGAACTGACCATAAGTGAGCTATTTACGGTCAACATTACGATATGTAGAATATATATTTTATTTCCGCTCATGTATTTTTGAAAGACTTGGAGTAAATCCAAGCTTTAACAAGTACTGAAGGAGCTTCTATTGTAGCCGAATGATATCTGTAAGATCTTTGATTAGTCTTATATGACCATTAATGGGGCTTTTGGAGACAACTTTGTATTCCATTAAATACATTTATGAATTTAAAAGTTAATTTAAGAAACGTGGTCACACTTGCCTCTGTTCCATATTTCCATATAGTCTTTGAGAACTATAAAATAATATGGTAGAATAAGACCGTTCAATATTTGTCTCTGTCCTCGCTTCCCTGAGTTGTCATTAGTTATATTATCAAGACTAATAGTTTTCATATGTTTTATTACAAGCAGCATCTCTGTAAATACCAAGTTTCCCCCAGTGTCTTCTTGAGATATTTAAACTCCTGCCTTATCTCAGAGAATTTCAAAATGCTGCCAACATTTCCAGATCTCACATATTCCATGATAGCCAGAGGTTTAAAGTGCAAAAACATCCAACAGAGCAGCTTTGCTGTAATGTTAAGCCTTCCTGTTAGCTGATGTTGAAGCTCCCTGTTGAAGCATCCTGAACGAGTAGCTCACACACCTATGTACAAAGTAGTTTTCTTTTTAAGCAGCTGCTTGCACTTTTGATTTTCATCAGACTTGATTAAAATCGCCAACTTTGAGTCTTCCTGCATCAGTAATCGCTCCCACCATGAAATGACCGGATGTTGCACCTCGGCTTTTCAGTCATATTTTTAAGTCCTTGTTTTTTGGTGCATCTCTAGATAATTTTCAGTTGTCAACCTTTTTTTTTTTGTTTTTTTTTGTTTTTTTTAATTTAAATTCAGTTCCCATTGACATGAATGAAAACTGCAGGGTGAAATCAGATATATTTATTTTTTTATTGCCCTTTCTTTCTCATGTTGATACACAACATTTCATCTCAGGGCAACACTCACCTGATTGTCTCACCAACTGTAGTTGAAATTGTTTTTCTTACCCTGTTTATTTATTTATTTATTTATTTATTACTAATTTTTTCTATAAGTTATAACAAAGTGAAGCTTATAAAAAATTGTGGCATTTGTTGCATAAGCGTTACAGTCAAGGATAAGCTAATACTTGACTATAATAAGTCAGGTAAGCTAATCATTGTTTCATAAAATCACATTTGTATTGTGTTTACTTGCAACACTTCTAATTAGAGGTTTACATGCTGAGCTTCATTTGAATCTATCTATTGCATGTTCTTCATCTTTCTACCCGTTACTCACTCAAAATAGGTTTGCTACTTTAAAGGTTACTAAGTGCTTATAACATGTCAGTCAGCCGGATGACTACAACACCCAAGTATCGCAGCACACTACCTCGGTACTTCCCAGGTATCGTTTTTCATTCATCCAGGATCATGTGCGCATGTATAAAACAGAAAGGATAAACTGGGCGAGTGACACACGACTGGCCCAGTCTGGTTTTGCTAATTGTGCACTTTCAGATCCTAATGTTTGCCAAATCAGACTAATGACATGTAACTCCTGGAATAATGTCATGCATGTATGGAGAAATTTATATCATTTTTTTCCCAAATAAAAGTCCGTCATGAGCTGAACACCTTTAAATAGAGTTTCTTATGCGGGCGGCATTAATCTGATCACCTCCTCGTTGTCTGCGTGTTCTGAATCTCCGCTCAGCCCTGTTTTCATGGCTGGAAGGCCCTGGCTTTCATTAGGAAAAGAACATCTGAGCGACGGTGGTGTTTTCCTCATTCTGTCTCACTAACACTCAAGGCGTGGTCGGCCAGACCAGCTCTACCTCCTGGGTTGCATTCAGAAAACACTGGCTGTCATTCAAAGAAAAAAAAAAAAAGGGGGGGGTCTGATATCATCTGCCAATGTCCTGTTGTTAATTTAATCATCAAGTAAAAATACGTTGAGATGTTTTTACTCTGGAATCTGTAAAGTGGTTTCAGATAACATCTCAAAAAATGGAACTGGTGTCTTTTTACTTTTGGTTTTCTTGCTGTGTTTATAGAGGTGTATGATACAAAGATATTAGATTACGACATGAAACATTGAGAATAACATACATTTAAAGCAAAGTTTATTTGCTTGCTTCTCTACGTTTTGTCAGCTCACTTAAGTGGAGCCAGAAAGAAAACATTTACAAGCCAAATTATCTAAGACTTTGTAGTCATATGTGTGGATCCAGGTAGTGAAGTTTTTAATTTGCTACCTATGAAATACGAGTCTTTTACTTTTTATTTTCTTCTAAAAATGATTGGCTGATTGGGATTTACACATTAATAAATTAGTCTCATTAAATGTCAGTACATTTTATTTTATTTTTAAGTTTTGAGCTGTTCCACATTGACCTTCCAGTTGAAAGAATATGTTTATTTTGTAAAATATGTAATTTAAAATATAAAATCTGAATTTGGAAACAACAGATTTTAAAGGCTTTTTTAATATGAGGATCATTTTGCTCAGTGCTGATCTGCGTTCTCACACGTCTTTTATTTTCCTGCTTTGCCTTTGGCTCTGTTAAGTCAATTTTATATAAATAGCATGCATGTTACCTGAGTGATGTCGATTTACTTTCAAATTAAAGTACAAATTTGGAGGCTAGCTAAGTAGTCTGGTACTGAGTGCTCTGGAGGTTTTAGGTATTAAATGTCAGTTGTCCAAGACACAACTTTGCAAAATAAAAAAGACAAGTGTATCATTTTTTTTCCCTGTATCCCATAGTCATTTTTCTCTCTCAAATTTAGTTTAAATCTTTTTGAATTAAATATGAATTCACTTTGAAATACGCAGCCACACATTTTTCCTGAACCCAGTGAATGTCACTAGTGTAAGAATAACAAATGTTTATTGGTTCCATCTTCTTTGGTCTAAAACAATGCCTCCTTACTTATTCCTCTTTTTTGTCCTACTTTGTAACATCTATTTCACTCGTTTAGCCCAATCATAACTAGGGCTGAAACGATTCCTCGAATGATTCGAGTACCTCGATTACTAAAATTCCTCGAGGAAAATTTACCTGCCTCGAAGCTTCGTTAATTGATGTTTTATTAGTTAGCGCACCGTGTTCCGGCCGCGGAGCTCTCACTTCCGCCTCTGAGTTGTTGACAAAAGCTAAGTCTCAGCAGCATAAAGTCCAATCTTCAAGATTGGCCCGTGGGGATTTTATTGATTGATGATAATGCCCGACCTTAAAATGACTGGGGAATGCCTGGAGTAAGGCAGCATTTCTCCTCCGGGGCTGCTGGTTGAAAGCGAACGGCGGGAAGAGCGCTGAGGTGAGCGGATAGACTGAACAGGGCGGGCGGCTGAGTAGCTGATGCTTACCGTGTAAATGTAGTTTTACCGACGAACCGCACAATAAATTTCATATCCCGGTCTGAAGAAACGGGTGGCGGAGCGCATCGTACATGGCTGGTAGATGAGTTTCTGAGTGTGACCAGTGAAGGTGTCGTAAATATCCCGTATTGCTTCCCCCCGTGTTCGTCCCCCGGTCTAACAGTTCGTCAGTCCGCTGGTCTATTTCCTCCCCTCCATCCCATCTTACGTTCGTTCATTCGCCCTCTCCTCCCACTCCAGGCGGCATTTCCCGTATTTTCAAACCCAAAGCGTGACAGGTTAGGTGGCAAGGTGAGTTTAATTAATCTATTAAACTCACTGAAGATGAATACATAAACTAAAAGCTGGATTGTAGACATTTTTTATAAGCATATTTGTGAGCCTGCCTCTTTGTTATTAAATTCAATATAATTTCAGATTTTTCTATAACTTTTCTTCTGGTTAACTTAGAAAGTGAGCTATTATTGTTACAGGTTAGTTTTCTAAACTACAAAAAAGCAACTGTTAGGGATGCTCAAATATGAAAAATTGGACTGATATTGATACCTGATAGTAACACCGGTATTATGCCAGATTTACCAATATTTCATTTTATAATTTTTTTTTATCCGATTACTCGATTAATCGTAAGAATAATCGATAGATTACTCGATTACTAAAATATTCGTTTACAACAGCCCTAATCATAACACCTAAACCTGGATTACTCGAGCCCAGTTCTCGAGATTCACAATCCCGCGACTTTTAGATGCGTCTTCTCTCCAACACACCTGAGTTAAATTGACTGAATTCCCTCATCAGCTCCGCAGAGCCACAATAACGACCCATTAATGTGATTAAGCTGCGTTGGAGAAGAAATGCATCTAAAGTTTTCTGGACTGGACTTGGCCATCCGTGGCCTAAACAAACATCTTCAGTTCCTGGTGAACTGTATGAAAATGTCTGACTCGGCCTTTGTTTTGCTTCCTTCCAGGAATACATTTGTCCAAGATGTGATTCGGGTTTCATAGAGGAAGTAACAGAGGACTCCAGGTATGAGGCTTTTCTGCCGCTGCTTTAATTGTCCGTATAAGTAACCGTGTTGATGTCGAAGTGTTCAGACTTTAGGCTGAAGTTCTGTTTAAGCTGCTCGTTGTGTAGTCTTGTTAGTCTCTTAAAATTGTTCATAAATGAGGGGTTCGGTGTATGTTCATAATAGTGTGTCTTTTGTCCCCTTGTGCGCTGCTTCCCTCAGTCTCCTAGAGGGCGGCGCTAATGGGCTAGATGACACAGCCACACAATTTGCAGAGGTACGGGTTTTTTGGGAGGGTCGTTGAAGGAACACAAACTAACATTCATGATGTTTCAGTTTGTCGTCTTCTCTTCTTTTGACCCTTATTCCTTATTGTTTTCTGCGTGCAATTTCTCATACTAACTCTTCCCTGTTGTTGACATCTTTGTAGCTATGGCACCTTTTGTTACTGGAGCGGCCATTTACAACAGACAGAGACAGTCCCGACTCCGAGCACCGGCTCCCTGGAGGCCGCTTGACGGGCTTCGGTGATCTGGGAGGGTTGGGAGGCGGATCGATCGGGGGATCTGTCCCCACAGGTCTGGGAGGATCCATGGGGGGTCTGCTGGGATCCGGGGACTCCTGGGGGCAAGGGCGTCCGCCTCGTTTAGGCAGCCAGAGGAGATACAGGTCCAGAGGCAGCAGCAGGCCAGATCGCTCACCAGCGGTTGAGGGGTAAGTAGTTTCTACCGCCCGGCTCAGTCGTCTCCCTCCGTGCCTCCCGTTAGTTTTGCTCTTATAAGCCTCGTTTCCAACAAACGGCGGCGGTCGAGACATGTTGCAGCTGCAGTGCGGTCGCTGGAGTCGCTCACGGCTGACGTACAGAATGATTTGCTGCAACTTGTCGGATGTTTCAGGGGCAGCCCTGCAGTTCTCTGTGCTGTGTGTGCAGTGGCTAAATACGAGATGACTTTCACAGCAAAAAGCCACATGCAGATTCCCAGATCACACATAACTTGCTGCACAAGGCCAGAAATCAACCGATCAAATGAAATTAACCAAAAATAAAAATGAAACATGTTTTGGTTGGTTTGTCTCCAAAGACTCTGATCTTGATCCTCATACAATCATTTATATTTTTTAAATTGATTTTTCCTGCTTATTTTGCTCAACTAAAGAAACCAAAAATCTGAATTTAGCAGTATAACTGGAGCCGATCGTGTCTTTGTCTTCTCATAGCAAAGTTCTTGAATATACGATTTAAAATGGATTCTTTGCTACGTTGCGCTTTCCGTAGACGAGTTCATCCTTTTAGGAGACAGTCATGGAAACGATGCTTCTTATCAGAGTTGCAGAAAATTGCCCTTTTACTCAATATCTGTCGGCAGTACTCAAAATATATGCTTCATTGATCATGGAGGGTGATTTCTTTACACATGTAAAATAACAAGGCACAAAATATATTGAGAAGATTGGAGTAAATGAAGAGAACGTACAAAGAAAAAACCTCCAGAACGCTCCAGAAAAAAGCTTTCTGGAGTGTCTGCTTTGCTCAGCAGTTTTAGTGACGATGTTTAAATGTTTCTTGAACCGCAGATAAGATAAGAGGAGGGAACCGCAGATCCCTCCTCTTATCTGATATCTTATTTTCTTTTACATAATTCAGACACATTTGTCAAAAAATCTCCAGACAGTCATTCCTATCAGGGATGTTAGGCAAACCTCCAACAATGTTAACAGATGTTGCAGTAACAATATGACTTGCAATAAATAAGCAACTAAACATTGTTTAGGTTTTATTGTAAAAGCTACTTCCAGACGACATCCGCTGTTTTTGTTACTCAAACAAGTTTTAGTTTCATAATAATTTTATCTTCTTAAACCTGCTTATTGAACTGCTTTAAACTGCTTATTACACTTTAGGCAGTTCTTCATAATATGCATATTGTGTATAGTGATATTGCAATGATGGATAAATTTGCAATAAATTGCGCATCCCATGTCTGAGTCATTCATAGGTCAGAGAATTTCTCTAAGACTGCTTGAGCATTAATGTACGAATGAGTGAAAAAGCAGCCAAAGTCCAAAGAAAGTCTTTGTTTGGTTTCCAGAAATATTAATGCAATTTCTGACATGTACTTTAATTTAAAAGGAAAATCTATTAATTGACTTCCAGCTATAATGAGTCTTGCATTTGGTTCTAACTTTAGTTGCTGTGGTGTGTTTTTTTTCTTACAGGATTGTACAGCAGTTTCTAGCTGGACTCTTTGCCAACTCTGGAGTTCCCGGCTCACCTCCTCTGTCATGGTAAATCTAAGCGGCTTCGCCGGAGCCTCAGCGTTGCTTTTCTGAAACTGTTCATCTCCAGCTTGGCTGCTCCTCTTACAGGACGGGGATGCTGCACTCTAACCCAGGCGATTACGCCTGGGGGCAGGGAGGGTTAGACGCTGTCATAACGCAGGTGAACTCATTTTCTTTCCTCACTTTCACCTGTTTTTACCCTCGAGTTTACCTGTTTGTGTGTGTGGTTAGTTACTAGGTCAACTGGAGAACACAGGCCCTCCTCCAGCGGAGAAAGAGAAGATTTCTTCCCTCCCGACTGTCAGTATAACTCAGGAACAAGCAGGTCTGTCATATTTCCCACCTTTTAGTTTCTGACTTTGTCCTTAAAGTTGACCATAGCTGTGTTTGAGTTGTCAGTTTCATCCCTTTCCATGGACAGCGGCTACTTTATTAGGGCTGTTTACATTTGTTTTTTTATATTTTTTGGGTCATGGCTGCTAAGTTTTTAAACTAGTGATTAAATCTAGAGACTCTATATGTTTTAGTGCTGTTCACATACACCGAGTCACTTTAATGCATTACTATGACTTTTTTTTCTTTTATTGAGAAAATATATATTTAATTAGTATTTGTTTATATGTATCTTTTAGAATCAGAATGAAACGACTCTGGTCAGCTTTCTACAGTCTTATATTTTTTGGGGGGAAAAAATCATGTATTCTTAGGAGTGCTTTAGGTTTGGACAGGTATTTCAAATGAAAGTGAAGTAAACTGCATCTTAAATTGAGGACTTCAGCTGATTTTTGACATTTAACACGGGCAAATTTTTTATTTTAAGATTTTTTTGGCTCTAGTGGCCTTTATTTGATAGTTAATTGACAGGAAAGAGGGTAATGAGAGAAGGAGGAAGATTTGCAGCAAAGGTCGCCAAGGCCGGGAATCGAACCTGCGACAGCTGCGTCGAGGACTAAGCCCCCCATATGTGGGTTGTGCTTAATCCCTGCGCCACCACAGCACACCCACACAGGCAAATGTAATATTTATTGTATTTAAAGTCTCACAACAGTACAAATATATTCTATGGCTCAAAATCTGTGTATATTATTGCATTTAAATTTCAAAATGGGTCAACAATAGATTGAAAAATCCAGTTAATTGTGGGATTAACTGGAAAAGAAAGACTAAGTTAAACAGAAAGACTATGGCTAATAAAAACATCCAAAACTCTGTTTAGGGTAAAATATTCATTAACCTAAAAGAGATTAACAGTTTATCCCATTAACTAATTGCAGGGTACTCTTTGTAACTTTGTCTTTTTAGAGTTTAACTTGCACTAACTCCCTATCTTTGAATTGTAAATAAAGAATATGAAGCTCATAAATAAACAACAAAAAAAGAAAAGTGTTTTTTTTTTTATTCTATCAGTGAAAACTGAAGCATGTTTTCCTCTTCTCTCCTGCAGATTGCTGTATGGAATGCCCAGTGTGCAAAGAGGACTTTGCAGTGGGAGAACCAGTCAGACAGCTACCCTGTAACCACTTCTTTCACTCAGACTGTATAGTACCATGGCTGGAAATGGTGAGTCACCATACAGAACAGCAAGCATATGATTCATTTGCTGTTCTTGGGGTAAAAAAAAAATCCAGATGTAAAACCACATTCAAACTAGCTTTCCAGGATAGAGCAAAAAAAAAAAAACATATATAATCACAACCAATTTCCATGTGCTAGATCAGTATGAGAAAGGAATGATTAGGTTTGCAATTGTACAGTACTTTTAAAGACCATTCTTAACCCTTTAAGCTTTTCATATTTTGCCAATTTCATTGGGATTTTATGCACTGGAAAGAAACAAGTGAGCACGTAATCAGATATTAGTGCATTTATAAGTTCTAAGTTTCCACAAACTGGAAATCAATTTGCGGGAAACTGATTTTACAGTGGAGGAAAACTGTGGAGGAAGGCGTTCTGGTCGAATGAGAGAGAAAACTTAAGCTGAACACATCACCCCCACGAGGAAATATAGTCGTGGAATGGCCCAGTCAAAGTCCAGATCTGAATACTGCTGAGAATCTGGGTTTCAGCAGATTCTCGGCAGATAAAATGCTGTTCAGAGACGTTCTCTATCCAGTCTCGCTGAGCTAGAGCTAATTTGCGAAAAGATTAAAACATCCCTCTAGATATGCAATGTGAGACAGAAAGTGGTTCCTATAAAATGTTCACTCCAGAGACAATGAATTCATACTTATGGGATTTTTAGCATTGTCCTCCTGCTTTACATATACGTGTTAAAACCCATTAAAGTTGGAGGTTTAACATGACGAAATCAGAAAAAGTTAAAGCGGCTGGCTTGATATTTCTAATTGAAAGACAGTCATGTACTAATCTCCATTGACATCCACTGAAATTAGTTTGATTTGATTAAAGCTCAATTTGTAAGTTGAATTAATGTGTAGGTGGGAACATGCTGCACTGGTTTAGCTTGACAGTAGTAACACCAAATTTTGGCCAAACTGCAGCGATCTGATGTCTGCCTGCTTTTCCCGTGGTTCTGCAGCACGACACGTGTCCAGTGTGTCGGATGAGTTTGAACGGAGAAGACAGCAGCAGCCAGCCCGCAGAGTCCCCCTCGCTCTCCACGGACCCCCGCACACAGGAGAGATGGTCTTTTTGAGACACCGCAGCTGTCTCATCCTCAGCTATCCGTCACATACATCCAGGAAAAAAGAAAAAGAAAGAAAACGCTTCTCATTTTCCCTATTTTCTCTCTGTTCCTGTCATCATATTTTCAGCCACTTTGTATATTTATTTTCTATTTTTAATGCCTTCTTCTTCAATCATGTATCCTCTTAAAGACGTCTTAATTTGTTGTGGTTTGCTGAATCTGTTTTTATTTGTCGGGATAGAGCAGCCTAGATTGACCCTCATCTCGCCCCGTTCTTTTTCCGTTTCCTCTTCTCGAGCAAAACTTCGCCACGTTTTTCTCTCGGCGCGTTGCTGAAATTCTCTGGCGGAGGGAAAAAGACTTTATTTCTTTACCGTTTCAAAGACACAGAATCCTGAGGCTGAGCCCCTGTGAAGGCACGAGGAATATTCGTAACAGCAACTCTGCTCAGTTATTTTACAGTGATTATCAGGAAAATGTTGATGTTTTTAAATTGAATAGGAATCTGGGTAAAAGAGCCACAAGTAGAAGCTGTAACTTCAGATAAGAGGAAGCATTTTTTTTAAGCCCTCCCAACTCCTCTCTGTCTGAAACTGTACATGAAATGACATTTTTCAGTGTTTCGCCCCCGTATCTCCTGCGTGAGATGTCATAAACTCCTCCTGGTGTATATATTAAATACAAATGGCATCCCTCTCTCATTTTAGTCCTCTGTTTATGGCAGTCTTCTTTTGATTCACATTTTTATCACTTATTTTGATGTAAATAATTTTAGTCCTACTTAAGGTTTGCAAAGAAAAAGAAGACATTGAGAATGGCAACCCAAATGTGAAATACATGGTGTATGAAAAGTGTATATTATAAATATAAAATGTTTATGTATCAATAAATTGACAAAAAATGTTGCTTGCTTAAAGTGCGTTTAATATTGAGAAACATTTTTGAACACTGCGCTTTACACACAATAAAACTAAAACAAGGCATTTATGAGCTTTGTTGATCAGAAAGATCATTAGTAGCACGATGAGGCTTGTGAAAAAATCACTTTCATTTATTGCATGTTGCTTATTTTTTAAAAAATGGTGAAAAAAAAATAGCTTCACAAACTCGATTAAAAATGTGCTGAGGTTCCTTGGAGTTATTTAAATAACTAGTAATTGTGCGAAACAGAAATGTGTTCATAATAAAACCGACATGGGGTCTGCTCCTTTTCCAGCCGACTGGGGAAATGTAGGGAAAGCCAGTGGGGACATTATTGATGCTGAATACCTTCACATTCGTAGTGCAAAGCAAATGAGCATATTTGCTGATGATAGCAGTGAATCAGCTTGTAACTGATCCATATTCATCTCAGAATTTGGGCTACGAACTGTTCAAGTGGACAATTGCCTTAGCAAGGATTTATGACAAGAAAAGTCAAAATCATCCAAGTTGTTTGATGTTCAAACTTTGCCGTTTGATTTATGAACCCATCTTGGAGTTTTTACAAACTGTGTTTGCTAGCCTGCAGTTATCTGTAGATTAATAGTTATTAGGGCTTATAAGTCTGATGTCCAATTTAAAGATAAGCTTATATTCTATTAGCCGGGGTTTAAAACTGACACCTTTTATGTGGATCGTCCCGAATCACCTCACTGCCTGGGTTGCTTCACCTAACAGCCAAGGTGAAGGATAAACAGTCGTGCTGAATGAGATCCACTTGACAAAACACAGCCTTTATCAGCAAAACTGACAAAGAGATCAGATGTAAGTCTTGACTGGAAAAAGAAACCCAGTTCAATACATCTAGAACTCAAACTGCTCCCGTTTTAAACCCCGAGTGGCTCCCGTATCAAATCTTCAAAAGCAATTAATCTCCACATGTAAACACTGGCTGGGCGGGTAAGTAGCGGCCTCTCATAATGATGCAACATCTCAAGTTAGCAGGATTGTGAGAATAAACAAATGAAAATATGACGACATGAATTTGTGATGAAATTCCATCTTTTCCAGTGCAGTTTTCCTATTTCTTTAGGAAATAACTCAAAAATGAAAACTACCGTGGACCAAATCATTTGCATACACATACATGTACCCATACTCATATGTGCTTGATGTCTGAAGATTTTGTCACAAACAGATTCAGCATATTCTTAAGTTATATTAGCTGACATAAAGAGCGGACCCCCTTTCTTAAGCTGCTGAGTGTGCCGGCATGTAAATGGTGCAGACCCTAATGAAGACGCAACAGTTTGATGCGATTTATAAATGTTGTGTCCGCAGTGCTGCTTTAAAGTGTGTCAGTGTTAAATCTCAGTGTGCGTTCCAAGCCGCCGTGAGCAGCGAATGGGCCGGCGCGGTGCAGGGAATGTAACCCACAGCCGGATCCCACACCTCAAACTGAATGGCTGATGATGACCTGAAGCACACACACACACACACACACACACACACACAAAAAGCAGGTTAGTATTTACCACTAAAATGCACTAATTAGAACCTATTTCTTCATTAGTACCTGTTGAGAACGATGAGAACCACAGAGCCGTCTGGTCTGACGAAGGCGGAGAACTCGAGCTGTGTCTTTGCACTAGCGGACACGCCCACCCTCTGCGACCCCTCCCACAGGAATGCACTGTATACAAAGACTAAACATAAGGATCTCGCTGTAAAAATCAACAGGGAAAATGCGAGAAACAAAAAACGTCACCTAAAGTGGGCCATGCTGTAGAAAGTTGGCTGTTTGTAAAAGACGTCCCGCTTGGCGTCCACTATGACGGGGCTGTCCACAAAGTTCTTCACCCAGTTTGGCCCACCAGTCTGGTCCAGTGCCAGGTTCCAGTCAGTCCAGCCCACAACGTAGTGATTTAAGTCCTGAAACAGAGGAAACGCACTCGTATCGCATGTCTTCTGAAACTGTAGTAGTGAGAAGTGTTTCTGCTAACTGGCCATTTACAGTGTCTTGTTACTACAAACACACACAGGAGTTTGGAATATAATATGATGGACCAACACAAAGTACGGGATGCGCCATAATTGAAATTAAGAATGGTTTTTACAAGTACCGTATTTTCCGCACTATAAGGCGCACCTAAAAACCTTCAATTTCCTCAAAAGCCGACAGTGCGCCTTATAATCCGGTGCGCCTTATATATGGACCAATATTGAGCCACAACAGGTCCAGCAACGGACCTTACCACAGGGGCCGCGTTTCATTGGCTAATGCCCATTTTAGGTCACAGTGCAGCTACCACGTGCGTGACCGTCTCACAAACACAAGCTACAGTAGTAAACATATGCTAATGTACATTGTGGACCATCAAAACCATGAATGCCGACTTACCCAGCCTTGCAAGAACAATAGGCATCAGTGATCTTGTCCACAGCTATATTTATGCTGAGGGTGTGAGGATCTGCTGTTTTCCTCATCTATCGGTAGCTTTTAGCTGTGACGCGGAGGCATCCAGTGGCTCAAACACCTTGATGTTGTCCAAAAAAGATGACATGAACTTGTTGGTTCCCCTGTCCATTGCCGTGGCTGATATGTTGTGAAAATCCGGCAGAAATGCTACGCTAATTAACTCAGATCGAAATGAAAGACGTCATGTTTACACAGACATGCAGTAGGCTGCTTACGTAGTTGGTCCACTACGGTAAGCAGCCGCCAACTTCTTTTTCCCCCGTAGAAGAAGTAGTGCGCGGTGCATGCTGGGATAGTTGTCAGAACACTGGTTTGTTAATAAAGTTTGATAATACATTTAAAGGGGGGGAGGGGCAGGGGAAGAGAGACAGAGACTGCAGCGGCAGCTTGTCGGTTGGTCTGTGTTACCCAGAAAGCAGTTGGGCATAATATCGCAACACCAACACCGTGAGTGAAACAACGACTGGGCCAGCCTACTATATAAAGTACTCGGGGAACATTTCTTTATTAATGTGGATGTGTAATAATAGAGTATGAAGCGTCTATTCTATGCGCCTTATAATGCGGTGCGCCTAATGTATGAAAAAAGTCCTAAAATAGGCCATTCATTGAAGGTGCGCCTTATAATCCGGTGCGCCTTATAGTGCGGAAAATACGGTAATAGTGTGATGTGCATTTTGTACGTAGCCCTCTTCACTCTGACATTTCTAAATAAAATCTAATGTAACGGCATCCAGCAGACGAAGGGACATAGCAGATAAGTTAGAGCCAAAGCTAGGTGAGTGGTTCAGTCAAAGTCCAGACCAAAATTCAACTGAGAATATTTGGCAAGTCTTGAAAACTGACGTTTACTACATTTACTCCTTCTAGTTTGACTGAATAGAAGGAAGAGCAGGCAAAAAATTTTCCATTTCTAGCTTTGTACAAAAATGCCCAAAGGACTTCCGACTGTTCCTCCAGTAAAAACTGGTGCTGCAGATATCGAGTACGTAGACGTGCAAATGCTTTTCAGATTCGTCTTTCTAGAATTATTTGAAAACCCACCCATCACTTGCCTTCCACTACACACTTACGCTTTACCTTTTGTCCGTTCGTCCCATACAATCCCAGTAAAGCGCATTAAAGTTTTAGCTTGTAACAAGACAAAACGTGACAACGACAGAGAGGCGTGAACAGGATCAAGTTCTTCTTGACTCAGGCTACGTCTAATACCTGAATGAGAACAAAATGAATAGAATGGAAGGACTCCAGTTTAAAGTGAAGTAAGATGACACAGAACACCAGTTCCAGCTTGCTCTGCAGCCCTGCAGGCAGTTTCTGTAGTGTGTGTGTGTGTGTGTGTGTGTGTGTGTGTGTGTGTGTGTGTGTGTGTGTGTGCAGCAGAGTGTAACATTTAACCTGCACTGCACTGCAGCGTGGAGGGGAAGGGAGACGCGCCTCTCCGAGACGACTCGCGGCATGTCAAATCTGACGCCTGCAACAAGCGGATCTGACTGAACAAGCACCGACCCCGAGATGAGCTCACCTCTAGGATGTCATGTGCGTACTGCTCCGCGTGGTCCCAGCTGCCCAGCTTCACCCCGCGGTCCACTGAGCTCCAGCCTGCACAGGCCTCCGTGCCAAACAGATAGTACTCTGGGAACAGCTGATGGGTGGCTCCCAGGCTCGCCTCTGCAGGGACGAGAGTGTCCAGGTACCAGTGCACCGCCACGCCGTGGATGTATCGTGCTGCATGAACATCACTGAGAACCTGGAGGGCAAAAAAAAAAACAGAAGATAATTACTGCAACTAGAGGTTTATTAGTCCGATCATATAATCTGTACTGAATCCGTCTAATTTATGCCACTACTGAGATGACAACTGTGGCATAAATTCGAGAGATTCAGTGAAATCTGTTCATTCGACAGTCTCCAGATGTTGAACTGACTTTTAGTTACCGTTAGTCTCCACCGAAACGAGTGACTTAATGTTCTCACGCACGTTTCTTTCCCTGCTATTCAGATGAATTGCTCACATTTACTGAAAGCCAACAGATCAGGCGCCGCTTTTCATTTATCACTTGTTTCACTGCGTCAAACATAAATGCAGTAAACAGAACACAAATGTGAAATTCAAACTAATTGCATTTCAAAAATTGCAGCAACGTTGTGATTTACTAATGTAAAAAAATTTTTTTTAAAAATGACTCATAATTCCTACAAATTCAGCAAAGTATTCTCCTCACATCTGACTTTCCAAATGACAGGATGGGCTCTGAAAGAAAACTTTCTTTCAGATTTTGAAGTTTATTCTGCTTGTATTTTTCTTGTTGGTTTCTAATTTAAAACAACTTAAAGTTACACAATTCATTTTTTTTTTTGTCGCTTGAAATCTTGGAGATCTTTTTTTCACGATTGTTTTTCCAGATTTTCCTTTTGTTAATGAGGTGGGTTGGACTGACGCCAGAAGCGGCCCCCCAGTTGAATGCTCCTACCCTAAAGTTTCAGTTTAAAGAATCAGAAATTCATAGGAAAAAAATAGACATAGCATAAAGTAGTGCAACACATTCAGAGTTTCTAAACAGTCCGAGAAAGTCTGGAATTTGATTTAAAGTCTGGAAGAGTATGAGAAAAGCCAATGAGAATGTGAAAAAATGTGTATTTCCACACTTTGTTCTCCGTCTTTCTCTACTCCTTTCATAATTTTTATGTTTTTTGGGTTTAATTGTACTGAATATGTCAGATTATCTGTGGAAAAAATATTTAGCAAAACCTGGGACACACCAGGAATATGTAGACTTTTGGTATGAACTAAATTTTAGAGTAAATGTCACACATTGACTTGCATGTGGACATATAATTTAATTACAACTGCAGATTGCTCATTTTGAATTCACCTTACATGGCACTACATTCTGCTTTTACTTTCCTTTTTTTTTTTTTTGAATGTTTGGTCTACTGCTGGTTTCCTAAAATATAACTGTGCTTGCTGATCTCATCTGCCACCATGTGGGTTGAACAAAGTCAGCGACGACCTTCCCCACTGCTCTATCTGTCCGTCTGTCCTTGGACTCACCACTCGGGCCCAGTGGGGCAGCAGCAGGCGGTTGTCATCCAGTATGAGGATGTGTGTGTGTGGGTGTGCTGAGGACTGCAGGGCCGGGCCCAAGTCCAGAGCCACCCAGTCCCTCTGCTCCTCAGGAGTGAAGCCCAGAGCCTGGAAACTGCAGCCACACAAAGACACTAAATTGTGACTTTTAGCAATTTTTTTTAAGCCACAAAGACGCTGCGTATTGTTCCAAATCAAATCAGGGACCTGTAGTTTGTCATTTCTCCTGCAGAGGGCTCATTTCCTGTCGTCAGCGCCCAGAAGGTTAGGTTATATTTAGCATATTCCTCAAGGAACCTGCCAGGGAAAGTTAAAACGCATCAGAATTTATCTCTCCAGTATCAGGCCTGTCTGGTGTGCGATAATAATTCAAAGTAAAAGACCCAAAAGTCACCTGATGTAGTACTGAGCCCATGTTTTATGCTCCTTTCCCCCCGGCTGGCCCTTCAGGGAGCCCTTTCCTATGAGCGCACCATTAGTTTTCATCCAGGCGGGGGCGCTCCAGGCGCTGCCCAGCAGGGAAAGCGGGCGAGGGGACAAGGCCTGGGCACGCAGCAGCAGAGGGATCTGAAACAAAGAGGAGGAGGATGTTGATGAGGACACATCAGGAGATGGACGCGTTTCTGCTTCAGTGTGAAGACGGAGACCTTCATCTTCACATCCTCAGGGGCCAAAGCGAAGCTCTTCAGGTCATAGTCCCCGGGTGTGTCAGCGTAGGTGTACAGGCGAGTGGAGAAGTCACAGCTGGCCATGGGGACACGCACAACGCTATAGCCGATACCTGGTTCAACAACACAGAGAAACGAAAACGGTCCAGAGTCTTCGGTAATCAGAGCCGGCCCAAGGCACAAGTTAACCAAGCCACCGTCGAGGGACTCCAGACCAGCAGGGGGCCCTCAAGAGCCACGTAATACTTACGTGCCGTTTGTTGTTCATACCATATTTTGACAAGAATATGCTAGGTTTAATTTTGCTCAACTGTTTAATTTGTTGTAAAAGAAAAAAAAATAAATCTTATTTAAAAGAATATAACATTTAAACTAAAATACATATTTTTTTGATACATTACACAGTTATCGAGTACTACATGATTTCAGTTTTTTGTGGCTGAACTTTAGCACAATTTTTTTTTGCACAATAAATTTAGTACAATTTATTTATTTATTTATTTTCAGCGCTTTTTATTTAATGAACCACATAAACTGATGGCTCTAAAGTAGTCAATTTAGAGTATTACAAAAAATTACAAAACATACTCTGGCTCATGGTCTTATCTGAAAAGTGGGCTCTAATTCTGCCCAGGTGGCCCTCGAGCGCTGGAGCGGGCCCCGCAGCTGGTGCAGATGTCACAGAGCTTTAAACATCTGCAGGTGTGAAGAATCTGATGATGCTCTCCTCCAAACCGTGACAGCACCGCGGCTCCTTGAATAAATTAAGGTTCCATCGACACGCCTGACTCACTTTACTAGAAATCTTTCATCTCTGCACTGTGAATAAAAACTTCAATAGGATTATGAGCATTGTACTTTGCGGTCCTTTAATCTCTTTTCTGGTACTGTGCTGGTGACATGATAAGATACGATTCTCAAAGATGAAACGATAAAGATCTGCCTGCTGCTGCTGCTGCGATAAGCTACTTCTGCAAAAGCTGATGATCTTATGGTGTTTTGCAAATAAAAACCTCACTGACATTTACAAAGAATGGCTTGTAAAAAAATATATATATTAAAATAAAAAGAGGGAAAAAACATTGACGCACATTAAGTTGTGGGGTTCTCAGCGAAACAGCATGCCTTGTAATACTAACAAATTTAATGGAGAAGGTCAAATTGTTTTCTCCCTTCAGCCGAAAACAAAAAAAAAAAATCTTTAAAACAATAGTAAACAGATCATGTCTGCAGCAATCTTAAGACTTTTCTAAAGACACAATTGAGAGAACACTTTCACTGCTTCTGTTTTTCGTTGCCGTCACCAGAGAACAACCGAGGAGGGAATGAGGTCGCATTTAAACTGAGTTAAAAAAAAATAAAAGAAATAGCATTTTCCTGTTATTCATTTATTTTCCTAGACTCAGCAATCTGAACCACCATCTCAAAACTCTAAATCATTTTAGAGCAGCTTGCTGCGGTAAAAGAATTAAAGTGACCTGGATGGTCATCAGATCTGAATCTGCTAAAACCCCCAACAGGATTTGCAGCACGATGAAACCAAATCTCCAGATTGAGGTTTCTGCCAAAATTACTAAATCTACATTATAAAGATTTTATGTTTGGTTTTTTTTTTTTTTTGAGGGGGGGAGCAGAAAAGATGTAATCCTGGATGGGGGCAAGTTTATGTCATGTGGTGGTGTGTTACAGTTTTATGCTTTTATGTCCACATTCAGTACCACTCCATATACTTGGCTTCAAAGTGGCCAGATGTTTCTGGGTGGCCACATGACATCATTATGATTTTACATCCCATTTTATATTCCAAACCAAGTTTTGAAGAGAGGCTTGGATCACTTTTGCTGCTGTGTTTCATTGATCTGCTCCAGGAACGACGCCTAAAAACTTGACTGAAGTTTGAATATTGTCAGATCAAATGTCTTCTGGGGAGATGTTTAATAGTCAAACAGCACAAAGATGGAGCCGTTTGACCACATTGGTAGCAGAAATGTTTGGAAGAGTTGCAACTATTGTTTCAAATCTAAAAAAAAAACACATGGATGTCCAAAATGTGGCGTGGGGACCATTCTGTGGCTCTTTGGATGATTTTCTGAGGCCCCAGAGTGCAATTCAAAATCTACAGCAAATAAATTATCGCAAATAAAAGAAACAAAAAAAAAGAAAATCTACTTTTTCAGCCTTTTTCAACTTGACTACTCTGGTAATTACTGACCACGTGTTTGGCTTTCATTGTAATTTCATAATAAGTATAAAATTACAAACTTTAAGAATGTATTAGAATTATTATTATTTCTTTTCTCTAAAAAAAAAAAAAAAAAAAATCTAAGTTACGGCACTGGATTCTTTCAGATGAACAATTCTGGCCTGTGTTGCAAAACGTTTTACATCACTGAGAAAGATGATTGGACACAGTTTGGTGTCCCAGCAGGACATTAATCACAAATACACACCAGCACTGATTTATGTTAAAAAGAAAAAAAAAACAGTCACAAACTGGAATAAAAACACTAAAAATCCAAAGGAAAATACTGAAAGACTGTTTGAAAATCAAGATTACAAGAAAGTCTGGTTCCTGTTGCTGTCAAATATAACAAGACAATGAGGCTTTCATTTTTCACTACAGGATGAAGTGCATCGGCTCTTATGTTTAATATTTTACAGGTAGTGCTTCATCTAAAACAATCGCTTGCTGTGTTGGATTTGGTTGCTGTTTGTTACATTAAAACAACAACACAGTTCAGTTTTATACTCTAGCTCCCAACTAATGTCTTCTCAAGACGCTGCAGACGATCCAATTCATACTAATAAATCAGTCCACCATGTAAACAGATTATAGGCAAATTGCATTCTCTAATAAAACCATGCAAGTCACACACTGACCCACCCCTCCTCCAAAACAAGCGAGTGGCCACAGTGGAAAGGAACAACTCCTTTTCACAGGGCAATCTGTGCTTTTATTTTTACACAAACAGAATATTAACTTTTCCATGATAAACAACATGGCAAGGCATTGATTTTTCTTCCTCGAGCTTGGTTTGCATCTATGACATTATAAGTTGCTTTGAAACATCTAACCAGAATAACCATTTTATGACTTAAAGTTGCGCTATTCCACATAAACTCAGCCACTTTATAATCTTCATAAAGTTTATAGTCTTTACCTTCTTTGGAGAAGTACTGTCGCAGCAGCTGCTCCTGTGCGCCAGCAGAGAGAGAAAGTATGTTAATAGCCGCTGCGTCCGTCATGGCTCCTCCGAACCCCTTGATCCTCTGATACTTCTGGTAGGGAACAATCGTCAGCCTGAGACCTGGAAGAAGGAAGCTCATTAAGGAAAAGCAATGATGTCCCAACATCCCAGAGCTCATCCTCTTTACCTGCTCCAGTGCTGTTGACCCGGACTTGACCCTGGCCTGGCTCCATCCTGCTGCCTGCCATGCTGCTCAGGTAGGTGGAGTACTGACCCAGAGGTGGCAGGCTGACCGGGCCAACACCGTCACAGTAGGTGGAATTACACTCGCACACCACAGAGTCATGGCCGAAGTTCCTGGCAACACATCTATTGATTCCTATGAGAGGACAAACGTCAATACTGCACACAAAAACAATAGGAGGGAATATTTGTGTTTTTGGTTTTGGCGTTACCTGCGCAAAGAGTCACATCTGCCGCGCTGACAACAAGAGCTACGACAAGAACTGATGGCAACAGCAGCACCATTTTACCTGGAGGCGAATACAATAATAAGGATCTGAAACTTTAGCAACATAACTTGAGCTCACTCAGCTCAAAAAACAAAAACAAACACCTCACAGTCCTGTAGCTCAGATCTATTTATAAACGATCAAATCACCTCAAGGAGAAGCTGGAAGAAACTGACCTGTCCTGAAGGTGAAACTCAGGTGACAACACTCCTCCGCCAATCTGTTGTTGTCCCATTACGGAACTTCCTGATCAGTTTCTGATCACCGTTTGGCTCTGGTCACGTGAATTTTAAAGCGATCACGTGAACAGCGTCGCAGTAATTGGTGCCTACAGCCAGAGGGCGCTCTACCGTCAAAGCGGGGATTTAGGGAGTAAAACAGAGAACGTGTTGTTTTCAGAGCTGATGAATAGCAATGAAATGTATCTGCCATTGTTCCTTAAATTGAACGCAGTCCATTTCGGAAAAGTATAATCAGAGGAGAAAATACTTTGAAAGTGGCAAAAACACTACAAAACAAATAAAGCAGGTTGGGCAGAGTAAGATGCACTGAGGTAGAAGCAATCACAATTGAACACAGTTCATAAAAACGGACAATACTGGTAAAAGAGCATATTTGTGAATAGATGAGAATCAAATAAATAGAATATCCACATTTCATCCATCCACTGGAGAATATTTATCGAAGATTGTTGCAGTGCAAATGTGCGGGAGGGAAATCCAGACATTCCTCTTGCCTGAGACACCGTCCTGCTCATTTTGGGGGATTTCAAGGGGTTCCCAGAACAGAAGGTCCTGTCTGGGAAACACGTCTGTCTGAGACTGCTTTCCTGCTGCAGGACCTGGACGACTTCACTTCATTGATGGAATCATGAACTCTGCTCTCTAGCCGAACATCTTGAAAAACAATATCTGGCCATCAGTTTGCAGCTTGAGTTCAGGAGGACTTAGGTTATGCAGCTGCGCCATCATCTGCAGCACAACAGCACATCTTTTATCTCACGCAATAAAGAAAACGGCTTTCAGAGTGGCTTCGGGGAAAGGCTGGACCTAAACCTGCTTAAATGTTTCAGGATGGTGGTTCATGTTCAAAATCCTACAATGTGAATAGAATAATCATAAAATAAGGGTGGGTCAAAGTTTATCCACAGTTGTTGCTGCCAAGCTATTAGGCATAGGGGGCAATTACCCTTCACTTATTAGAGCCAAATTTCTCTGGATAACCGATCTTGAAAACTTTATATTATACATTTACTGATGTCATCTTTTAAAAAAATTCTGATCTGTAACACACAAGTGTAATAAGAGTGTAAAAACAAGAAATTCATAAGGGGACAAATGCTTTTTGATGACTGTGGGGTTTTTTTTTGCATGTAGCAATGAAATCCAAAAAGAAACAAAAACAAAGCTTAACCAGGAAAATAATTTAACATTCAAATATTTATTTTCCAGCAGTGTTAAACATGGATGATGTAACTTTGTGTCAAACAAGACCATGACCCAAGTTCTTCCACACTTGCTCTATTTTCAAATTGTAAAATTGTTTGCTAGGATAGTTAATGGTATTCTTAAAGATAAAAAACAAACAGTTTTTCTTATTAATGTTTTATTATGAAAGCAACAAAGTAGTATAATTTACAGCATGATACACACCACAGAGATATACGTTTGCATGTTTCCGATGCAGTGGCATTGTTGTGACGAAAAGTTTCTGTGACTTCTTCACAAGTGGCCGCAAAGCCTTTCGAACATGGATGGATTCATGTTACACAAAAAGATGAGTTCTTTCTTCCCTTCTTCTGTTCGGCCTGATGGTTAAAGCAGACATGGTCAGAAAACTTTGGTTGCGTTTCATTTTTAAAAATCACACAACCGCAGAGTGACAGGATCATAACTCACTCTGTGGGTGCTGCAGCCAGTTCCGGTCCATGTAGTAAAGGTAACAGCTCTCAAACTCCTTCTCGCTGTAGTTGGGCACCGAGACGGGGATGAACGGATCCATGTTGTCAAAGCCTCTCTATGAGGACGACACAGGCAGGAAGTTAAAGAAATCGGTTGTGTACACATTTAAAGCCGTAGTTTTAATTATTATCCTGAAGTATGCACCAATTCAGTCCAATTTTTTCAATAAATTCACATGTAAAAAGTAAAGTCAGAAACTGACAACTGCTTCAGGCACTTCAGGAGAGAAGAGGAAGGAAGTGAATGATAAATGTATTCAAATATGCATTAATGTGATGGGGGAAAAATAAAAAAGCTAAAGTCAAGCCCACACAGTCAAGGGTGAAGTAAATAATAAATATTATATTCATATCATGCTAATGTTTTCCATTAGGTGGGTTACGTGATCGCACTTTAAAATCTTATAATTTATGCCTCTCGGCGGAAGAAGAGGGATTTATCAGTCCTCGGATGAACTGATTTCCTGGTGTGCAGTCGCGCAACAAATATACTAGTAATTAGTTCAAAACGACTTAATGAAGTCACATGCTAAAGTGCTGCAGTGTCGAAAAGACTAATGCGAGTCATTATTTGCTTTACTCTCCATTTTCACTGGAAAAACAACACCTCTGTGCTGTACTACAAGAAAATAAAAAGCCATTTTCTTTACACAAACAGCAACTTAAACAGTTCAATGGGCAGTTTCCTGCCAAACAGTCAGAATATGATCCTCTGAGGGTAAATGTAATATTAAGAGAAGAACACTGTAACAGACATATATCTGCAAAGGGGTTGTTTAAAACTGAGAACAGTCTAGAGACAATCTTTAATAAGCATAAATCTTTACATCCCAACCAGGGGAACTCAACAAACTTTAATGTACTCCTGGGAGGTTTTATGTGATAAATGCACACAACGCAATTATAGTTATAGGCTGCAGAAGAGTGCAAACTGAGGCAGATGTTCCCATTTCAGGAGGGCAACAACCATAAACATGCAGCCTGAGCTACGCTGGCAAACCTTGACTCAAAGCATATTCATGTTTTAAAACGTTCAGAGTTAAATCGGATCTAGAATCTTTGTCAAGACTTCAAGCTCCAAGATGCTCTCCATCCAGTCTAACGGAACTTAAACTTTTTTTTTTTTTGTTGCAAAGAATCAACAAAAATGTCAGTGTTTATATAAACATAGTACACTCAACTTGCAGTTGTAGCAGTAGCAAAAGATGCTTGTGTGTAAGGCGTTGGCTGAAAGGGAAAGGATGTATGGCACACTTTTCGAATTTCTGCAAGCAGAAACTTTTAGAAACAATTTCTCAATTTTCGTACGCTTCAGCGAGGCTCTACGTTGGCTGGCCTAGCACATGAAAACTCAAAGCATATTTAAAAAAATATGGAAAGAGTCACGGGTTATGACTACGGCAAGGCAGTAAATTTAACTAAACACTCAACAACTCGGTGTCTTTAAAACGGCTCTAGATATAAAACTGAGACAACCCTAAGAATCATTTTATCTTTTAAAGACCCCATATAGATGAGGTTCGTCACTAATCGAAGTGATTTCTTTGATGCTACGGTTGTTGCGTCTTTACCCACTTAGACGTCTTTTTTTGATGTACGTTAGCCTAAACTGAGCAGCAGAGCTGAATCATCTGCGGCTCTCTGAGGAGCAGCTGATCAAACATCAAGATGAAACAGAATATTCTCTTACCTCGCCGAGAAGATCTTGAGGCAAGTAGGCGGATTTTGGATGGTAGAGAGAGCCCGTCTGAGACAGAGTGGTAATGACGGCGCCGCCGCTCTGAGACAAGACGGTAAATGTCAACAACAGGTTTCTGAAACGGCATTTTGAGGCTCTAGCTGTTGCGTCCCTCCTCACCCAGTCGTTCTTCATCAGCTTTCTCAGGTTATAAACCAAAGTGAGCTCCTCCGGATCCACCTGAGGAAAATTAGAAGGACACCTAAGACTTCCTGTTTGTGGAAAGAGAAAGGAAAAAAAACAAATACAGAGGACGCAGCATGATGGATGAGTTTTGTCTTACGGCAGTCTTATCCCCCTTCTTGATGGTGGATCTTCCCCACAGGGCGTTCACGCCGTCCACAGCCACGGCCAGGCGGAAGTCCGCTCCCGGTTGGCCGCTTTGCAGCCTGAGCTCCTTCATCACCGCTCCCACCACGTCGCTGCTGCTCTTTATTCGCGATATGCCCTGCAGCAAAGCAAGTAGGCTCAGATGAAAAATGCGATGTTGTGAAAAGGCAGAAAAATATGAAAAACACCACATTATGGTAAAGAGCAGATGGATTTGGGGGGTGGGGGGGGGGATTTTATACACAATGCACTCCATTTTAAGCCTCAAGTTTTTATCAGATAAAAAAACAAAAAAAAAAAAAACAGGAAGTATTTGACAGATTAATAGAAAATCAAACCAAATAATGCAGCAGAGGGATGCTTATCAGTATTTCCTCTAATCATGTTAGCATCCTGCACAGCGGTCTCCAGAAACACCAACACTGACAAGTCGGACCCTGATGGATGCAATAAATCTCCCTAAGCTGAAACGTGACAGACAAAAAGTGAGGGTTTTGCAGCTGCACATAAATCCTCGGCTCCTTTCTGTCCTCATCAATGCGGGTGGTACAACAACATTGTGCTGATGCATCACCCTGCTCGGCTCATTGGCTATCGATCACCGGTGGAGGTGGAGAGATGAAACTTTAAAGACTCCTGAAGGAGAGTTAACTCAAGTGGAAATAAAGCAGAGATCATGAGAGAGAGAGAGAGAGAGAGACAGAGAGACAGATAGAGAGAGAGAGAGAGAGAGACAGAGAGACAGATAGAGAGAGAGAGAGAGAGAGAGAGAGAGACAGATAGAGAGAGAGAGAGAGAGAGGATGCATTGTTAATGAAAAACACTGGAATTAGAGGAGGATAAAGGACTGACCTGATCCACCAGCTCTCCGAGTGAACTTCCCGCCTCGGTGGACTCCCTCTTCGTCCACACGTACCGCTCCTTTAGTTTTATCTGAGAACAAAAAAAGTTGCAAACATATGACTTTTTTTTTTTTCCACATCAACTTTGAGATGTAAATGTCTCTCTTTATCAAGACTAAAGACCCTCTGTGGAAATCTCTGCAGCACATTCTGAAAGCCCAGCTCAAAACTCTTGGTACCTCTTAGGATTAATCAGATTTTCATTTTACAAACGGGAATCTTGACACATTTTCGGGGGGGGGGGGATTTTACTGATAGACCAACACACAGCAGCAAATAATATAACCGCTTTGTTCCATGATGCTGATCGGTCACTTATGTCCCCTAAAAAACCTCTGAGGCCTTCTCAGAACATCTGCATTTACTGACGTTAAATTATACACTCACAGAGGAACTGATGGTAATGGGCTAATCATAAATAATCATAAAATATTTATACATATTTAGGAACACTGAATTAAAGAGGGAGCTGAATACAGTTCGCCACCACAGTTTTCAGTAGAAGATCTCAGTAAAACACATTTGTTTTACTAAGTTTGTGTTTGTACCAGGACAAACGTGGGGGGAAAAAAAATCTACTTCGGATTACATGAACAACTGTGAAAAGTTAGCTGGGTTTGTTGAGAATATGTCAGTTCTGAGTGAGGTCAGCAAGTTTTATTGGAAAGCAACTAGAGCTTGTCTGTTTCCTTTTTTAATTTCGCAACTTAACATAAATAAGAGTAGAAGAACGGCTTTTTTAAAACTAAAATATTACCCAGTGTGTGTCTTTAGCAGCTGCAAGCACAAAAAAAATTCTAATAATGGAAAAAAACAGGATCTAATTCCAGCCTTTGTCTCTTGATTTCATAACTCTCCCATCGAGGCGAATGAGCAAGTTTTAATGTTACCTTTGAAAGAAAAGGTTCGTTGGTGATTTTGAAGTTGCGAAGCCACGTGGTGGCTTGTAGCGGCTGATCAAAGCGAGACGACTTATAGGACGACGGCAGCAGCTCCTTACAGTTCTTCACCCACAGGTGGGCTGCATGAGGAAGAGGAGGAGGAGAAGGGTTTTACTCTCTCTGGCTATCAGATAAACACTTGTGGGATTTGTGTTCGTCTTACCATCAGGGACGTGAAGCACCAGCCATCCCTGTGTGTAGCAGAAGTGGAGCGTGTGACAAAGAGACATTGTCTTCCCAGTCCCCTTCAGCCCGTCTGAGCCCCCAGATAAGGACGACAACAGACGTTTTATTCAGGCTCGAGAGGCAAAGGAACTTTTGTTTACCTCTGCAGTCGGTGCGGCTTAGCGCTTTGAAGGATACAGAACACATATCTCAGGGCAGGCTGGCTGTAGTCGGCTTTTTTAAGGTAAGAGATGACCTCCAGGGCCGGCTGCCGCACCATGATGCAGGTCTCATTGAACGTCTTCATCTAGGAATGATACAGCGCGGTTTACAAGCGGGTAGACTGTGGAGGACGTCGATTAAAGCTTCAGAGGAGAACCTGCCTGTTGTTGATAGCGCCAAGGGAGGCTGTCGGGAAACAGAGGCCGGACATGCGCAGAAGACAGGGTGTAGAACTGTCCCACATGTTTGTCTGAGTGGCAAGCCTGGAGGGTCAGAGAGAGGGACGGAGAGGGGTCACTCAGAATGATCGCATCGGGGCATCTTTCACAACAAAGAGCAAAACTTCAAAAGTACATATTAAAAGTACCAATCTCAACTATATCAGATGACAAAAAATTACTCTGTTACACTGGTACGACAAACTGTTGTTAGTTTATTACAAATGTTTCAACATAAATATGTAAGTAGAATCTGTCAATAAAAGGAACAAAAACAAGTTGAAAAAAGGAAATTAACTCAAGGCCACTCGTGTAAAGGTACGGGGTTTCGGATGGACAAAATGATAAAGTGGGACAGGAACAGAGTCCTATAATCAAAATGAATCTGATCACAAAACAGCTTTATTTCAAATTTGATTTCTAAATTTACTTGTCAATTCAAGCCACAAGTCCTATAGAAGAAGATACTAAAGTGAATAAGGGTAGAAAAAATAATATGCATTTATCTTTTCATAGAGGCGAGTGTAACAGAAGGCGGTTAAAAAGTGAAAACTGGTTTTATGTTTTATGCTTGAACACTAGTTGTCACTAAAATGTTTTTCTCCGAAATGATTTTATTACAGATGCAATGGGAAACCTTCAAAGCAGCTTCAGGGTTTGTAATAACCTCAGACCATCTCATTTTAACAATTTCTACTTTTTAGATGTATTTATTTATACACCAATTGTAAATAAATAAAATAAAATAAAATAAAATAAACAGTACTTGACTTATCACCAAGCATAAAAATAACCACAGTAATAGAGGAAATATGCAAAAAGCTGCTCAGCAATGAGAAAATAATTTTAATTGCTGTAACGTCTAATGACAATTTGTTTCCAATCATCTTTGAGAAGGGCAGCAAAGCCTTCTGACATGCCAAATGTAAATAAAACGGACACTTATTTCACATTGCTTTATCTATTGGGAGATGCTTGCCTCCTTACCAGTCAGAATCAAACTTCTTGGTTGAATGTAAATAAAGTTATGCATAAATCTAACTGTATATTTATGAATATATGCACAAAGTATTACATAACAACAGGCCTTCATGTTTAAAAGAACAGTGATTGTGAGAAATCTTAAAAACAGACTATAAATAGATAACTATAAATAGATAAAAAAATTTTGGTGAATATGAGCGATTATCTGAAATAAAAACATCATCTCAAATTCTAGTGCTTCAACTATTTTATATATCGGCTTTTTTAAGTGGCACACTCAGTGGTGGCTTCATCCTATTACTTAAGAAGTACAGACAATTAAGCATGTGGTGTGCTTTCTGCACACTTAAAAACTGAAAAATTGAAGTTTATGCTTTCAATTTGCAGCAGTTTACAAACACTGAAGAACTTAAAAACATACACAGTCTATTAACCTTAAATATAAAAATAAAGGAGCTAGTGGATTTGTTTAGACGAAACATGAACATATGCCCTTATGCTTATTTTTTTTTAAATAATCATAAACTGAACCACCTGATTCCCGTTAAAAAAGAAGAAAAAAAAACATCTTACTGGGTCTTTTTCATGTGTCCTGAAGACTGATAGAGACTCTGGTTCTGGCTCCACAGCCACAGCTTCCTGCTGCTGGACAAATCCACTGCTATGAAGACTCCTGACACGCGTCACCTGCAACACAGCAGCAAAATACAGTAAAATACCTTTACCTCTCAGTTTAACACCTCAAATGTGGTTTTAAAAACATGCAGAATGAGTTAGATCACAGTTAGTAATCCATAAATATTACTCTCACCGTTGGCCGCAGCCCGAAAGCCAGTCTGTGAAGGGACATGATCTGAAACACGCCAAGGAAAAGTTACTACTTTTATATTTTAAAGCTTTAAAGCATTTAAAGGTTTCACTCGAGTCATGTAACCTCTGCATAAACACACAGCTAACAGCTAGCAGCAGCAGCAGTGCAGTGAAGGCAACACTAACCGAGCTGTGAGGCCTCTGAAGCTACTCACCGGCGGTTCACTTCCACAGATATTTACGCTGGGAGTTTATCTGTTGACTTCATCTACCAACAAAACGACCCGGAGACGAGGGCGAGGGGAAGAACAACACCACACAGCTCGGCAAAAGTCAATGTGCCAGATCTACCACGGACAACGCCATCATGAACGCCAGGACGTGACGTAGCACAGTCATTGGCCAATCAGATCACACAAGCTTTCTCCTCAAAGATGGGAAATGTAGTTTTTTGGACTTTAGCACATTTTGTTTCTAAACGTCGTTACGCATGTCTGGTACAGAGTTTAAAGAGTAACCTTTTTGAGCTATCGTGTTTTTCATATACTTCAAGCTACTTTATTTTATATCTTTGCATCAGCGTGTCTTCTCTGTGTGCATCTTATTTATCTTCTTTGGTTATATTAAATGTGTTGACAGTAGTTTTGGTCATAACCATTTGTGATACCAAGTTCATTGATGACTTGATAACAATTGAAACTAAGTCTTTCTAATAAATGACTACAAACCTCTCTATCCACTCTGTGGGGGAATTTTGGCCCAACTTAAAGAGTTGCTTTAATGCACTCACATTGGAAGGTGTTCCAGCACGACTAACCTGTTTAAGGTCAAGCACGGTATCTCAATCAGATTTTAATACAGACTTTGACTAGGCCATTCATTCCAGCACTTTCACTTGAGTGTTCTTTAGATATTTGTCCTTCTGAATAGCACAAGTGTACTTGACCTAAGATCACAAGCTGATTTATGGTTTATGTTCAATATTTTCTTCTGAAGAGCAGAAAGTCTTGAACAATCCATTCATTGACTTAAGGATAAATTGGTTAAACAATTGCAGGAGGTTTTTAACAGACCATCACACTGCTGCTACCATGTTTGACTGTTTATGATGTCATTTATTATAAAATACTGCTTTAGTTTTACACTAAATGTAATTACTAAAAGTTCACCTTTTGGGGATCATCAAGATGTCTGCTGGGAACAGTGAGACCAGTTTCCTTTTCCCTCAGCAGTTGTTCCCTCCTTGGAAAGTGTCCTATGGATGCCATTATTGCTCAGTCTCTCTTTTTTTGAAACCACACAATCTAAGATGTTTTACTTGGATTTTATGTCACAGACTTTGTGAAGACTTTATATAATCAAATTTGAAGCGGCCTGGTCAAATTATGGACTTAAATTCAATTGCGATGATGTGACATGACCTTAAATGGCCAGCTTATCTTCACTTAAAGAAGAGTGGGACAAACTTGCTCCATGGAGAGGTAAAAACAAATTGCCAGGCATCAAAGTTGAATGTTGCCACCAACGGTGGCACAACCAGTTCTTATTAATTTTCTTCATAGGCTCATGTTGTTTTTGGTAATTTTGCTCCCTAAATCAATAAAATCAGAGTTTGAAAACGCTGTGCATTTTTAAAAAAAGTTATCTTTAGCCAACATTCAAATTTTATTCTATCTGATTAAGACAAATGAAATCTTTAAGGGTGCAAATACGATAAAATCTAACTCCCCAAGAAGCCTTGTTTGTCTCAGTCCCAGTAGCTTTAAACTTTTAGACTACAGATCTGAGTAAATTCAGGGCAGAATTTAACTATTTTCTGTCTTGCAAAGTTCAAAATGCTCCGCCTCAAGGTTATGCTCTCTTATTTTTCCCATTTTGAATATGGTGGCTGAGAGAAATTGGCTGCTGTGTGTGTTATGTTTTTATTCTCATTAAATCTTCTCAAATTAAAGCCAGAAATGTAATGAAAATTGCAGTCTTGATTTTCCACTACTGCAATAAAAATGTATTATTTTGAGAATTTTGACACATTTATTTGACGAGGTATATCGATGAACTTGACACAAACCCTGTGGACCTAAACCGTTCTGATTTTGAACCTATGATTGGCAACAAAACAGATAGCGATATAATGTATAACTTCTATTATTGTCAAATGCATTATGCTTAAAATAAAATATATTATCCATGGATGAGTGGTAGAGTGACACTGTTTGCTTTTTGTTTCTTTGTTTAACTAGTGCATAATAAGCAGTCCTCACTTTAACTTTTTAATAAATGTTCATATCCTGTTTGCCTCTCCCAGTAGTGTATGAGCTGAACCCCGAATCTCACATGACGCACTCTGCAACTTCTGAGCTGCTCCCCACCAGAAGAGAAGAAAAACACCCTGACAGCAGCTCACTTCAGCCAAATCGTCGCCATTTTATTAAGAGACTAAATAGCCTTCCTCTGATCGCCTGTTATGAACTGCAACGAGATCCTGGGCTCACTTCGCCGTTTTATCTCCTCCTCTGGCCACATGAAAATGGCCACGCAGTTGCATTCCCGCACATCCAACCGCACACGCACATATGCACTAGAGAGCTGCAGCCTTCAGCCCGTCCCCCTCCTCCACCACCACCTCCTCCTCCTCGCCTGCCTGCTTGTGTGCGCACACACGTACATCAGAGCGCCGTGAGCCATGAGAACTGGCGGGAGCGATCCAACTTTCCCTGAGAGAGAAGTGGGCAAAATAAGACCCAGTGGGTGTAACCAGTACGCCACCTAGCTGCGGAGACGCTTCGGCGGAGATCCGTCGACTGTACCGATTATGAAAAACACCCGCGCCGATGTTGTTGCACGGAGGGCTCCGCGCTCTGCTGGGAAACAAACTCGCCTTTCGGGGGTGTTTTTAACCTCCGCCGGCCTTAGTTATGTAATCGGAGCCACAATCTAATGCACCAGAAGCGGCGGATCGCTCGCAGTTAGAACCGACAGGAGCGGAGAGCAGGACAGCAACACCTTCAGCTCCTTTTGCCTTGAACGCAGTTGGCTCTGGGACGCGCTCTCTGGGTAAGTAGCCTACGTAGCCTTATTACAGATTGTCATGGCAGTCCGTATTAAGGTGCGCAGGCCTTTTCATCATGACCGAGCTCAAATTCGGTGCATCCGCTTTGCGCTAATTTTATCCCTTGTTGCTGAGCGTGTTTCCCCCCCTTCCTCTGTTCTCCTTGCGCGGTGATATTTTTCTTATTTCAATGTTGCTGACACCAGCAGGGGGACTGGCAGAGGACAGAGGGGGTGGGGAGGGGGGCTCTCTCGGGACTGATCCACATCAGCAGGCGCGTTTTGATGCCATGCTCCCTCTTTTACTTCCATGTTGAGTTTTTAGCTCGCTTGCTGTGCATGTTTGTTGTGTTGTTTTTTTAAAATATATATATTAGGACGCTCAAACACGCGTCATATGTAATAACGGAGGAGAAAGGAGCAACAACAACACGTGTGTTTCATTTGCAAGTGCGCCAGCATCAAGAGGATGGTGCGCAAAGTCATTTTAGAGGAGAGAAAGCTTCAATATATCTACAGTGGCAACATCAGTCAGCCGACACAACTGCGACCCGAGTACATAATGTTCAATCAACACACTTCTAACTGAGGGAGAAGCGTGTGTACGTGTGAGGAGGTGGGAAATAGGAAAATCGCAAAAGTATTCACACCCCTCAAACTTTGTCAACGCTCTGTCACGCAAGAGCCACGAACCTTAATGTCTTTTACGGGAGTTTTATGTGATAAACAAGCAAAAAAGAAGAGTAAAAATGTGTGGTGGAAATAAAGGGTGCAATGAATAGTAAAAATAAGAAAAGTGTGGCATGGTTACACTAAGCCAAAACCTGTGCAACCAATTCAATTGCCTTCAGAAATAATTAGCAAATAGGTGTAACATAGTCTCAGTATAGCTGATCTGTGAAAGCATCCGAGGTTAGTTATTGGAAATTAGAGAACAAGCAACACGACCAAGAAACTTAACATGTTAGAGAGAAACTGAATTACTTAAATCCAAAGCTTCCATGGTCATCCACCTAAACTGCCAAGTTGTGCAAGGCGTTAACCAGGCAAGCAGTGGCTTTGGAGGAGCTGCAGCAATCTGGAGCTCAAGTTGGAGAGAACCATTAACCATATGGCAATTATTTGTTCCAGCATTTGAAAACTGATTTTCACAGAAGACCTCCATCAATCTGACTGAGCCTGAGCTATTTTGCAAGAAAGTATTTCAGTCTCTAGTTGTAAAGCTGGCAGAAACGTAACCCCAACAGATTTGCAGCTGTAGTTGCTGTAAAATTGGTTTCTGCCATACACAACACACCTTAGAGATTTCTATTTGCGAAACACAATTAAAATAATTTTCTTCCGCTTATAGTTAACCACTACTTTGTGCTAGTTGATCATATGAAATTCCAATAAAGTAAATTGAAGTGAACACTTGTAATCTGACAAAAAGGATAACTGTTTAAGGTGAATACTATTGCAAAGTACTTTACTTCTCTGTATAGGGGCGCATCCGAAAGCTCTAGAAAAAGGTGACCAGATGCGAGCCACTGGTCATCTTTTCCAAGCACCGTAAAAGCTGGAACCAGAACATAATATCAGGACTATAAGGACAGGAATGAGAAGTACGCTCTGAAAGACACAAGCATGACAAACCAATGAAGAAAACAAAAAAAATAAAAATATATTATAAAAAGACTTTCATCTACGATTGCCTAGTAAATTCGTACGGTTGGCCACTACCTCACAGTATCTCCTTATGGGCGCTACTCCTTCCCTGTGAAGGTGAGGTGTGAGAACCGAGTGACTAACTGCGAGGCTTCATGGTTCAATAACCTGAGATGCCAACACTGGAGCCCAGTTTCCAGCTGTGCTCCTGCTGTTGTCAGGCAGATGCTAGCGGCTGTTGTGGTCCTCGATGATAACACTGTCACAGGATGGTGATCATGATGCTGCTGGAAAGACGGAGGGCCATTATCATGATTTAATCGTCCCTCTCCAGAGGAACCACAGTGACTTACGGTGTCAAGTCCACCCATCATTCTGTCACTGGGAATAGCTTCTGCTCTAATCTTAGAATAATTCAGAGTTATGTATGAGAGGTATGGCTCTGGAGAGCATAAGGAGCTATTAGTATGCTCTTTGACTGATCTTGAATGGGCTTACCCTTTTAGGTTTGAAAACCTGCCACTCTCATCATCTGCCTGCCGTCGCTTTTCACTACAGCTGTTTCAGAAAGTGCCTGCATTTAAAGCTGTTACCCAAACTTTTGAGTAAAGTCTTTAGCTCTACTTTGTTGTCTGTTGAATAACATTTAATGAGGAGAAAATACTTGTTCCGGTATTGTATTATAACTTGTCATTCTCTCAAGATAAAATCTATTCTTCATATCAACATGTCTTTAGTGACATCACAAAAGGTAACTGATTAGAGTTATTTTGAATGTGTGCATTTGCAATCTCCTTGTTTTTAATTGTAACGTCTCCACCAGTCTGAGATTCCTACGACTATATGTACATGATGCATCAATTTAGGTACAAATTAGGGCTGAAACGATTCCTCGAATGATTCGAGTACCTCGATTACTAAAATTCCTCGAGGAAAATTTACCTGCCTCGAAGCTTCTTAATTTATGTTTTATTAGTTAGCGCACCGTGTTCCGGCCGGGACTTCATTTGCGTTGCGCGGAGCTCTCACTTCCGCCTCTGAGTTGTTGACAAAAGCTAAGTCTCAGCGGCATAAAGTCCAATCTTCAAGATTGGCCCGTGGGGATTTTATTGATTGATGATAATGCCCGACTTTTTATCGTTTTTTGGGGAACCAATAAGCATCCTTAAAATGACTGGGGGAATGCCTGGAGTACGGCAGCATTTCTCCTCCGGGGCTGCTGGTTGAAAGCGAACGGCGGGAAGAGCGCTGAGGTGAGCGGATAGCCTGAACAGGGCGGGCGGCTGAGTAGCTGATGCTTACCGTGTAAATGTAGCTTTACCGACGAACCGCACAATAAATTTCATATCCCGGTCTGAAGAAACGGGTGGCGGAGCGCATCGTACATGGCTGGTAGATGAGTTTCTGAGTGTGACCAGTGAAGGTGTCGTAAATATCCCGTATTGCTTCCCCCCGTGTTCGTCCCCCGGTCTAACGGTTCGTCAGTCCGCTGGTCTATTTCCTCCCCTCCACCCCATCTTACGTTCGTTCATTCGCCCTCTCCTCCCACTCCAGGCGGCATTTCCCGTATTTTCAAACCCAAAGCGTGACAGGTTAGGTGGCAAGGTGAGTTTAATTAATCTATTAAACTCACTGAAGATGAATACATAAACTAAAAGCTGGATTGTAGACATTTTTTATAAGCATATTTGTGAGCCTGCCTCTTTGTTATTAAATTCAATAGAATTTCAGATTTTTCTATAACTTTTCTTCTGGTTAACTTAGAAAGTGAGCTATTATTGTTACAGGTTAGTTTTCTAAACTACAAAAAAAGCAACTGTTAGGGATGCTCAAATATGAAAAATTGGACTGATATTGATATCTGATAGTAACACCGGTATTATGCCAGATTTACCAATATTTCATTTTATAATTTTTTTTTATCCGATTACTCGATTAATCGTAAGAATAATCGATAGATTACTCGATTACTAAAATATTCGTTTACAACAGCCCTAGTACAAATATTTAAAAAAAATAGAGAAAAATAAATTTAGTAACCGTTTTAGCAGAGAATATAAGACCTTTCTGCAGTTTTGTTATTTACAGAATAACACCAAGAGTATAACTAGCTGATATTAGGGAGTTAATAAGTTGGGCTATCTGCTCTGGCAGAATGTGTAGTTAGCTACTCGACAGACATACTGCTCACAGTTTACCTACTTCAGTTTTTAAACAGCAGTCAGTTATTCAGGATGATGATAGCAGGCTGGGGAAACCTTCGTTCCCCATCAAGGTATGGGCAATTATAGCATTGGATGTCCTTATAAGGGGAAAAATTGTACTGTTATTTATTGTGATAATGATAAACTCTAGTTAATGATGTCTGCATAACTCAAAACGTACAGAAAAAGGTTTGATAAGTTTAATGTTTGAAATCATTCCAACAGTTTTTCATAGATTAAATAGTTTCCCCAATGTTGGATCCATGAGAGGATCAGTAATTTGAAATACTTTTGAAAATATGAAATATAAATCCAGCTGTTTCACTCTTTCATGGTACAATAGAACTATGTTAGTATTGTACTGAAGTACTGCGATTAATAATGGATAAGTTTTGTTTTTAGAGCAGTTTTCTTGTTTGGGAGGCTCCGACTATATTAACTGATAGTGTTGCCTAATACCTATTTCATGTCATAACTGTGTGCTTTCTTAATAACTGATAAGATTTGAGTTTGTCCAGCCTGTAAGCAAGGGAAAAACTGTACAGCCATTTCTTTCAGCTAGTAGACTGGCAAGAAACAGCAATAGGTGAGGGAAGGGACAGTTACTCAGGTCTCCAGACCTGAGGTATAGATAATCAATACTCAGGCATGACCCCAAGCACATTTCTTTATAAAGATGTTAAAGCGCGGTAATCCCTGATACTAGTAGCAAGCATTGTCTAACTTCAATGTGTCTATCTCTAGTCAGAACAGCATCATCAAAACATTTGAGAAATCTGGTAACAATAAAGGTCAAGATAAGTTCCAATGACGCTTCCTGCAGAACTGCTGCATCCCTCGCTACTTCTGACTCGTACAAAGCCCCGATCTGTCGGTTAGCCCCACTGTGTGGACAGGTAATACAGCTGGCAACATCAACAGTCCAGTCAACTCCAGGGGGGAAGTAAGAAAAACTCCCATTGTTCAGTAGACAGAAAGAGAGAAGTTAAAGAGAGTTCAGACTGGCTCTAGTCTGGAAAATTAAGTAGATGTTGGAGGCAGTACAAGTGAATGACAGACATTCACTTGGGGCAGTAGCCCAGGGCTCCAAGGTTTTGGGGACACAGAAAAAGAATTATTTTTAACAAATAGATGTTTTTCGGGCAATATATCTTATGCTTACAGATTAGTGGAAGCAATATCCACGAGGTTCTTTAATTAGTTGGATTAGTATGCGATGTCTTGTTTCAAATGAGTGGCATGACATGGGTCGGTGCGGTTCGGTATGCTGTTTTGTCAGCTCCCATTGTAAAAGCGGTCCATATAAGCGACCCATACTGCACCATCCTAAAAAGGCTCTAGGTGGAGTGCAGTTGTAGTTGGTATGGCATAGTTAGGGTGGAGCTTCTGGCATCACACAGCACAGTCATTTGACTGGGGGACAGAAAAATGTCTTTGCTTGCGACCATCACAAGACAAACTAGTGCAACATGTTTGATGCCACAATAGGCTTTTGGGTTTCATCCTGGCTTCCCAGGGAAAGTCCAACTTGTGGTGGAAGCCCTTTCAGCGAACCAAACCACACCGACCCGTGCTGTACCACTCAGTGGAAATGAGGTACAAATAATCAATGCTGAAGCATGACCCCAAGCACATCAACAGCAGCAGTCTTTAAATACATGCTTCATACCTTCTTCTTTGTTCTGTAGTGCATTTTAGTGACCGTGTTACAGTACAGAATATAATGCTACAGTAAATGCAATATCTTGGGGCATTTTTCTTCTATGGGTGAAGACATTTGGAGTGTTTACAAAGAACTTCTTTTGGCAAGGACAAAGATTTTTTTTCATATGGAGAAAACCAAAAATACTTTATTTATATGAAGCTATAAATTTATTGTCGTTTGTACGTGCAAAAGAAAAAGAAAGTCGTGTGGGTAGGGCTCCCGACGGTGTCTGGCATGTACATGTGCCGAAAAACCAAACAGACGGAAAAATTGAATCAGAAATATAAACACATTCGTGCAAGTTAGAGATCTGAATAATCGTTTGCCTCTACTCAGCGCCCTTCATGGCTTGGGGAACATCAGTCAAATTCTGGCTCAGACCTGTATGGTTAGCATTTTTCAACTCAAATGAGCGTTTTGGAGTCTATGCCTCAATTTATCAGGAGTTGCTTTTCCGGCATAATATGTTCCAATGCTGGCTGATCAGATTGATTCTTGGGCTTCTTGTGACGTTATAAACCCAATCTCACACGAGAAACAGTAAGCAGATTTTATTTATTTTTTCTGCAGCACATTGTTTAAATTTTGCATTTTGTGACGTCCTTTCTCACTCAGCTGCGTTTTACTGTCGGTATACGGTTGTCAAGCGGAATAAATTGGCATCCTTGGATTGCATCTTTAAGAAAGCTACTGTCCACGGCTGTACTCGTTTGATTTTATTGTAAGCAGTACTGGCCTTAAACATGCTTTCCAATACTGTTACATAAGAGCAGTTTCTGGAACAGATGTCGATTCGTGTGATTCAAGGAAAGAGTTTCTGTGTGTGTTTGGACTCGGGGACCTAGAGGCAGGAAAGATGGTCCACTGAGCTCCTAAATGAAAACATTAAACTGAGATGCTCTCGTAGGTTTAAGGCAGCAATTCAACGTGTTGTTGAGAGACAGATGAGCTATTTCATAAGTGGCCCTCCAGAGAGACAAGAAGAAAGAGCCGCAAGAATGCTTTGGCGGGGTGTGTTTTATTAGAAAATGGACGAGCGTGTCCCTTGATGAGAGATGGAGACTAATGAGAGGAGCTCGACGAAGGATGTCACTTTCCTTTTCAAAGCTTTTCGGTTTGGAAGAAAAACAGTTGTGAACGCAGGGTGAGTGAGAGTGAAAGTTTTTCTCTGGTGAGCGGATTGTTATTTTTAGGGCGTGTTTCTCTGGTGTAATGTCACATTAAAAGTCCATTTACAATGGGGTCAATGAAAAGCTTTACTTGACTTAGAGGAAGCAATGGGAGGAGGAGGAATTTGCACTCCTTTCCAAAAATAAGTTTTACCCTTTCCTACGGATTTGTGTTACCACTACTGAAAAGCGGGAGGGAGGAGGGGAATGGTTTGCGCTGTGAATGGAAGGATTTAGGCTGGAGAGGAGGGAAAAGCAGAAAGGACTGCTCAGAGGGAAGAAATATGGTTCTGATTAACAACGATACAGTTTTCGGGTTGACTGTTTTACTGTGTGGTCTGCAGAGAGGGAATGAGAGTGGATGGGACTAATAGGAAATGTATGAAAAAAAGGTTAAAGCCAAACACGAAAGGGGGCGGGGGGTTTCGAAAGAAAAGAGACTACAGTGAAGGGAAGGGTGGGTGGAGAGGTGGCTGTGGGAGTAGCTGAGAACAGAAGGCAAAGACAGTGGGGAGACGAGGGGAGGAGACTGGATCAAGTGTTCGAATATGTCAGGAGACGACTGATTGATTCGCTGATTTAGGGAGAGGAATAGTAAGGGTTGTAACTGAGCTACAGTGTGCAGGGGACTGTGGCTGTGGTTCAGATCTATAGGGGCAGTGCTCTGCACAACTTCTCCATTAGATCACAGCCACAACATTCTGTGTATTTTATTTGAATTTTTGTGACAGATCAACAAAGCTGCACTTAGTCGTGAATTAGAAGGAAACTATTAATGTTCACAGGTAAGAATTTGAAAAGTGTGCATTCATATCCATCCCTCCTAGCTCTGAAACTTTTAAAATCCAGTGAAAACTTCCTTTAGTGTGTGCAGTTTAGTCTCAGTATAAATTTATGTTTTGTTAAGGCCTCAGAGGTTTGCTAGAAAACATTACCAAACATTCGTCACCCTAAAACGCGCGGCGAAACAAGGTGATGGCAACGTCATGTTTGAAATGCTTTAAAATGTGATCTTACTGAGAAGGAAGAGGGATTTCTTAGAATCGCCTTTGGATGTATCCAGTCTTACAGATAACAGTTTCCACAGAGCCAAACGAGTGTCAGACATCCATGTTTGGTCTGACAAGACGACTTGTGATAGAGAACTATTACTTTACATCACAGCAAAACAACTTCCATACGGTGAAATGTGGTAGCGGCAGTGGGACTGGATGTTTTTTTAGGGACACTACTAATTCACTTCATGCTTTTGAGAATTTTATTTGCAAAAAAAAAAAAAAAAAAACTTTTAAAAACCTTGTAACATTTTTCTTCAAGTTCAAAATTATGCACTACGTTGTGTTGGTCAGTCACATAAAATCCCCCTCAGAATGTTTTAGTGTTGAGCTAACATAATAGAAAATGTAAGAGTTCTTACAAAAGCGCTTTTGTTATGCACCGTAGCTGAAGACCGTCAGAAGAGACCACTGTGACAGTTGTTTGGTGGGATTGTGAGTAAAGTCTTCCAGTTAGAGCTGACATTCTGGGAATCTGATTGGCCTCCTGGGCTTTCTGTATGATGAGATCATCTCTGTGGACACAGACTTTAGCACCTCGCTGCAGCTGCCTGCAGGAAGGGGACTTTCCCCCTCAATTCCTGTGCCGCTGCGATTCAGCATCTGAGCTCACTAAAATGACTAATCTCTGGCCTCTCTCTCTCTCTCTCTCTTTTTCTCTCTCTCTCTGTGTGTGTGTGTGTGTCTGTTTTTTCGTCTCCTCTTTCTTTTGGATTCATATTTACTCAGCTCAAGTCTGAAGGACAAGAGAGAGACCTTCCCTCGCTGGTTGACGACAATAACTGCACTTGGACAGTTAAGGGATCTGTTTTGCTAACCTTTCTGGTTTGCACCTGCAGTCTGCCCTTCGTCTTTGACCCCAACAGTCCCTCTGGGCTCATTTGAAGGTGTTATACTGGGAACTCCGCAGAACACTGCCTCTCCCCCCTGACTTCTCTGATGGACCAGAGAGTGAAGGGGGGGACCCCTCCAACCACCGCCTCCACTCTGGACTCCACTTCTGCTCCTGAAGACTGTAAGCAGGACCAAGTGGCAGAGAAAAAGAGGAGAGTCGAGGGGGAGAGTGGCAATGTTGGGAAAAAAGAGGAGGAGAAGAGAGGACCAGGAGGAAAAAGAGAAGGGGACAAGGGAGCAGTGCTGGAGCTGCTCATCGAGGGGCGCTGCAGAGGGCAGCAGGAGCTCCAGCTCTCTGGCAGGGAGTCAAACTGCCCCGAGGGGAACGTAAGGGTCCGGATTGGACTCCAGGCCAAGCGCACCAAAAAGCCGCCCAAGATTTTGGAGAGCTACGTGTGCAAGCCCACCATCAGGACGTATCAGAGGCAAGGCAGGGGGGCTCTGCTGAGGGCAGATGGAGAGGGAAGAGCGGTCCAGCAGATCAAAAGCAGCCCAGCCACAGACGAGGCAAACAGGGAGCAGCGATCGGGCCTGGATGCCGTCCAGGCCACATCCAAAAAGACTACATCTGCTGCTTCACCGCCGCTTGCAAAGCCATTATCGTCCTCGTCATCGGAGCCTTTGTCGATATCCTCGACATTAACTTCAGAGTCTGCTCCTGCTTCTGCCCCCAACATATCAAGCCAAGGAACCAAGACTGGCAAACAGGTAGGACACTCAGCCTCCCAGCTGCTGGCAGTAAATCTGCTGCTGACGTTAGCTTTAAATAGAAGGACAACAACCAAGGCTTTCAGTGAATGAGGGTTTTCATCCATTATTAAAAAGAACCACATGTTGTAGTTTCTCTGTTAGTTTTTAGAGTTAACCAGCAGATTCTCGTATATACCGGAATGGCGAAAAGAGATAAGTGTGAAATAAGCTATTGTCTCAGAACTGAAACCTGAGCAGCAGATTACAATTAACAGACCTAAAATTAGACTGATAGGATGGTAGCTAGTTGGAGTTATTGCAGACATCGGTCCATCAGTCCTTGTGATGATCGCCCAAGGGGAAGCTTATAGCCATAGCTGCTCAAACGTCACTCGAGCAGCAGCAGCAGCATACCAAAATTACAGAACGAGTATAAAATGTCAAGCCTTCTCATCTGTATTAGTGACAATTTATAGCTACCAATAGCAATGTTTTCTCTCTCTCTTTCAGTCTCTGCCTGGCCCTCTATATCTGTAGCTCTCTTCTATTTTTACATCCCCTCTTTTCTCTACGCGCTCTCATTTATCTTTCACTCCCCCCTCTTTCCCTGTCCCACTCGACTCCTCTCTTTTTCCTCCACCTTTGCATTTCTCCTCTCTTTGCCCCCATTCCAGTTTCCATCACCTGGCTCTCTCCTTTTCCTTGGTATGCCCTCATTTTCTCTACCTGTTTGACCCATTTTATTCTTATACTCTCTCTTGAAGCAATTCATATATTTTCTGGTTACACACCCCTGTTACAGCATTAATCTGACATATCCTCAAAAGTTCAAGGTAGAAATCAACAAATCTAGCAGGTGGAGAAATATACATCAGAGAAGTTGCAGTAACCCAGATGCATAAGTGCACACAACCTTGAACTGATACTTCGCCACTGATAGAGATAGTACCTTCCGAACGTTCTCCAACTCTCTCACATTGTGAAAACATGTCTTGTCTACGTGTCTCTTCTGTTTGCTCCACAGTTTCTGTGTTTTCATTTTTGACTTTCTAGCGGAAATCCAAAGTTTTAAGGTCCAAACTGGCGAGAACTGGTTCTCTTCATAATTTCACTCAGTGACCGGAAAGAAAAAAATAACCACAAAACATCTTACTGCCATCACCGTGTCTCACTGTTGGTATGGCGGTCTTCTGGTATTATTTTTGAGCCAAACATATATTTAAGACTTTGGTTCAACAGACTATGACTATTTCCACCCAAGGCTTTGGGAAATTTTAGCTTTGATGTGCCTCTAGAAGGCTTTGAACATTGTCTGGTAGTTGGTACCAAAAAGGTAAGTCTGAGTGTTTCAGAAATTGCTTATTTACTAGAACGTGTATGCACAACCCTCTTTTAGGTTTACAGGTACAAGTCTGTCTCACTGCCAAAGGTTGAGACATTGTGATGGCAGTATGATGCTTTGGGGTTATCTTTTTCTTTCTGGCTAAGCTTAGCCAGGTTTACCTTAATTTATGACAAGAGTCAACTGAAGAAGACTGAATGCTGAAGTTTAATCAATTTGTGTTTCAGCAAGTGCAGGATTAAGGATAAAGAATGCAAAGCTAGGCTGTTCCTCTTATTTTTCCTCATTACACTATAGTTTGTTTATCAGCTGAACACACAAACCATAGTGTGTCTTGAACCCACATTAAAGATGGACAAAGTTTAAGAATGATTAATCAGTGTCTCATTTTTAAAACAAGGGCGTGTGCACTGTTACTGATAAATCTCAAGGTTATTGCAGTCTGTGACAGAAATTGTGTTTTTGCATTCCCCAGGTTCCCATCAAGCTGGCCGATAAGACGGATGATAATTCAAATGGCTCATCAGAGAAAGTGAAGAAAGACAAGCTTCCAAGTGTTAATGGACAGTCTGCCCCTGCAGGACTTACATCCTGCTCTCCCACAACAGATCAGACAACTTCTACCACTCCGTCCACACCGAGCAAGCAGACAGTCTCCACTTCAGAAACCAGGAATGAAGGGAACAGCTCCAAGAAACACAATGGTTTGGTTCAGACAGCAAAACAGAAGGAACTATCGAATGGGAGGAGTTCTTCAAATATCCTTGGCACTTCGTCCTCGTCAAAAAACAAAGCTGGAAAACTCAGCGGTTCCTCTTCTGCTTCTTCCACAGATTCCACAGTGAGGCCTCTGGTGTCTTCTGGCTCCCATAAAGAGCTTTCCAGTAAGACTAAGCCAGACTCTTCTCCCTGTCACCAAATCACCCCCAAATCACAGTCTTCCCCCTCCTTGGATCCTTCCTCCGCCCAGTCAGAGGGTTGTGATCCCTCTCCACTACCCCTGATAGCCAATAAGAGAGAGAAAGAGAAGAAATCCAAGAAGGAGAGACGTAGAGATAAAAAATCAAGGAGAGATAGACCAGAGGCAGACAGAGAAAAAAGTGAAAAAAGAAAGGATGAGGTTAAGAAAAAGAAGGACAAGGATGGGAGATCAAGACATGACAAAGAAAAGGATCAGAAACACAGAACTGGCGATTTATGGAGGGATAACCTAAAGAATGAGACAGGAAAGGCAGATAGATTAAGCCCTGAAAGATTGAGGACACAAGATAATAATGCAAAATGTGGTGAAACAGTTGGTACTGCTAAATTAGATAAGAGCTCTAAAAAAGTGACTCCAGTCAGACTAGAGGAGAAAGAAAAGACAGTTGACAGTTGTAGACTTTCTAAAGAAAGTGAGCCCGTTTCAACAGGTGATTCCAATAAATCAAAAGAACAAGACGTATCAAGACACCCAGTAGTGCCTCCGCCTCTCTCTATGTCCTCAGCTCCTCCCCACTTGCCCCCGTCTTCCTCTCACATTCCTGTTTCTCCCCCCTCTTCGCCCCGAGAGCAGGACAGCCGACCACTCAAGAAGCGCAAAGCCAGAAGGCCCAGCTGGACCAGGCTGGTACATCGCGCCCACAGAGCGGAAAATCAGGAAGCTTCTTTGGATTCCCTGCATAATCCATCGCTAAGTTTCCCCCAGATCACTAAGACATCGTTTCCATCCAAAACCGCTGTTCAGCAGAGCGATGAGTCACAGTCAGCGCCCTTGAGCTCCTTATCCAGCTGCTCCCCCCCAGTGTCTTTAGCAGCCCCAAAACAAACTCACCCCATGTCAGATTCAGCCAGGAAGAGGGGCCGCCCCAAATCCCACAGCTCCAGTTTGGATGAGCCTCCTCCTCGACTTTCACCAAATGATATTCCCTCTGAGGAGCCCATTGTACGCTGTGACAGATCTAAGAAAGCCCCGGTCTTGGTACCGATACTGCAGTCTAAGTCCAGCCCTAAGAAACGAGGGCGTCCCCCCAAAAGGCCCTTCCCAGAGGACCAGGGCGAAGATGCACTGAATCCCCCCAATCGCAAGGAAAGGAGTGAAGACTTTTATCCTCCTGAACGGGGGAACCGGCAGCTAAAGATCAGGAGACTGATTAATGAAATGAAGAAAAGAAAGAAGAGGCGACTTCACAAAGTAATCATGTCTGGTTATATGGGGAAGGAGGGCAGGGGAGGAGAGGTAGTGGATGGTAAAACCTCATTGAGAATGTGTAAATCGATTGAGGACACAACAGTTCACACCCTTACAGCCCTGTCCTCCTCATTTGGGAGCAAGCTGGGCCCTCAGATCAATGTAAGCAAAAGAGGGACCATTTACATGGGCAAGAGGCGAGGACGCAAACCTAAGTCCCAATCAGCAAACCTAAACTCTAGCTCCCAGAACTCCACGCAGTCGTCTTTGTTTACCAGTCCCCCTGAAGCATCTCTTTTCTCATCTGGCCAGCCACAGCCACCCCCATCTCATCCATTTCCTTCCCCATCACTTACCCACTCCAGTGGAGCCCAGAGTCCTTACAGTGAAGGCAGCCTCACAGAACCGACATCCTCCCTTCTCTTTTCCCACCACTTCTCCCTCCCTTCCCCATCCTCCTCTTGTACGTCCCCACGTCCTCCTTCCTCCTCTTCCCTCTCCCCCTTTGTAAAAAAGAGCTGCCCATGTCAAGGGAGACATCAGTTTCCCTTTCACCAGTCTTCATGTAAGCTCTCGGGTGCCACTGCTTCAATGCACCATTTACCGGGTTCCCCGAGTCACCTGAAGGAGGCCACCCCCTCACCAAGGAGCGAGTCACACAGTGACGAGACGCTGCCCAGCGACAGCGGGATAGGAACAGATAACAACAGCGTCTCTGAGCGAGGCGAGATGAGGGGAGCCCGAGGAATACTGAGGATGGGTCATGGGTCAGGGGTGATTCTGGGAGGTCAAAGGCTCCCTCCATCTCTTGTGGACCGCCCCTCTCCGGTTTCGTCGCCCCTCTCTCATGTGGCCAGACACTCAAACACCATGAACAGCTCAAACGCCGCAGAGCGCCACAGAGACCGGCACCGACACAGGCGCAGGGATTACGACTGTCCCGCTTCCTGTGCCTGCCTGTGCACCTGCCTTGGACACAACAAGTGCACTCACTCCGACTATTACTCTTGCCTTGGACATAGTGCACTGAAGAGACAGAAGAACAAGCATAAGAAGAAGCACCAACAGATGCACATGCAAGACCCAGAGTTCCTAGCTGAACTGGATGATCTGATCGCTCAGTTCAACGAGGTTCACATTGGACGACGGAGCTGGGCGAGGACGGGATTTGGGCAGGGCTTTGACGGAGGAAGGCGACATCATTCCTCCTCTCATTCCCACCGGTCCAACATCTTCCGGATCAATCTGAATGGCTTCTACTCGCCACACCCTGCGTCCTTCCCAGCGGCTCCTTCCTTCACCCCTCAGCCCTTCTATCCTTGCCATTGTAACAGGAAACTGGACCGCCGGCAGTGTGGCTGCCCCTCAAAGTTCCAGGAAACAATTGAAAACATGGGCTTTTACGGCAGCTACCCACCAGCACCACCGTCGCTCTACCACCACCTCCCCAGCTCTTTCCCGCTTCCACCCCCTCACCAGTACGCCCCCCATCAGTCCCACCACGCTCACTTCCTCCTCAACCCAGCCAGATTCCACAGGCGCAGAAGCAGGTTGCTCAGGGAGGGAGCTTTAGGAGGAGAGGTGGAGGGAGATTTAGGGGCTAGCAGCAGAGAAGCAAGCTCGGGGTTCGTTTCTGGCCTCTCTTGTGGCTGGGGGAGGAGCGAACATAAACATAAGCACCGTCACCGGCACTGTGAGCGAAACATGGATACTGAAGAGGAGTTACAGGATGAGGAGGAGGAAGACGGCATGGATAGGGAGCTCTTGAGTGGTTCAAAGACACAGTCAGGGTTCATTTTTGGGCAAGTAGAGGGAAGAAGGAAAGGGGGAAAAGGACCGGGAAGCATGCTGTCTAAAGACTCGCCTTGGCTACGTCAAAATGGAAGCATTCCCTTCTCCGCTGCCACTTCCTCTTCATCATGTTCTTCGGCAGAGAGGTACAAAAACACATCTCTCACCTCTTTGGGCCTTGGCTCCACTCACCTGTCTTCCTTTGGAGGAGGCTGGGGCGGCTTGGGCCACAACTGGGCAACATTTGGGAGTCTAGGAAGTCCAGGATTTGGAACCCTGAACCCCAGCTGGAGAGGCTTTTCCGGGGACAAACGCGTGGGCAGACTGGCTGCCTCAGAAGGAGAATATGAGGATGGCGAAGATGATGTCGACGACTCACGCCTGTACGCTCCAAAACACACCAACCTGTTCACTTCTGCAGCCATGTCAGCAGCGGGGAGGGGCCTGAGGAGCGGATTGAGCAGCAGGATCCCTGGAAGTGGGGAGAAGTCATGGAGGAGGGACGAGCCAGCGTGGACAGAGAGGAGGGAGGCAGGTGAGAATGCTTTAATGATCTGAATGGGCAACTGTTGAATCCACAACTATCTTCTGTTGTTGCTTCACTGGCGCTAAATGTGAATCTATTTTGAATGCTGACAGCAATCCAGATAAAACAGAGACTCCAACACCATTGAAATATAACAATAGTAGTCGTATAATGACAGCGAGCTGAGAAAATGGGTTTACGCAGAGAGCCTCTTTTCACTCGCACAGTGTGACAGATTTTGCTATTTGCACAGTGCGGAGATGAAACTCCACCAACCAGCAGCCGTGTGCCCAATATAGTGACAGAGCTGCTTTTTCTCAGGTGTTGTTGAGCCACACATCAAAGCCCGGAGGCTGCATGAGGAGAAATCAGACTCCATTCTTTTTTTAGCCAGCTTCAGTCCCTTTCCTGTGCAAGGGCACCGACACAGCCACTCTGCAGCCACTCCTCTTAGAATTTGTTTATAAATTACAGTAGTGATCTGAAGCTTATAAACACTCTTGGTTTATTTGAACTCTTCATTCACCAACCAACTCCGAAACATTTATTTCCAAAACAAGAATTTGGTGAAAAAGTTTGAATTTATTGTGGGTCCTCTAAAATCTACATAGGGTCAAAATACCTACAAACTCAAATATATACATTAATTTATCACTAGTTAATGACTGGATACAATTTGCTTGTCTCTTTGAACAAGCTTCTGGCATACCTCCGTCAGGAAATTTGAGCACTCTTCTTACAAAAATGTTATAGCTGCATGAAATTGCTTGGGTTTTAGGGCATCTTAAACCAGGGGTCCACAGCTTTTAAATAGAGCTGAGGCTCAGTACTTAGTGTTATCCGCACCAAAACTAGTTTTGATGCTTTTGGGATCATGTCCTGTTGGAGCAACTAGTTTTGTTTGGATTTTAACAGTCTGACCCAAAATGTCACACTCAGATGAAAGTTGGTTAGGATGTTCAGGAATGACCGATGAACCACCAGAGCTCCAGCACCTGGTGAACTAAAGGCTGTTTGAAACACCAGTGTTACTGTCTGTGGTGACAATGTTTTTACATAACCTGAACAGAGAAGATACTGTTGTCCTTACAGATGTGAGCTTTGGTGAAGTCTGGCTTTGGATTAAAACTCCACTTCCCAATAACATATTTGGCATCTTGAATGGACTTCCAATGTTTTTGATGACCACAACTGATAAATATTTGAACAACCAAGAGTATGAAGCTCAAAGAGAGGTATATGGAGATAGTCATGGTGAAAAAGTAAGGGAATAGTGAGGAAGATGTGGGTTAATCATAATCAGCACTGTATACATTGAACAGTAAAAAAGCAATGCCATAAATTTTAATATCCCACAGACCAGTTAAGTCCTACTGAGCATTTGTCTTCAATGTGAAGATTGGTAAAGGAAGCAACTAGGCACTTCAATAGGACAGTGATGGCAAACAGACATCTTTAAAATGGATCAATTAGGCTGACAGACTCAACCTCGACTTGGAATATGGAATATGCTTAAAAGTCAGGTCAGTCCCAGGAATAGGATCAATTTGATGTTTATAGTTGAGCCTGTGTTAAAATTGTGAAAATCCTGAATAAATTCAAACTTTTGCACCAAATTCTCATTTTTAAAATCTATTAAAGATGTATGTGTTTTATGCTCCTTCCACCCTGAAACTGAAAAGTGAAGTTCATGGCTAAGATGAGCGCTTGTCAACTTTTGGGTTCTATATCTTGTTGGGAATCTGCAGGAACATCTTTAAAATCTTCCTGAACCGCACGCCGCACCAGCTCAGGGCTGTCCAGCGAAGCACAGTCATTAGTTAACCACCAGATCAGCTATTTAAAGCTCGTCCTATTCCTCCCCGCTGGGCCGGCCGAGCCCGTTTGATTTGGAAAAATCCAATAAGGAAAGAGTGGTCAGTCTTGTCAGTGGCTGAGGAAAATGGAACAAAAAGATGGATGACCTCAGGAGAGATTGATGAAGGGATCAGAGGGAGGTCAGGGGAGGGGGGGGGACACACACAGAGTGTGTATGTGAGGAAGAAACATCTCTTTTTGTCCCTGATGAAAAAACAACACAGAATTAGAACGTTAGGTCATACTTTGCTCTGTTTCCTTTTCCAGCACTGTTTTTCACTTTAACTGAGTGTGCAAAAACAAATGATGTGCATAAAAGGTATGCGTGCCTCAATGTGTTTGTGTGCATCACTTATTTCTGACTGTGCGCAGCTCGTAAATCACTTTTAATACATTTCCCAGAAGTGATCCGGTCAGAGGAAATGTTGTGACTCACCTAATCTGCGGCTCGTCCACATGACTCAGCCCAGACTGGCCTCACCTCACACCTTCTGCTGGCTCAATCTCTCATCCACATCTGTCTCACTTCCTCTCCGCCACTCATGCTCCCCCTCCGCCCTGCCCCTCCCCTCCCTTCGCCTCCTCTCCCCCTCTCCTCCTCCTGCAGGTTTACAAGGTGACTCGAGGAGCCGTGGCCAGCGAAGGAGCGTGCCAACTCCAGACTGCGCTGCGGTGAAAAACAAAAGGGGGCCAGGACGTCCCAGGAAGCACCCGCTGCCCTCCGCCGTGTCCTCCCCTACGCGCTCATCTCATGCGACGCCGTCCATGTCGCCGGCTGACTTTGTGCCAGAAGAAGCGGTGCCAGAAGAAGCGGTGCCAGAGAAAAGAGGAGGAGGAGGAGGAGGAGGAGGAGGAGGAGGCAACATGGTGCAGCAGGTCATGGATCTGGAGTCGCAGGCCCGGAGGAAGAGGGGGCGGAAGAGAAAACACGGTGACTCTCCGTGCCATCAGAGGTGAACACCAGAGCTGGTTGACTTGACTGTTCAATACAACCACTCGCTGCTGTTATATTAACCCACCGTTTTCAGCACTGTGTGCTAAACCAGTGCCCTCTATCTCTCTCTTTCTCCTTTACCCTCCCTATCACTCTATCTCTCTGTTTGCACTTTCCTTTTAGTTTTGCCAAGGACGTCCCCGAATGTGACACGCATTCTGAGTTTCTCAGCCAATCAGATGTCGACGAGGCTCCGACACAAGCAGTAGCCGCCCGCAGGGAAGAGAACAGTGATGGCTCCCCCAGGAAGAATTACCTGACAGCAGGCCTTTACTCTGACGATTATAAAACTACAGAGTGAGCCAAGCGAACCCATAAGCTCCCTCATATATAGGATATCTAATTATCTTTTTCCTTTTCATGAATCTTTCCTTTCTCTTTATCTCAGTCCTCCCTTCCAAGCCCAGAAGAACTGCAGTGAGAGTTTAGAGTACACACCAGGGGAACATGAGTACAGCCTTTTGCCTGCTCCCATACATGTTGGTGAGTGCAGATTAACGTCTCGACTTTGTTCTGGCTCGTTCTGGCTGTCGCCGCTCATTTCGAACTATCTTAATCTTCTTTAGGAAAGTACTTGAGGCTGAAGCGAATTCACTTCCAGCTGCCATATGATGTGATGTGGCAGTGGCAGCAAAACCAGGTATTTAGGTAGAAACAAGAATTCAAGCAAACAGAATTTTTTTTTTAATAACTCAGATGTAACTCTGATGTAATTTGGGTGCAGCTTCAGCGTCAACCTGCTGTCCCCCTGAAAAGGAAACGCCGTTACCGTGAGTTTATTTCTTATTTGATGTGACTTTGAGTAAATATGTGTACAAACCGCATCCTCATCCCTGGTATAATCGTAGGATACATGCTTGCATATCAGTGGACAAGTGGTGCTTTTTCACATGTTAAGATTTTCTTTTAAAGTGCCAAAGACATCAATCTGTCCTAATCAAAGCCCACACTTCCAAATTCCATGTTTATGTTTGCGATGGTAGGACAGAAAATGATATTTTTCTGGCTTCACTGCCAAACAACCAATTAGCTTATAGATATAATCAAATAATATAATAATACTCAAATACCCAAAATTACACTTATTTCTGCAGTTCTAAATGTGTTTTTGAAATTTTTTTTGTTATTATTTCATAATCCGTATTTCTGTAGCTGGTGCCAAAATAAACGTAGGTCTTCGTCCAGCCTTGATTGTCTCAATTTGACCTTTTAAACTGAGAAAAGTAGCTATTTAGATTCGGAGTAAATACTGGAACCATAAAGAACACCACAAATCTGTCTTACTTAAATGCTATGTTTCACTGTCTTTCCCATTTTGATGACTGGCAAACCCCCCCCCAAAAAAAAAAAAAAAAAAAAAAAAAAACTGGCCTTCTGCATCACATCATAATGATGCCTCATCCTACTCCCTGTGCAGAGCGACAATATAAACCTGGTCACACAGGCCTTTGGACAAAAACAGGCCCACAGCATCACTACTCCTAATGGGAATTTAACGCTTTTCCAGCATACTCATTCTGACCCATCTTTATTGTTTAATGTATTTACGCCTAACAAAAAGTGGAAATTCTAGGTTATTTATTTGCAGTTCCTAACTTTGAAAATAAATAACTATTAATTCTTTAGATGCATTTATTTTAAATGGTTGTCATTATTTTTTTTCCCCCCTAAAAAATAAGACACAAGCTTTTTTTGAATGAGAGGTTGAATTTTTGGAAGATCTTCTGGTTTTAGATTACACTGCTTTGTGCAAAATGAAATTATTTCACGACTTTTTACACATCTGCACCAGGGGAGCAAATAAGTCTGATGCGTCGGATTCTTACTGTGCTGTCTGATTTACGCAGGTCGCCTGAAGCAGAAGACTCCGTCTTCCCAGCAAATAGTGGTGGGTTTTGCAGCTTTGGTTAGTTCTATTCCAGCACAGAGCTCATTGCTTTCCCTCCATTCATCTCCTCACGTCTGCGTTTTACCGAACAGGAGGAGAGCTCCGGAGACATCACCAGCCTGTTCCCTCACCTCGACATGGAGCCTCTGACCTGCAGCGAGAAGTATGGATTTCAAAATAAACTGCTGTTAAACTCATTTCAGCGTCAGTAGGGTAACCGTCTGTGACCGTATGTGCCGGGTCCAGGAGCTTTGTGGTGAAACACCACGTGTTCCTCGTCAGGAACTGGGAGCTGGTGAGAGACCGACAGATCAGAATGAGGATAGCGAGGGGGAGAGACGGCGACGAGGAGGGAGAGGACTCGCAGATCGCGTCCTGCGACGACGCCAGTGGGGACGACAGCCACATCAAGTCAGGTCCATGAAGCAAGTGTGTGTGTTAGTTTTTGTTTCTGTAGGTGTCTGTGGTTGAACCTTGTGCACTTTCATTTTTTTGTTTTGCCGTACATCTGTGTGGACCGTGTCGTATGTGTGCATGTATGTGTGCGCTCCGTCCGACTTCATGTTTGGCTTGTCTTTCCGTATCATACTCAGCAGCCCAAACTAAGTGGTTTTCCAACCACAGAATGCAGCCTGCAGAAATGTTTCCCTGTTTCTGTCCTCCAATGCTGGTGTCCAAGAACTCAGCAGGGATCGACTTTCTCCATTAGCAGTGAAACCACACACTTTCATCCAGCAGACAGAAACCAAAGAGAAAACAAGAACACATATAATTAAAATGTAGCCGTAAAACATCTGTGTGGACCGTGTCGTATGTGTGCATGTATGTGTGCACATACATGCACACATAGATGATGTTCCAGCCTCCGCTAACGTGCCGAATGCCGTTCGACCTGCAGATCACTCAGTGGGGGTGGAGGTGACGGTTATCAGCAGCAATGATCCCCACCACCAAAGTCAGGACACCTCCAGCTCGCTCACTGCCAGCCCCAGTGTGAGTTAGCCGACCGCACACCACCCACATGGAGGAAAAAGTCTTCTAATAGAGTGAAGATTTTTTTTTTTTTTTTCAAATCTGCTTTTGCAGTCAGTTGTATGTTTTTGTTCTCTCCAGCCCACCAATAGCCGGAGCAGACAAGAGGAGGAGGAAGAGGAGGGAGAGGAGGAAACAAAACGAGGGGACAGAAAGGTCTGCAGCAGAGAACAGAGGAGGAAACGGTTGAATGATTTACTTTTGACTCTGCAGCAGTCATAAGTGAACAGAAAGAGAGAGGTAAGTGGAGCATCAGCTGGTGTACAGTGCTGGCAAAAGTACTCACACCCGTTTACTTTTTACAAATTCGACCACACAGCGACCACAGATTGCCTTAAAATCGGTTTGGATTGAATGAAATAGATCTACGCAGAGTATATCGCTTTATAGTGGAAGGAAGATTGTGTTGGTTTTTTTTCAGGTCTTATCCAAATAAAAATCTGAAGTGGAAGTGTGTGGTGAGCAATGGGTTTTCTGCCCCTTTTGTCTGGTGTTCCTAAATAAAATCAAGTTCAAGCAGCTGTCTTCACAAGTCAGCCAATTACATGTCATTTTAATCTCACTTCAAAAACCAGCTGTCCTAAATTTCCCAAAGTTGAAACACAGTGGTGGCAACATCATGATGTGGGGAAGTTTGTTAGGATTGACGGTAAAATGAAGGGAGCCGGAGAAAGGAGTCCACGGTTTGGTCCATACAGAACGTTCTGCCAGGAGAGAATTGTGAACGGTGCAGTCACATGCCCACTCCCTGGCTGTTGCCAACCAGATGGATATAAATAACTTTGCTGTCGGTCCGTTTTAATGGCACCACTTCATGTAACGCAACTTCCCCATCGGCCCGGATTAAAACTGTGGATTTACTGCACGCAGGCGGACTGGAGTCATCCTTGGCATGTTAGCAGACTTCCAAGCCAACCTTCACAATTTTTCTGAACACAGCGTTTCACCAGAACATGTCGTTAGCATGGACGAGGTCACGCTAACGATGTTTATTTTGACAATTTCAAATAAATCCGACTAGAAAATACGGTACATATCCCAAAAGACCCTGCAGCCGTATATCTGCAGTGAAATGTGATTCTACAAAGTATTAGTAAGGAAACGCTTTGGATGCCACACTTTTCAGATTTTTATTTGAAATAGTGTTTCAAAACCTTCTCTTAAAATCCAGATAAATTATCGGCGTATGCCACTGAACAGTTTGGTTTGATCCAGGACCGCGTGCAGCACATTGGTAATTTTTATTTTATCTTCATGTAGGGTGGAATTACTCCAAAAAGAGGGACCAGCCCCAGCAGTGAAGAGGTGGACTGAAACCGATGTCACTGCACCAACTAAAACGACAGAAAGACGAAGTCGGGGAGCGTTTGACCGCGAGACGAACAAGACAAACTGACGTGGATGAAGGAAAAAATTTAATAAAATGAAAAGGAAAGACCAGCTGAAATGAATTTGCACTAGTGCTGGATGAACAAGCACACTGAGTGGACACACTTTAAAAAAAATACATATATACACTTTGAATGCTCTCACTGCGGCACCTTAAGCAAAAACAAAACTAAAAAGGACGCGTGTTGCTCGGGAGGTTGAACGCGGACACGTACAGCGCGGTACTCGGCATTTTCGGCTCACTAGTTTCCAAGAGACAAGGAGCTCATAAGCCGCCCGGGGAGGAGAAAACGCAAATGTAGCCCGGGCCCCCCTTAAGTAGGTCAAAATTGAACCCTCATTTACTTGTTAAGCTTTCAAAGTCACATTGCACCTTTGGGAAATGGCACAAGGAGAAGCGAGCCAGTTAAAAACTAAAAAAAAAAAAGAGAGAAGAGAAAAAAAAAGACAGTGTTAGGTTTTTTTTTCTGCTTCGCTTTAACAAGACTGTGTCTGCCATGTTCCAGTGAATAGGGGAAAGGGAGGGTGGGAAGAGCTTAGCAATAGGAATTTTGGCATTGCTGCAAGAGAATTTCTAATGAGGTTTTGAGAAAGAGCTTATTTTTTAGAAAAAAAATAATTAAAAAAAAGTGTTGTCTGCTATAGAAATGGACAGAATATATCCATGACAGGAATGTTTATTGTTGAACTATTTTCAGTATTGCTTCCAAGGAAAAGGGGGAGATAGTTTTGTTTACTCCCGACTGCCTTTGAGAGGGTTTCCCTCTTTTCTTCGGAGCACTGACAATCAGAATGTCCTCGGCGATGGTGGTGGTGGGGTGTCAGCGGGGAAAGGGATACAAGAAGTGATTTACCCCAAAATGCTCTGTAGAAGTGCCATGTCGTCTTATGTGTAAAAGCGAGCTCATGTGGTCTTTAAAAAGCAATATCTCCTCTAATAAGGACTATATAAGTACTCCAGTTATGTTTTTTAATTAATTTGTGAATATTTGAGGACTTTGTTTTTTCTGTACAAAAAGCATATTAAATTGTTCTCATCCTAGGATCATTGGATTAACAAGCCTTTCAGTTTTATGTGAATGTACAGTAGATCGGTTTTCCTTTCGGCCGCAGTAGAGTGTAAATTTAGCATAACGCATAAACGCTACCAGTCAGATCTTTCATTTTGCCGAGGCATTTTTAACAGTATAAGCAGCTGACCAGTATATCCTTAGAACTGACATGGTTGTATATTATTTTTACTCTCTCTTCTTTTTGTAGAGTTACATATTTTTGCCTCCTTTTTTAGCTGAGCGTACTTTGGTCAGACAATCTGTGACAGTAAACTAGTTTTTTTTTTTGTTTGTTTTCCAGTGCTCTCTTTCAGTAGTGTGGCTTCTTATAGCAAGCCAAAAAAGTGCAATTTCTTTGACTGTTTACATACTGTATGTATATTTTTCTCCCTCTTTACTTTTTTTACCTAAAGGCACTACATTATTGCCAGTGGATGATTAACTTTATAGCAAAGGTACACATAAGGAGTTATTTATCTAGTTTGCATGACATGTAACCTTTGCCTGTTGCCTCTGACGGTGTGCATCTGATAAGCAAAACAAAACAAAAAAAAAGTGATAACTCATTGCCATAGAATGTCAGCTCAAACATTTTGCCTCTATATCCATAATAATAAAAGCATTTTATGTCTCCTGGTACTAAACCCTGTGAACTCGTCATGCTTCAGCCTCAAGGCCCTCCTTCCTGCTGTGTTTGTGTTTTTAAGTGGAAATACCGCAGTGATGCTAATCAGTGTGAGTTTACAGTGCTATCTAGTGGTGTAAGATTGTACGTCTCACAGTCTGTTGTCCTCTGTAATGACCCACAGTGGACAACAGGGCTGTCAAAGCAGCACAATAACAAGATGGTGGAAGGGTGTTGCGCATGGAGGTGCTCCTATGCTCTCCTCTTTCTAGCCTTTAAAGATGGCTGGGGCAGAGTTAGGTCATTTAAACTCTCCAAAAACAAAAAGGGAAAAAAAAAGGGATTACAATAGTGGATAGGATTTTGAATTTTTATTGACTAGAATGTGTATGTTTGCAGAATGCCTGGTACAATCCTGTTTTAAACAAACCTGTTTATTACATGTTGAAACTAAGAATTTTTTTTGTTTTTTTAAAAGGATATTAATTTTAACTGAAAATTAATATCAGTTAAATATACAGTAACTGCTTTACTGTGCAGTGCCACCAACTGCACAGTAAAGCAGTTGGTGGCACTGTTGCCTAGCAGCTAGAAGGTCGAAACCTGGGCTGAGGCTTTTCTTGTATGTTCTTCCCGTGTGCATGCATGGGTTCCCTCCAGATACTCTGGCTTCCTCCTACAGTCAAAAAACATGACTGTTAAGTTCACTGAATACTCTAAAAAAAATAAAATAAAAAAAAACTACCTTTAGGTTTGAGTGTGTGTGTGTGACTGTCTTTTAATGGACTGGTGACCTGATCAGGGCGTATATCACCTCTCGCCTGATAACCGCTCACCAGGCCCATCAGTCAGTTAGTGCCGCAAACGACTAAAATATGCTTACAGACGCCCGATTCTACCAAAACGATTTACCCAAATTATTGAATTCATATGTTCAAATAATGTTAATGGGTACAGGTGTAATAAATCCAGGACCCAGGGATGCAGACTGCTTACGATGCCATTTGTGAAAGAATAATTTTCTGTCAGGAGCTTAGTGAGTTCCAGCGTGAATTTGACTGGGTGCCACCTGTGCAGGATGAGATTAGTATGAGGTCATAGACTTCTGAGTCAATAAGCATCCAATGCAAACATCAGGACAGCTTAAAAATGTATTAAAACTAATGTTTGGCTTTAAGAGCTTTTGAGTCCAGACTGTCAATACTGTCAGAGTTAACTTCAGGTAAGATATTGACAACTCATGAATCCAACGGAACCACACTTCAAATAAACCTGAGCTGATACCATTTCAGAAATGGTATCAGCCAATACAATTTGGCTGATACCATTTCTGAAATATTTGCAGTTTTACATCAATATTTTGATGTAAAATTTTCTGAGTCTTTCAGAAAGACTCAGAAATAAGTCTATGGGAAAAAACATAAAATGTGGCAGAATGAAATTTTGGTAACACTTTATTTGAAGGGGGTTGAATAAGACTGTCATGACACTTTCATAAACATGACATAACACGTCTTGAACATGAATATTTATGACTGTTGTCATAAAGTGTCATTCGGTAAATTATGACCCTTTTAATACAAAGTTGACATTATTCAAAATGTCTTTATGACAACTTGACATTAACCAAGAAATCATTACTGATATAAATTTGTTATAAAAGTATTACTAATTGCACTTTAAAAATTAGGTAACTTTATGTTATTAAAGGTAAAGTTTAAATAGTAATGACAATTTATCCCAAAGTAGAATCTCCCAAATCCTCCTTCTGTTTCAAGCTGGTTCAGGAAAACTGTTTTTGTTTTTTTTCTGAAGTTGGAAGAAATTAAATTACACATTGAAGGGTTGCATGATAAGTGAGGCAGAGGTCATCAGTTTTATCTGCTTGATATTCAATAAAGATATGTGGTAAAAATAAAAAGTTTGTTTAAATACTGTTAGCTTTGATCTGAACTATTTCAACTATCCTTCCAGGATAAAAACCTTTAGTATCAAAGAAGGATTTCCACGTGAGGCATTGTGTGTGACGTGCGAATCAAACAGCTGGACAGTTTTGGTTTGACCAGATGATTTTTATTGAGTGTATTTACAAACAAGCACATGCAGGAGGTGGACAACTGACCGACACCAGAGGGGCACGCAACTATATGCAACAGTGGGACTCGGAAATGTCTACAGGCTACGTTACACCAGAGAGAGAGAGAGAGAGAAAGGAGGAGGAGAAGGAGGCTTTCTGTTACACACACGCAGCGAAACAGCAGGACGTGCTGACACATGAAAGTGCTCACATCATCTCTACTTTCACTTCCATATGCACACGCGCGCACACACACACACCACCATCATGTTCACACCCTCACGCTTTCAGAACCCAGACAGATAGAGAGCTGTTCCTTTTCATACACCTTGGAATCAATAAATAGTACATCCAATAAATTATCGGCTTTCACATAAAAAAAAATCTAAATGAACTTTCTTTGTCCAATAATATTCAATCTGAAGATTTCTTATAACTATCCATTTGATGGTGTTTTATTATGATAATTATTTACAGTATGAGCATGTAGTGGTGTCATTTACTGCTACTGGACTTTTGCTGTAGCGCCAGTAATGTCATGCTACATGGCACGGGCGTACACGGGAACTACAAGGACGTTTTGAGGAATCGAGCTCTCCCTGATTTGTCAGTGGTGAAGAAACCTTCCTACAGAACCAAATCCAGACGTCTTCTCGTCTCTTCTCGTCTCGTACCTTTAGAGTTTAAGATATCTCGCAATGCCTCAGTTGCGCACAAAACTAAAAACGATGACTTCGAAACAAAACGGCTCAACGTTTAAGCATATGCATAGTCGTCGATACATCTAGAATCCAGAGATAAACGAATAAATATATAAATATGACGCAAAGCAACGGGTTTCGTACGAGTGGCGTCAGTACAAACGAACCACTTCCACCATCACCACTATCATCAATATCAGTGATTATGATCAGGAGACCTGGCAGGAAGATAAATACGAAAGCTGAGGACCAGCCACCAAATCTAAAAGCGTCACTGCAGCATTTTACATCACTTCAAGAATTTTAATTTTTCCCTCTCGCTGCATTCATATTTTATTTCAGATAGTGTTACACAAGAGCTGAAAATGTTTTTGTGAGGTTGTTTCTCAAACCACAAGATGAGCTACAGATTGCTTTGTCTCATATTTCACCACTGGGAGGGTTATACCAATGTGTCATTCATTCGAAGCATTCATGCTTATACTAAAATGCATTCAGTGTTAAACTTTATGAGCTACACGTAATCATTTTTCAGAAAATTACAGTACTACAAAAGCCTCGAGTCATCCCTTGTTTCCTTTACGCTTGCCTTCCAAGGAGCCAGACTTTCCTGTAATTTTTTTAAAAAAGTTGTCCTTAGTAGTTCTTCAGACTTTCAGAAATTTTCTTTGGACCTTGGCTGCTTTTTTTTTTTTTTCTTGCAAATTTTTCTGTCCCAACCTTGTAGCTGACTACAGAATCTAACTGAAAAATGTGTGTATATACAGCAAATATGTGGAAGAGACCAATTTTTACTTTTTAACCTACATGCAAAACACAATTTGTGGTACTGCGCATCATTCTGAATACACCACTCCAACACTGACGCGCAGCAGTGGCAGCATCATGCTGTGGTAATGCTTTTCTGTGTTGATGGGAAAATAGCTGGAGGAAAACCTGTCTGGAGCGAAAAACATTTATGTTATGATGGCCCAGTCAAAGCCCGGACCTAGATTCAATTGAGAATCTGTAGCAAGACTTGAAAATGGACAATTACAGTCTAAATCCGTCCAAAAAGTTTGAGCTTGAGTGATTTTGCCAAAAAGAATTTGCAAAAATCTCAACCGTAGAACCCAGGATCACGTTTAGGTCTCCAAAACAGTCTTTTTTTTTGCAAGGCACTGTACTGAAAGTGCTTTGACAAAAAAAAAGAAGGGATTATCAGTTGAAATGGTGGACAGATATTGAGTGAAAAAGCATGCAAAATTCAAAGATCACCTAAAAAAAAATAAAAAACCTCGAAAACCCAGAGAAAAACTGACCAAGAAAACTCTAAGAGATTACAATAAAGTCTGGCTCAGCTGAAGCAAAATTTAAAGATGTAGTGCTTTGAAAACAATCTTTTGCACCTTAATGTATGGCGAAAAATTTGCAACACAAAAAGCACGCATAAAGGAAGATGCTGGATCTTATAATTAAAACATAGAATTTACTTTGCAGGATATCTACTTAATGCATGAGGCGAGTTGCACGTCTAAAGATGGATCAATCCATTCCCATCAGTCAAACTCACAATAATGTCACAGTCTTTACTGTTTCACTTATTTTTTCCCCCTCTTGGTAATCTATCTGCCTTGGTAAAATTCCCCTCAGTTAATATAGTTATACACATGGATTTATTATAATATATATATATATATATATAATTATACAGTCTACTAGAATCGCAGAAACACACACAAACCGGGCCAGAGATGAGAGAGGTTGTTAAGGGAACACGGACCTACACAGCTACAATTCACCACATTGACACGCAAGTATGCAAACAGGAGCTGCGGCGCAGTACTCTAGCATCCTTTCTTCACTCAATGACCCACCGGCTGCAGCGCTGACGCTGTTAAAAGATGTCGACTTTAACACGTTAACAGGACAGGGTCTCCCCCCGCCGTCAGGTTTCAGATCAGCAGCTGACGTGGAGCGCAGGAATGGAAGAAAAGCATTAAAAGGGACACTTCACTTGAATATTATAATGGTTTGAATTTGAGTTGAGTCATTACTTCACGCCATCTGCGGTGTTGCTGCTACTTAAACTCATTAGCTACCAAACAGGATGAGCTTTAATGGGAAAAAAAGCCCCATATGTTCGCAACAGGAGAGGACTGGAGAATACTTGAGATGAAAGCAGAGCGGAGCAGATGGCGTCACGCTCTCAACTCAAAGCCACGTAAAATATCCCTTTCAGAGTAGTGCGACCTTCCCATAAACCCTCCAGACTCACTTAAAATATCTTTAATATGTATATATTTTTATATATATTTATTTAATATAATATGGATTTTAGTGCAGAGGTTACAGCGCCGACGTCACATGATGAGCGAGGTGTAGCCAATAGGTACCAGCCCCTCCTTGTCTCCCTGACGACATCGAATCCAGTCCTGATCGACGCCTCCCAGCACCACCAGCTCTTCCCCTTTGCAGAAGCTGAGCTCGGCGCCGGTTCCGGCGTGGTCGCACAGCATTCGAACAGACCTGTAGCACAAGAGCGGTTACAGCCACGAGAACGGTATGCCGTCGGCATATGAAGCAGGACCGGATGAGTCACGACCGGGACCGGTCAGAGCGATGAGTCACCAGTCGGTGAACGTCCTTCAACGAGAGAAATGATAACAGCAGCTATTCTGATCTCTGCTACACCCACCAGGGCTCCTGGAGGGTTGAAGAGAGCTGAGACATGCCTTGGATTACCTCAGACTAAGTTGTCTTTATTTTTTTCCCATGCCTAGTCCATCCTCTTTTATAACTGATAATCTAAATCTGACGTTTTTATTTCATATTTTTATTTTTAAATATCCACCAATCAGGGTTTTTTATTTTATTTTATTTTATTTTTTTTATTGTGGTACTCTGGTTTGTATAAACCTCCAATATGTTAATATAAGTTTTAGCCTATTTTGATTTTTCTTTGATATCAAATAAACAAAATTTAAACTGTCAGACATTTTTTTTTTTTAGTCTTGTGAGCTTTCTTTAAACTCAAAGTTTGCAAACATTTCCTGAGTATTTGGTATTGGGCAAAAAAAAAAAAAAAGCATGCTCTAGTGCGAATCTGCAGAGTTTCTGTACTCTACCTGAATTGTCTGGGTTTTTCTTTCATTTCTGTGGCGTCCGTCGTTTTCTCTGATTCCACGTCTCTTCCTTCCTGAAGTTCAGTGGCTCCTCGTAGCGTTGGGGTGGAACTGCTGCTCACCATCCGGGTCAGAGCCGTGACACCGGGAGCTAACCACTGAGAGGGACGCCTGTGGATGGGAGGAATCAGACACATAGTTCAATTTAGTGGGCAGAAAACGATAAAAGTTCAATTTCACTTGATTGCTACATGCAGATTATCTAAGGCTGTTGTCCTCAGTGACATGGAAAATTGTGTTCTTTCTTTAATACCCAAAAAGTGTTCAAAAATATTTCGCCCGTCTACGTACTGGGCAAAAGCTTAGTTTATATTCTTCCATCCTAAGAAGGTCCTTTTCTGTGATGATGTACTCAGTGAAGACAGCGGCTCACCTGGTTGGTGGTGTGTGACCCGTAGGGCTTTTGGAGGCTCCGAAAAGTCGGCCCAGACTCCAGGGAACCTGAGCGCCGTTGACGGGGGAATAGTCACTTCCCGTCTGGTCCTGGAAACCAGGACTGTTGGTGTTCGTCTCCGTTTTCACGGCAGACAGGCTAAAGTCGGCCAGGTTCTGGCTCAGCCGACCTCCCCAGCGTATCACAGCTCCCCAGCTCTGCTGGATCACCTATAGGTACCGTAAAAAAGAAAAACAAAAGTCCACTTGGCAGAGCTGTACAACACCACAAGTGGTTGTAAGCGTTGGATGATAAAACACTGACCTGTCCTGCTTGATGGGTAAAACTATCTTCATCTAAATTAGAAAGAGGTAAAGTTTCGATTTCCTTTTCCTGCACCCACAGCAGCTGTGGAGTCGTTTGCCCAAAACTAGGCGAAGCCTTCACAGGTTCAGAATCTGTACTTGTTGATGACCCTGATCCGCCATTGTTTAAAATCGGTGAAGAATTTGTATTTGGTGAACGTTCTGGGCTTCCAAAGTCCACTTCCGAGAGGCTCTCCATGTATCTGCCAGCTGGGGATTTCAGTTGGCCCTGCGGGGAAGTCTGGAGCCCGGCCTCCTGGTGGGGAGATCTGGGCATCTCAAGCCGGTGAGAATCCGCCTCCAGGTGATGGTGCTGGAAGAGCAGGTCGAGGTTAAAGGTGAGCAGGCTGAGGGGCTGCAGCACGAGGAGCAGCTCCTCAAAAAGAGGCCAGCAGGTGGTCAGTGACAGACGCATAAAGGAAGTAGGGTGGTAATATGCCTCCAGCACATCTGAGGTTGAGAAAAATCAGGGTTTTAGAAGTGGCTTGCTTGTAAAAGGAGAATTTTGAAAAAAAAAAAAAAAAAAAAAAAAACAAATTCAGTGGTGAAAGGTTCTGTAAAAGACATCTTATGTCAGAGTAAAGAGGACTGAATGCAAATTGCATTTAAAAAATGTATTTGCTACTTTTTTGCTGGTTTATTACACAAAATTCCACTAAAATATGTTTTATTAGTTGAAGCTCAAGATGTCATAAATCTCTGGGGATATGAATACTTTTGCAAGGCAGCGTAGCAACAGCCAGATCTGTTAAGGGTTTAGAAACTTACCGCCGCAAGACTGAAGATGAGACAGCCAGAAATCTAGAAGCTTGATGCTTTAAGAGAAAAATCAGGGAAAGGAGAATGATATAAGCAGTTGTGATAAGAACATTTCCAGAGGACAGAATGTCAAACTCTTACACAGGATTAGGTAAGAAGAGTTATTCCTTACTTTAGCAGACCAAGGAGGAATGCATTGAACCTCTGCTTGCTGTGCCTCAGCTGCGGCAGCTCGCCAACCCGGATTTGTAGGTTAAATAAGGCTTGAGTTTTGGGACCTTGCAGAAATGGTTGAGTGAGAGAGCATGAGAGGGAAAAAGAGGAAGACGGGTGATTGAAATACTGCTGTGAAGCTTGGCACTAATACAACGATCAATATCTGCATCCAGCTGGTTTCCTCTGTTCAGCGTTTTCAACAGTAAAAAAAAAAAATCAACAGAGATGAGGGAGAAATATAAAATTGAAGTTTATCATCATCAACAGGGGGTGGGGGGGAAACTCCAGGACAGCTGCCGGACACCGTCCAAGCATTTGAGGTTTTGGATGCTACCTGTCCTCGTTGTGGCCTGCACCAGGCTCCAGGCCGAGTTTGGCCTTCGGCCTGCGATCAGATCACTCTGGTGAGGCTTCAAGCCGTCGGTCAGCAAACTGTGCAGGGCGGGGCAGAGGCACTGCAGCACCAGACGGCCAAGAGATGGATTTATGGCGCTGTCTCCTGATAAAGCCTGGGGTGAACATGGAGGGGAGGGAAATGGAATTGGATAAGTTAAAAGGTTTGCAGCAATTGAAAAAGACGTGTCTGGAAAGAAATGCTCAAGAGGAAAAGGAGTGAAATATGCAACTCATGGACAAGTGTTTGAAGGAAATATTTGCTGATGAAATTCAACAAATGTTATTTAGTGAGCTTTCCATCTTATCTAAAACAAGTCACCAGAATACTTTAGATCAGGAAACTTTAGATTAGGAAATCATGCAGAGATGGTGAAAGTCTCACATTTTCCTTATAATGTCTCGAGTAACGTAGCAGTCAAAACACTTTTTCTGTCACCCCTTTCAAACTTTATAAGTCCTTAGTTTTCTCACAACAGCAGCTTGCTTGGCTCTCCAAAGCCTCTTCCAGCTAATGTTGCACATGTTGTGGTTTGAAGAGAAGTCAAAGTAGTCGAACAGCACCTTTGGTCAAACCCTTTCTCCTTCATTAGGTTTATTTAGGCCATACACAGAGGAAGAAAAATGCTCCAACGGATAATAATTGACATAAACATTCTCTTCCATCACAAACTTTATGCTCACAAACAATGCTCACAATCTCCATGTAGTCTGGATCTTTACTCCCTGTTCAAGAAGTCTGTACTAGCCAAGGCACGAACTCTGTATGATCTTTGTAATGAAAGTGGTTTTTATACCCTTTTTGTGTGTGTACTAAGTGACCACACATTCATTCAACAGTTTCCTCTGAAAGAAGGTTGTTTTTGTTAAAACAATCGGTTATTTTTCTACAGCCACACAGAGAGACCGGCTTCAAGACTGTATTGCAGGGTCCTCATCCATGTATGGTAACGCATTCTTATTTTTGTGGGCATGACTCAAAACACTCCTATTTTATTACATTTTAAAATTGCTTATTCACTTTAAAAACCCACATCTATACATTTACAGACATTCAAAAAGAAGAAAGTAACTAAATCTGCTCTTTAGGGACTGACCTTCTGGACTATGGTCCGAGAAGAACTGAACTGAGCCAAGATGGCCTCCACTGCAGCACTGACTCCACTGACCAGAGCTGAGGAGAAGAAACAATAAGATAGGACCAGGGTGATAAGTTTATATGCAGTAGAGAAAAAAAAAAACATGATACAAATGCGAGAATGAACACCTTTCTTTTCCTGCATGCACAGAGAGGTAAGGCCGAGACCCCTCACTGAACGCTCCACATCCTCGCCCATCCAGGGAACGTCTATCTTCTGTACGGAGCCGGCAAACGAGACGCTGCGGACGGCTTGCAGCGGCAGAGAAAATGATTACTTGCAGCTTCAATTTCTAAGCAAAACTAACATGTGAGTGTTATTAAGTGAAATTAAGCAGATGGTGCTTTGTGAGCACATCCTGCGAGTGTTGGAGCCACAGTAGCGAGGTTGTTTTACATCTGAATCCGTAATGATGGCTTCTTGTCAGCTTGAGAGTTAAACAGAAGCCCATGCATCAACCTCAGCTCACAAATTGATCAGGAAATTAATCATACTGACTCACTTAATGCTTCCAATTCATATCATAGATTTCATAAAACAAATTCCTGAAATCTTGCAAACTCCTAAAGCTTTACTCAAAGCATTTCCAGTGTGAATGTCTGGCCCCCAATAATTATTGTGATTCTTTCAAAACTACAAACATTATCCTTTGCAAGGGAGTTGGGTTTTAAATTAAAGAAGAGCAAAAACCTAAACGTAATTTACAAAAGAGCTAATCCTGAAAGTCTCAGAGTGATTATAAGTCAGTCTCAACAGTTTAGAGTTACATTTTAAAACTGTGCAAAGTGTGATTTTCTCTGAAGTAGATAGTTCATCACATGTAGAGCCACAAATCTCACCCTAAAAAAGGTTTTAGGAATTATTTTTATGTAAATGTGATGAAGTCTACTGAAGACCAATCTATAGTTTCGCTAACCTCCACCACCCATATAATCGTGGCTAAATTGTTGCAAATTTGGAAAAACTGCTCTGTTCTGAGTCCCATCAAACATCATTTTCTCTGCTACTATTAAAGTCCAAATGTTATTACTTTATTTAATAACTTAATGTTTGGTTGATTGCATTGAGGTCATTGTTGCATTTAAATTGAAGCCTGAAAAGCTCCTAACTTACTTTGGTCTCCCAGCAACCAGCACAGCCAAGCATAACCTCAACTTGGAAAAGTAAGTGTTTCTCCTGGGGGAGAGCCAATTAATATGTGCAAGAGAGTTGAACACATAGCTACAATTTATTACTGTGAAGAGCAAGAATTATTGTTGAAGTTTCTTGGTGAGACACGAGCAGCCTGTAATATTTCCCTAATAATATTTTTTTCCTGGAGTATGCTGGAGACATTTTATTTTAGATCTGGTTACAAAGAAAATGTAGAATTGTGGAGATGTTATCGATAACTTTAAAAACTGAACAGTCTCCACTGTGATGAAAAGAAAATCTTGTTACAATCATATTTTTTAAGTTAATTTGATAGTTTAACTCAATCAAGAGCTTTCATCACGTTTCAAGCCATTTACCCTCAAGGTCCAAATTTCAATATATCCTAGCATTATTAGAAAAAAGGAAGAATAAAATAAAGCCCTAGATTTCGCGAGGTTCCAGAAACAGAGCAGAAATGTTCATCTATAAATTTCTTCAAGAAATATATGCCATGAAGTCAGAGGCATTGTGAGTGTGTTTAAAACATTCTACAAACTTACAGTAAGGAAACCTGAACAAACAAGAAGCTAAAAAGAAACAGCTGTTGGAGTTACCACAAAAATAACGGGACATATAACAACAAATGTGCAAACACAGGTGCTGTGGACACACCGGTATTTATAGAACATAAACTTATAATTTAAAGACTTATTATACAAGCAAAGTCATACAGTGGATGTAGAAAGTCTATAAAATGGCTGTATTTAAATGCCAACGTTTTGCGACATGAAAAATAGGACTATAATAATTCCTTTCAGACCATTTTCCACCTTTAAATTGACCTGTAATCCTTATGACTAAAGAAAATTAAATAGAAATACAGTAATCTCTTTAAAGGAAAAATAAAACTAAGAAATTTGGTTGCATAAATGTTTACATAGAGTTAGAAGAAAGTGTGCAAACCTATGTAACTAACTTATTTTTATTTTTTATCCACTCTACCCAGTCCTAAAATGTTGTTTTTTAAAAGTCAGTAAGTTTGAAAAACCTTTAAAAAATAAAAGGTATTAAATGTAGAAAAGTTCTGACATGAAAAACACCCTGGCATTTTAAATAGTGGATAGACTTTTTTTTTTAAAATCCACTGTATACGAAGGTTTAACTGTTATCGAAGTGGGGGAAACAAGGAACAAAGTAAACACTTTAAAAATCAATTCCATTTTCCCTGCAATTTAAAGATCTTCTGTGCTGTGGGTGTGCTTTGGCTGAGATGCATGTGTCAATTTTAACACATCATGCAGAAACAGAAGAAAAACAAGGAGAGAATCCAGAACAGACCAACACAGACAAACAGACAGGGGAGGACAAAGAGAGACAGACTGAGCAGAGTGACTGTAGACACGCTGTGACAGGACCAGCTGTTCCCCGTCTGAAGGCCCTTTTTGCAGATTTGAAAGAAGAATGGAGATAGGACATATCAGATGACCTGCAGGGAGCTGCCCTCTGATATCACAAATAGCTATAGTTACGGCTACTTTCAAATCTGGAAAACTCCCTCAAAGCTGAAAAAGGGAACACCCACTCCAGAGTGAAATACGCACAAGTTAAATGTCTAGCAAAATAATAATAATAAAAAATTTAAAAAAAGACTGAAAAAATGTGAAATGCAGATTCTTACTCGCCACATGTGGCTGCAGAGGACCCTGGTAGAGTTTAGGGGGTAGCGGGGGCGCCCTGGGTGGGATGGGAGGGTAGAGGTTGGGGTAGTAAAGGGGAGCAGCGAGGGCAGGTAGGGTGTGTGAACGGGGGAAGAGCGGGGAGTTGAGGCGAGAGAGCGGGAGAGCTCCAGAGCGCTGGGGAGGGGAGAGAGCGCCGATGGGGGAGAGGCGCGGAGGGGCGCCCCGGTGGAGCGGGCAGTTTTTAGGGTGGTACAGGTAGCATGTGGGGAGGGGAGGAAGCTCTTTGGACATTCTGGCCTTAATGCTATCGTCTGCACGGCAGCGCCTCTCTGAATACAGCGAATCCACAGCACCGAAGCTGTCTGGGTAACTCATCATAACATCTATGTTCTTATATGGAGTGGTGCAGCCTTGCGGTCCGGAGGTGCCACTAAGCGAGGCGTGGGCGTCGCCTCGCTTCTCCGAATCGCTGCCGTAGAGTGAGTCAAAATTACACTTCGACTCAACCTCCCCTGTGTTGGTTTTGGAATTGCTGACGTACTTATAAGCTGAATGTGTGTTTTTGCTGAAAATGTCTCTGTAGTAATGAGGAGAGTCTGCACGGAAATCAGCCAGGGAATCATCAAATCCAGAGCCTACAAGAGAGCTGGAGTCGTCTCTGTGGATATAAGCTGAGCCTGCAGCAGCAGGACTCCACTGTTCGCTGGCCTGTTTGTCAGAGGACCACCGACCTGAGAGGAGCTGCGAGTTATGGGGGTCTGGGTGGAGGGGAGGGAGGGCGGAGTGCAGGAAGTAGGGTTGAGGGGACCGGGCAAGGGACAGCGGGGGTGAGGAAACTGTTCAGTTCAGGGGATTAAGCGGAAAAATATTAGTCAGGATAGGGCGGACATAAAGCCAAGCAATGGACATACAATGGATACAACCGAGTGGGATGGATGGGTGAGAAAAAAAACCCCCAAAGTGATAATGTGGCAAAGAAATGGGAAGGAGAGAGAGAGAGATGTAGAGAATGTTAGTGTAAAACAGGAGAAAAATGCACATTTCTAACAGTATTTCAGTCTCCATCGTCTAATAACACAGCGCTGGACTTAGACTTGGCTCACATTTAAAAACTGACCACAGGAGTCAGAGAGGCTGATTTATTAAGATCAATTCCACTTCCTTTAAATAAGGGCTAGTGTGCCTGTGGCTCTCAACCTGCCCCACATGTGATGCTCAGACTGCAGGTAAGCAAATGTTAAGAACAGCTGAGAGGGCATCGTTTGCGTGTTTTTGTTTGTCCAGACAAAAATGAGAGAAAATCTGGCAGCGACTTAATCCTGAATTCTATCTTATGACCAGCAGATGGCAGCTTTGAACAGAAGTCTTTAGATTTGGGATTTTACATAAATAAATGCTATAAAGCCTCAGCATTTGACTGGGGTTTTATGTGATAGACCAACACAAAGAAGTCAATAATTGTACAAACAGCTTTTTTGTTTTGTTTTGTTTGTTTAACCATATTGCGCATATGGATTTTGTTAGCTTAATAAAATCTAGCACCCCCAATTGCTCTAAGGGATACATGTGTGCAATTTCATTTCAGAATAAATCCAGCTGAAATTTTGGAAAAAAAATATCATGGGGACTAATGAGTTAAAAGTGGAACTTTTTAGAAGGCGTGCGTCTTGTTAAATGAGGTATAGAAACAATAGCAGCTCAGTAAAAGTCTAGACCTAAATGCAATTAAGAATCTGGGATAAAACTTGAAAAATGCTGGTCCCAGATGCAGCAGTAATACGACTGTGCCTGAACCATTTTGCACACAATAATATGCAAAACAATGCCCCTAGAAGCTGATAGAGACAGAGGACTTGCAGCTGCAATCACAGCACAAGGAAATTAGAAAAAAAGCATAGAGTCACATCTTTCAGATATGTAAAAAAACAAAACAAAAAAAAAAAGAATCCAGATGAATACATTAAAGTTGTTTGTCTTGATGCAAACTAAAAAAAAGTTGATGGGGTGTAAACACAGTGTAGTTTCACTTTCTATCACTTGCTTGAGAAAAGCATGTGAAGATAGAAAATGTTTAGACTCCATAAACTACTCCAAATATTTTAAACTTCTCTGCAGTGCGGTGTCATCTCCGGACCACCTTCCCTTCTGTCAGTTTTCTCCTTTGTTTCCTCCCCTGCTTCTACCTTCCTGTCCTTTCCAGCAGTAACAGCAGTCAGCGTATGAATGCTGAGTCAGTAGACAGAGATAACACACTTCGGTCTCTAACCTCGGCTCTGTAGAGCCTCGGAGTGGCACTACAGTTTTCTGCCAGGCTAAAAAAAGAGCTGAGAGAGAAGTCGTACCTTTGTTTAGACTTGAGCTCCCTTTGTACTGAAGTCAACATATGCTACTTCCTATTATCAAAACAAAACTCTTAGCAATTGGCCTGTACACAGAGATCCACCCCTTTGGCTCTTAAAGGTGTACACGTCTTTTCATAAGTTGTTTCATTTTCCTCTAAATACATACATTTCAGGAAAAAACAACTTGTTAATTTCTTCATGAGCGGTAGGAAAAATCATCAACACTGCTGCATCAATCGGACACCTATCAAAGAGATATCTCACTCCAAGATCTTAAAGAATTAAAATAAACTTTCATACTGGATGACTCTGTGGATACAGGGAAGCAGCCATCCAACACAGTATAAACTGATGGGAATCAAATCCATCAGTTTATAATGTGCAAAAAAGTATTTGCTAACTTGCAAATTTAATCTGAGAAAATAGAGAAAGCTGTTTTTAAATCATAGTGTCATTAAAAGGAATCATCGACGTTAATAGGTTCAATCGGAGAGAGAAAGCTATCAAAAGCAACATCACTCAATATGAAAAGGTTATCCTTGATGTACCTAAATCAATAACGAATTTAGCTGAACCGAGAAAGAAAGGACATAGCAAAGAAGGAGCACTTTTAGACAGTAGTAGTGATAATAAAGATAGGAAATGAATGTATTTTTCCTTGCTCTTCTTTGCTTTTTTCCTACCTTTCCCAGACTAGGGAAATAATAAAATCAAATTCCATACTTTTCCAGATTGAATAGGAATCCAGTTAGGAAAATAAGAAAACTGAAAACGTAAGAATAAAAGTAGACTTTAGTGCTCTCCCATTATCCCCCAAACCTCAGAATGAAGAGATGATAAATAATTGAATAAGTTTGTGATGAAATCACACTTCGATAACCAGTGGAGGATGGGCTGGCTGGAACGTTTCCAACCACCTCTTTTATCTCATATTACCTCATCTATCTACACGGCTGTTCATCTTCCACTCCCGAGCTTCCCTCACTCCCAAACTCTCGCTGCGTACCCCTCATTATCAGCCATCCATCACATCACCCTTACTTTCCCTCTGAGTCATGCTCAATGTACCATTACCATTAATGAGTCGACATTTTCATCCATCTTGGTTTTTCTATTACGAGACAACAAGGAGGAAAATGTCCAAGGAAATAATCTCTGCATGACTGAGGATATGAGAATGCAGCCTTTCCGCCTGTTTTTTATCCCCTCTTTCCTCTTTTCAGTATCCTATCATCTCGATTTTAATTTACAGTTTGTAATGGACACATAAATAAAGACATCGACAGGATTGTGAAAAAAAAACCCTTATCTCTTCATGTTGTGCTTCCAGATACTTAAAACAAATCATTAATTCATCAAACATTTTTGGATTGGACGCAAGGTTGAGCGTGAATGAAAACTAACATTGCACATTACCATGAAATATGGCGGTGGTGGCATCATCTGGATAATGTGTAATTTTATCTCCAAAATTACACATGTACTGCTTTATGGTGGTCTATCACATACAATCTCAATAAAACATACTGAAGTTCTCTGGATGTAACATAACAAAACGTGAAAGACTGACAAGTGTAAGAATACTTCTGAAAAAATCTTAGCATGTTTTTAGCTAAAACATTGTTCAACAAGGCTTGTTGCAACTGACAAACTGTTTTGTTTTGTAATAGATTGAAGTAAAGAAACTGGAACCATTTTGGTGCCATTTTCACTGCCTGCTGGTCACAGATCGAATTGGTTCTTTGCGAACGCTTTTGAGGCTCAGCGGGAAGTGAATTAAAAACTAAGACCACTTTTCTGTGTGAACATGAGAAATCACTTCAAGGTTTTCAACTGTATTAAATTGGAATGGCCTTGTTAGTTATTTGTTGACTCGTGAAAGTTGTACTCACCAGAAGTTCTCGATTCAAAAGTTCTCCCTCCATCAGCCCGGCCTCTCACCTCCACTTCCTCTTTTCCTTTCTCTAGCTTCCTTTCCTTCATCTCTTCCCTCATCTCCCTGTCTTGGCCTACATTCCACAGGCTGCTGTCACTGACTGAGCAGCCGATCTTCTGCGACGGGCACAACTCCAGCTGTCCACCCTCCTTGTCAGCTCTCTGCAGCATCTCCTTCAAGGCGGCCATGGAGGTGAGGGCTGGGGGCGGCTGCATGAACAGGGCCTGGGCCTGTGAAGTGTACTCCCACTGGCTGCCGTCACTACCAGCCTTCTCCCTCCTCCACCTCAAGTTGTAGAGTATATCTGGGTCGGGGGTGATGACAGTGGGGTCGGGGTCGGGATCGGTAATCACCTTTGTGGGAGGGGAGGTGCTCTTGTTGCGGAAACGAAGCTCTTTAAACGTAGTCACCTTTGGACCAGAGCCTGGAGACGAGCCTGATGAACCGAGCTTCTTTGGGACTTCAGTGGCGGATTTTCTCTTCTCCAGTGCTGGGAGCTGTGGTGGGGCTTCACATTCGGGTGTGAAAGCTATAAGCCAATCAAAGCGCTCAGGTTGCTCAGAGTTAGCAGGCAAAGTGCTGACTTTGAGGGGCGCTAAAGAAGGTGGGATGGGAGGCAAAGGACGAGGAGGTGGAGGAGGCGGAGGAGAATCTGGTAGCTCATTTGAATAAGAGAAAGTCTTTACTGTTGCTTCATGCGGATTATTAAAACTTGTGCTGTAGTAATGATCTGTCACCAAAGCAGTATTCTTCTTTCTTCTTCTTGCAATTTCAGTGAAGGAGGTGGTCCTTTGTCTGTCTTTGCTTTCCCCCTCCTTATTGCCGTCCTCAGATGCTTTTCCATCTCCACCCACTTTGCCTGTGTTGTTTTCCTTCTCTGCCTCCCTGTCTTGTAATCTGAACTCTCTGGACTCCAGAGGTCTGGATGTAAAGTGATTATCTGCTTCCTCCTCATCGCCCAGCTCCCCAACGCAGACACTGAGCTCAGGGCTGAGCTTGAGGAGCTCGGCTTGGGTCAGTCCGGCAAGCATGAGCAGCTTCCGGATCTCCACATCCAATGTGTGGAAGGAGGGCGGAGGGGGCAGGGCAGGTGGTGGTGGTATGGCGGGGGGTGAAAAGGAGCAAGACACTGAGATGACAGGTGGAGGAGGTAATGGTGGAGGGCGTGTGGTGGGTGGTGGCAGAGAGAGGGGAGTTCTTTCCTGTTCAGCTTGAAGAGCAGCGAGGCGCTGGGCCTCCTTCCTGGCAAGGTGTCGCTTTCGAGGTGGAGGGATGGGTGGGGTTGGAGTGGGAATGGACGGAGGTGGGGAAGGAGTGGTATAGAGGGTGAGGTAGGGAACTGGTTTGGTGAGAGGGAGAGGAGGGATGGATGGCGGAGATGGAGGGAGCGGCTTCTCACATCGAAATGTTGAGAATGTGGGTGAAGAGGAGTTGGGGGAGAAAGTCGACAAGGTGGGGGAGGTTGCGACGGCCATGGAGGTGGTCTCTCTGCTGATGTTGATGTAGGTGTGGAGATCAGAGCTCACGCTGGCATGACGGGCAGGAGGTTTGGGGGGTCTGGGTGGCGGCTCAATGGGGGAAGGGGTGAGGGAGTCTGGAGCAAGGGGATCTTCACAGTCTGATGGAGCGGTGAGATCAACTCCGGCATCTGAAAACTCCTGAGACTCCCCCATTGTTCCATCGCGGGTTTTATACAACTTCCAGGGAATGTCGATGTTCCCCATTTCATCCATAATATCTGAGAGGTCCTGCTCCTCCAGATCCTCCAGATCAAATCCCTTCTCGTGAAGTCTGGCAATGTAAGCCAGCTTCACTTCCCTGTTCACTTTTTCCAAACGATCTAGGTGATCTAGGCGATCCCTCAGTACATCCCAGTGTTGCTCCCCTTCCAGATCCCAGCGAGCAACTTGGATAACCTGGCTGAAGCGCTCCATTTTCCCAAACTCCCCTACAGACTCTAGGAAGTCAAGTAAATCTAGTTTGTTAGGATCAGAGTCGCCTTTTACCCCTAAGTAGTCAGGAGAAGGGGAGTCAAGCGCAGAGGGGAAACCCTCATCAGGGGAGCAAGAGGCAACTGGGGAACAGGAGGTTAGGGAGAAAGGATTCTTGTTAAGCGGAAGAGATGAGGGATGTTTGAACTCAGGGAATTGGTCTTTGGGGTTCAAAGCAGCAGACAGATGGTCCTGGTCCTGTGAGAAGCATATGGAAGCGCACTGATCGGCACAGTCGGACTCCAGGTCAGAGCAGGAGCTGATGGAAGTGGAGGATGATGAAGTGGAAGAGGAGAGTGAGAATTCCAAGAGGGATGGGGGGCAGTCACAGCATGACGGCACCAGGGTGTCATCATCGTCATCATCACTATCTGTCTCATTGTCCTCATCATCATCGATAGCAGTATCTCTGCTGCTCATTTCCTCCTCATCGTCTTCATCTACAGTTTTCTTGTTGTCCACGTCTGCATTTTCATCTGCGTTCTTTACATCGTTTCCCAGATTGGCAGCAGATTGGGCAGAGGGCTCCGCATGCGAGGGAACCGACTCTTTGGCTTTCGTCCCATCACGCTTGTGGGCCAACTGAATCACAGAAGGAGGAGGAGGAGGTAGCTGCAGCTGCTGCCTGATGGAGACGGTGTTGTTGTTGTTGTGGTTATGGTTGAACATGCTGTTGTTGTCCTGAGGGGAGCGCCCATCGCAGCACAGGCAAGGGAGGCTTGGCTCGTTGCAGTTTGGATCCAGAGGGAGGACGGAGGGGAGAGGCAACGGAGGGGCAGCCACCTCTGGCGTGTTACGGGTCGCCGCAGATGGCCGAGTGCTCTTCAGTTTGGGCTTGGCCAATCTGGAAGCAGTGAGACCTTGTTTCTGAGAGCTCGGTCTGGACTGGATTATTGGAGCTCGTGGCTGTGCAGCCGACCTGCTCCTGGAGGAAGCAGCAGGGGCTTTAACAGCCCGCCTTGGGGATGGGGTGGTGATTGTGTTCATGTTTTTATCCTCCTTCTGAAGACTAGAGCCACGAAGCTTGGGCCCAGCTGAGTTAGCGGTCCGCCTGCTGGCGTCGAAACGCCGCGGCTTTGGAGTCTGGGAGGACGACTGCATCGTGGGAATGGGACTATTTAAAACTGTCAGATACTTCTGTTGCTATAGAAACTGGTGCTGGAAATTCTGGACGAATCCTGTCTATGATGCACCGTAAGTCACATCTTGGCTTGACTCCCAAGATCCTGCAACATCAAAGGAGACACACGATGAATCATTTCTACGAGCAGGCTCGGCTCACCAAACACCAGTTTCGTGTCTACACGTGTCTTTGTTTCATACTAAATTGAAGTGAAGCAGACGTGGACTATAACATATTCATTAAAATTCAACTTTACAGATAACAGAGTAAATCTCCAGAGAACACTTTGTCTCATGCTGTCAGAGAAAATAACATCTGATGATGTCTTATTTATTACACTCTGCTATGCATGGGTAGGGATTTTCTATTCTTTCTTTGTACGTATCTCCTATGTCTTCCAAAAGTATTGGATTGTATTGCTGAAACTCTGACAGTAAAATGGGTTTACATATCATGGCAAACAAACGAATTGACACCCTTTGAACTTTTTTAAGGTAAGGTAAGGTAATTTTATTTATATAGCACATTTTCAGCAACAAGGCAATTCAAAGTGCTATAAAGTGCTTTTAGACTTTCTGCAGGATTTCCCTGTCTTAGGTTTCACTCTTATCAAATCCACCCAGGCTCCCTGTACTTCCTGAAGAAAAACATATACAAGCGGGAGTGAAACTGAATTCCACTTTTGGATTATACTAGATATTTTACGGGTACTGGATCATTTTTAAGACTTTTCTTTTTTCAAATTAATACCATGTTTCATTTTCTGTCCTTTTCAAAATCAACATGAATTATGAACTACTTTCTGAGTGGTTTTGTTATCCACCACATGGCTGCCACAGGACCCTTTTTTTTTTTTTACAGCTACTTAAACACTGACAGCAAAAAGACTCCCTCATGAGGCATTCTCAACATGAAATTTCATTTCATTTAAACAAGTTTTTCATTCTCTCTTAATATTTTTTGCCCTGACATTGAAAAAGAACACAATCTAACAAGCTACCCTTAAAATATTGCATAATTAATCATTAATATTTATTAGAGATAGAACTGTCATCTTATCGGAAAGCTTCCTCAGTAATCTTTAGTCGATAGTGTTTGCATCTCTGCCACAAGGAACAGCAACATCAAATGAAAAAGATTGTAGGGGGGGGAAAAAAATCCCCAATACCTGGAGCATAACGCAGATGTAACTGGAGCATGAAATAATCAGCACATCACTGAGTGTGCCTTCTTCTTTTAAAAGCCCATCCACCGAAATAAAATAAATAAAATAAAAATAAATAAAAAAAATAAATAAAATATATATATATATATATATATATATATATATATATATATATATATATATATATATATATATATATATATAGTCCTTTACAGCAATGGGAACATAAATGACTCAATAATCTGTTTGTTCTCAGGAATGCAGGTTGAAGCCAGCAAAGCTATAAAGTACACCAAGGAACTACAATATAAGCTACTGCCTATCTCTGCGTGTGTTTGGACGGTCCCGTGCAGAACCTTGTTAGCATTGATCCCACAGAGCTGATGGAGACTGGGCTGAGGATGGGTGGAGGAGGGGGGCTACATCCATCCGCATCGCTCTCAAACAGGCCCACACGCCCCATTTATTACGCTTTATAGCGTCAACCTCTATTTTATCCCTGTTCTAACTCAAATATGCGTATATATAAATAAAATAATATTAAATAATATACATTTAAACCCACATAGTCTACGTATCACGACCTCAAGCGGAATTCTACGTTTTTTAACCATGTTAAATCATGACATTTCTCTGACATGACTCGTTAAAGCAGGTACGCTTAAAAAGACAATTTACGGACATGCATGCAAATAAATTTAGTATTAAAATGACTCACGTCGGATTCGTTTAAAGATGGGTGAAGGTCTCCATCTCCTATGTCTTTCTCACATCCAAGTCCGGGAGGATGTGGATTCTTCTCGTTGTTAACGGCCTCATCGTCTGTCTTCTCGCGAGAACACAGAAACGCCTCCTTTTCCCCCCAGCCAACCCCTTGTTGGTATCAGCATAATCATCCTCATCATTGCGTTTCATATATAAAAATTCCCTTCTCACCCTCCGCGGGTGGTCTCGTTTATGTATATATATATATGTGTGTGTGTGTGTGTGTGTGTGTGATTGTCCTGAAATTTGTTTAAATATGTCATAGATTTATTGGGTCAATTGTGAACAAAATCAGACAAAATATTTAATTTCTATATCTAGTGTACAGTGTACATCTCAATATTACTAACAATGTTTTTATTTAGAAATAGAACACACACAATGTGTGCTTAACATTTGCTTGAGATTCCTTTTTCATGAATAACTTCATCAGTGACCTGATAAAGCAAAAATACATTTAATATATATAATTTTTTTTTACACAAAATATGCTTTATATAAAAATAATATGACTTGGCAAAAGTCTGGCCAATTCTCTCCCATTAAGAGGTTTCTGAAATTGTATCTGCATCAAGAAAAAAAGGCCTGACATGAGGAACGCTGAATAGCTGAGGACAAGAAGTTTGTAATCCTCCTGAGGCTGCAGTCATTCCTAATACACATGTAATTTCACCCAAATGTTTTCCTCCCACTTGAATGTTTGCTAATATATCCAGACACAGCTTCACAAAAAGCAAAAAGCCTTTTTTGAAGCATTTTACCGACCACCTACTGGTTACATTAGCAGTTTTTCCTATTATTGTGTATGCCATGAAATAAAACTTTTATATTGAAAAGTGTAATATCCCTGCTTTTAACGCAAAATGCTTCTGTTCAATTCTTTTAATATCGGCCATTGAGCAACATGGTTTCATGTAAACCTTGTGAATGTGATGAACTTTGGCCGTTTTCCCTCACCGTCTTTCAGTTTCCCAATTGTGAAACTTGATCTGATTTACTGTGTCACTGGCATATTAATATTGTTGACAGATTGCTCTCTGAATGCATTTTTCTGAATCAGTTTTCTTGATATAAACTGGTCTAATCGTAATTGAATTTCTGACTGGGATTAAGGTTTTTTTAAAAAGGGATAAAATGTCTGGGTGATTGATAAAATAAGATGCAGATTAAGTGACAATCCTTTACATATCCTTCACTAGTCTCCATGTGCACCAAACCAGACCAGACCATTATTTATGGGTGTTTTAACAATTTCTTTCTCTTGCTCAGCAAGTGCATTTGGTGTCCATTATTCTTGCCCAGAAAAAGTATGCAAAAGAGACGGATCATAAATAATTTATTAGGCACAATCACATTGAGACAATTGGCTATTTTATAAAAACACTATAAAAATGTTTTAGGAAATAATCACCTGGAGACACATCGTTCCCAACCCCAAATAAAGTACAACTCTTTATTCGACATTATTGTCAAAATATAAACAATAACTGCGTTGAGACTTTTGTGGGGGTAAATATGCCCTTTCCTCTCCCTTTAACCCTTTTCCCTAACATTCATAACTCACTGAAAACCTACTTAAATACTTATGTTCAGCTCAGACCGGTCTGAAACTTCTCCCTTGTGACTTTAACATCCTAGTTCCAAGTTCTTTCCTGTGATGCTCCATCCCTCACTTGTTCCTCTTGTAAATCTTCTTGGCGAAGTTGAGGAATATTGAGTGAGGAAGGTTCTGAGCATGCCGAGCGATGAGCTTCTGCAGCCGCTGGTAGCTCTCCTCTTCATATGTGTGATACAGTTTTGGCATTTGTAGGGCGTTGTACAGCTCTTTGACCTTCGCCACGCTGGCTTCATCCTTGCGCCCGTAGCAAGCCTAAAGAAAGTGCGAAAACATCAGCTCTTGATGGCATTCAGTGGAAAATGCGTTACGTGAAAATAAAAAGAAACACACAAAATTAACGTTCCTATGAGCCCATCACAAACCCCAGACCTACATCACAGAGAAACCCTTTAGGAGGAGCCACAAAAAAGATCCAGTAAGATCCAGTATACTCCAGTATTGGAAAATATTTCAGAGGATGACGAAATGCTGTTGAGATGAATTTGGTCTGAACTGGTGCAAATTAACCTAAAGCTGCTTGCGAAATGTGCAATGGCTCGAAGGGAAACAAGAAATCCCAGGAGTCTTAAAAGAGCATCAGATTTAACTGGATTTCCACAGAACTCCAACACAGAATGGTTGTTAGCACAATTTTCCATGAACATCCAAATGTGGATGCACTTAAAACATTTGAATAATATTTCTTAACAGCAGGATTATATCAGCTGCAATGGAAAGTTTTTAGTAAACCATCGACCTCCTGAAAGTAAACAAGAGGAAACAGAAAAAGGACAGGATATGCAATGAGATGGGTATCTTTGTGGAACATCATTATTACCAGCCAGAAAATGACTGAAATAGGGAAACTGGCATTTTCATTCTGTGAGTGAAGGCTAATTTCTTAATAAATGCTTGATTTTTTTGTTGGAGACAACATCCATGCAGGGAAACAAATCGTAATCTGACGTTTTTGCATCGGAGTTAAACTTTGACCCATAGATTAGGTCGCTATGAAGAAAATTTTTTGCTCAAATGGGAATGCAGCATGACAAACCTCACCTCCAGAACTGATCTCTGCTCTGGAGTCATCACTTCTAGAGCTTTCACCACCAACCAGCTGCATTTGTTGTCCTGGATGTCTGTCCCAATCTTTCCAGTCACAGCCGGGTCACCATAACAATCCAAGTAGTCATCCTGTGGAATAAAACATATAAATAGTTTATCATCACAGCAGACATGTCAGCATGTTATTTAAACAGTGAGAAAACCGATAATACTAATAACCAACTACCTGTATTTGGAAAAACTCTCCCATCTCCAGTAAGATGTGCTTGGCATTACTGTGTTCCTCTTCGCTGTCAATCCCTGCCTGCAGGAATGAAAGTGCAGCATGTAAGAGAAACCTGCTGCATGCTTTCATTACTTTACAAGGGCAAGCTGTGCTGGCTTATCTTTCCCAAAGAAACAACTCTGCAGTCCCCCTAAACAATCTTAATTAGCATTGTGGTTAACAATACAAACATACTCACCATGTACATTGCAGAGGCCACTGGGAGATAAAACGAATAAAAGGCAGTCTTGTATTTCACAATTGCTTTATACCTGGAATGAAGAAAAAAACAACTTTTTTTTTTACTCTGATAAACTGCATATTTAAATCTATCATTTAAGATATTTTTCCTGTTATTACCTTTCCATGGTAAACCTGTTCAGGTCAATGTGACCAGGTGGAGCCGTAATGAGGTCCAGTGTTTGACCAAGTTCAGTCTGGAAGGTGGTCTGAAACACAAAAAGATAATAAAGAACATAACATTAATATTTACTTTTATCAGCGAGATAAGCAGGCTTAAAATCTGCAGTAATACACTTTTAAACTTAACACACATTTTAAAATACAAATTGCAAAAAAAAATTAATATTCTTAGCAGATACTGTTACAGCATCTGAGCTATACATAAAAACCTAACTGAACAACAGGGAGGAAGGATCAGAGGACAGAGGAAAGGGAGATGAAAGACAAGCAACAAAGAACAAAATGTAGGACAAGAGGAACAAAGGAAGGAGTTAGGGAAATGAAAGGACAAGACCAGACTGAAAGACAGGAGAGAAGAAATTAAATTAGGGAAGATTAAAAATTCATATTCTGATTAGGGGTTGAACGACTACATATTTTTTTAAGGTCGACTACATCATGATAGTAGTCGAGTCGATGTCGACTAGTCGCGGTGACGTCATAGTGACGTAAGCGCAAAAACCCTTCACAACTACTTGGAGGCTTTATCAGCTATTTTCATGGCAAATATTGACACCCCCTCCCCTTCTCCCGCTTTTACTAAGTCTATTATGCAGAATTAAAAGAGCAATAAACAGATCATTCTTCGTGAGCAGCAGAGAACTTTTTGTTGCAACAAACTTTTCTCCGCTGCTCACGACACGTTGTCGCACATTACTCCGTCTTTTTTATTTTTTTAAGGATTTTTTCGGCACTAGTTTATTTGACAGCAATCTGACTGTAAGGGGGCAGAGAGAGCGGAGCGTGGGGAGAGAGGCATGGGCCCAGCGAATGGAGGACAGGAATCGGACTCCTGACTACCGCGGAATAAAGTCTCTGTATGCGGGGCGCCGTGCTACGCCCCGACTGCTGTAGCCTATGCTGTAATTTGCAGTTTCTCTTTGTTAAATTATTTAAATTTTTATACAATTTGAGCTTTCTGACGAACTCACCTAGTCCGCCTTCTTTTACTTCCTTGGAAAAATCTGTTTTGTCATGAGATTGCGAATAGTCGACTGGCCCAGAAAAAAGTCATTGCAGAGAAAAGAATCGACTAGTCGACTAATTGGTGCAACCCCCAATTCTGATCTGTACAAACATTTCTTTTTAGGAAAGACTGCAGAATCATCATCCTTCTTCAAGCCACAGTGGAATCTTTCTGTTGCGATTAGCTGCGCTCTTGGAGCGGACACATCCCACCCAACACTTGGAGAAACACAGCCCACCATATTGCTGCTTCTCTCCAGGGACTGAGACTTACCTCATTAAAAAGCTCCAGTAAATGGACGTAATAGGGCTGACCCCTGCATTGTCTTCGAAGGAGTCTATATATTGATGCCTCCACAAGAAAGGAGTCATTTATTGCGTCCAGGCCTATTCCAGTCTTAAAAGAGGAAGAAGAGAATTTTTACTTGTGTGTAAATAAATACATTTTAGCATCCTTTTTTTAAATGACTTGAGCGCTCACCCTCTTGTACCAGCAGGGCTGTCCTCTCCGGGTCACAGATGCGTCCATGATGTCATCTGCCATGAGGAAAAATGCTTGAAGCTGTAAGAAACAGAGTGACAATGCTGAGGCTAGATATGGCAGCGCACAGTGTGTCAGAGAAACAAGATTTTACAAAGAGCTCAAACTACATTGCTTTGGAGTTTTTATCCCTAGATGTTTTCAAATTTTGTCTTATTATGACTAAATACTTGTATGCATTACATTGGGGTTTATGTGATAATTAAATACAACAAAGGCAATGGCTAATTTCAAAGTATTAGACTTCAAATCCTTACCATCTCTATGCACCAGCCGACCAACAGAGCTTTCTGCACAGCATCCTGACTGAGCTGGGACGGCGGAAGAAGCTCTCTCAGGGAGCCAATTACAGACAAACCTCTGTTCTTCTTGCCTCCAGGAACATTGTAATCCAAAATCTAAAGCAGAAAGTGGATAATTAGACCAAATCAAAACTACTGGATTTGCAGCGAAGCTCACAAAGTGATGATAAATAAATCTATGCCTCTCTCAGCCTGTTCAAGGCGTCCACCAGCCCAGGATCCTGGAAGTCCCTCTCGGTCAGCTCTGTCACCAGCTCCTCAAACTTGGCATCAAACAGCTGAGGGTCCGACAGCAACGCCTTTTTGTTGTGTGTCCCATTGCAAACGGTGTCCCCCTGCAAATAGGAGGCAGACAGCATAAATGGCCGACTTTTAAATCTGAACGGAGACGCAACCAACGACATGGCCCGAATGGTTTTAGGTGCATTAAATGCACAGCTCAGCAGCAGGCATCTCATTCTGGAGCAAATTCACTTCAGGGGCAAACTTATTGGAGTCCGTCGATGTGTAGTTTTAGCGGCAACATGACTTTAGAAACTCGTTTCAGTCCCCGGGAAAAGCCATGCTTGCTAGATTTATAATCTCGTACGAACAACACAGAAGGACTGAGATAAAGAGAATTGTAGCTTGAAGTTTAAATTTTCAAGACAACGAAGTAAGCCTCTGATTTGTGACTTCCGCTACATATAAAGGGTAATTTCATTTCCCCCCCCCCCCGACTAAAATAAATTCACGCTCAAAAAGCGCCACTTTTAGAAATATTTATTCAGGATTCCACTATTCTAAAATTGTGGATTATTTAAAATACAGAATGTGTTCTGTAAAATCCTTGTATAAATATTTTATATAAAAACCCAGAATAGTATTAAATATATATATATTTTATTTTACAAATCAAGAAAGGAGCAAACTTCACAAGTTACATTTTAAACTACACATACTTAATCTACATCAATCCTGTATGAATTTGGCAAGTTTACGTGTTATCAATTTTTAATTTGAAATACTTTAAAGTTCCATAAAGGAGGGAAATATACCTTTAAATCGAAAGTAACAAATCTAAAGCTAACTTCAGCATCGTCAAACTGCGTCGCTATGAACTATGGGATAAGTAGATGGTTAGTTTTCAGCTTTTAATCTGTTATCATGCGATGTATTATATAAACTTATGCTTCATTTGATTATATATCTTTACATACCATAATATCTTTGATCTCTTATTCCAAACTGCGCCGTATAGTTGAATAAAAATCAGCTTTTATCTCCTTCTCGCAGACAAACGGAGGTCTTTGAACGCTTCTTCTAACCAGGATATGGAGATTGTAGTTCATTACCTCACCCTAGCAGCTTTTATCTGGAATTATCGGAACTAAATGTCCCAGCGTCCCTTGCATATGGGCGAGGTAAGAAAAGGCTTCATCTGACATTAGACGTTTTCATTGGCTGCTCGCATCGAACCAGGATGGGATCTTGTGATGATCAACCAATAGGACCTAAACATGGGCGGAGCTTAAGTGGAGTGGTCAGATTAAATAAAGCATTTATTGCACAGGTGAAATAAAGAAGTAAAATAGCAACCAGTAAAATTGCAGAGTGATTTTACATCATTTCTCTACAAATCTATGATGTTTTTAACCGAGAGTGAGGAGGCAAAAAAATAATAATAAAAAATTAAATTAAATAAGCCTTACTCCCAATTACTTTTTAGTGTTACATGATACTTCCAAATCCTAAGAGCTTTATAGTTGAACAGAGGCTCCAAATGTTTATTAATTCAATTATTAATTAATTTTATGTCAGTCTCCCAAGGGAAAAGTAAACTCCTAAATATATAAAAACGGTGCATAATTTTGGCTTTCTAAATCTTATTTTGGCTTTTTTCTGCAGAAACTCTTCATTTAGTTAGAATGCTTAATGTTACTTTCCAAATTATTGATCAGATATGAACTGATAAAATTTCTATGTTTGTAATTTCTCTTTTGTACCTGCAATTATTATGATAGTGTTGACAACCTTTTACGGAGTTCATTCTAGCAGAAGAGATCTCCAACCCAAAGGGATTTATCATGTAGGTTAAATTAATTATGCTTTATGCTATTTAACTATAAATTGTTGTACAAATCCAGAGCTATAAAGGTCATGTCAAGCTAATATAAATCATTAAGAAGAACTCTGGTGTTGTGCCATGAATAGTTCCCCGACTGAATCTGACCAATATTTGCCTTTAAACCTTAAGTTTTACATATATTTCATCCTGTAACTTTTTCTTAAACTTGGATATTAGTTTTAATTTCTTTCTTAAATCTGACTTTGACCATGCCACATTTTAAATATTAGTGTGCAATCTCCTACAGCTCTGGTCAGCCGTTTGGGCAGGAATGTCATTATATTTCAGCTTTAAGGTTTGACTTGAACTCATCTTTTTTCAGAGTTGACTTAGAGGATTTAAAAAAAAAAAAACAAGACTAGCATACTTCATTTGAATTTGTTTTCTGATACGCACACGGTCAGAATTGTGCATACAGACACTCCTACACTTCTATTTGCTGAAACACCATTTAACACAGACCTGGCGTTCAGAACCACTCTAGAAACTCAATATTAGCTGGATTTATCTGTCGCTAAGCAATTTTTCAGCCAACTAGGTTCTGCTTCTATATTGTTCCACCTGCATTGTAAAATGCATCAGCACTACAGGCAGCAAAACAGACCCTCAGCATGATGCAGCCACCACCATGCTCTTCAATGATTTAAAGAACTGAAAGCCTCTCCTTAATTTGTCCAAAGATACAAATTAAGTAACTGTGTTTCGTCTGACTGTAAAGCTGTTCACCATGACGACGGTGAGCTTATGAACGTACCAATAAATGCGACAAACATGAGTTTCACTGCAGGTGTCTTAAAAAATTACTATCTTTCATAACACTTAAACAACAGCAAATTTTTAATTTTTATTTCTATTATTTATTTCATATATTTAAGTACATAACTTGCAATAAAAGTTTTTCTATCCACGCTGCATTTAAATTTCAAATAAGTGTCATATTTAGTGTACATTTATCATTCAGAGTGAAAGGTTTTAGCCAAGTGGGCCTGCAATACAGATGTTTCTTTAAATGAATAAAATTTAATGCAAGACAGGAGGTAGAAACAAATCCCATTGCCTTTCCGAGTGTGTCTGTGTTTTTGTGTTTGCTAGTGTAGATGCATTCTTGTACGTTCCCAAAATGTGCCTTCGCTGACGTCAATGTATCCAGCTTAAAAATTCAGTCTGATATAAATGTGTTTATACACTTCTAGAGCTTTTTTTTCTTTTTCATTTAATCATCTTTAAACAACCACTGTACAGCCGAAATGTAACAACACACAGTGCGTATCCAGAACTTCATGATAAATTTGCTGCAGGAGCCTCTCAAAGCAGTTCGCATCTGACAAGGATCGTCCTCCTGTAGCCAAGGTCCAGAGGCGCGTGTGGAGCCACCTGGCAGGTGACTTTGTCCCTGACCTCCACCAACATTTCAACTGGCTGCATTGCAGGTCCTGTGTGCAGGAGGAGAAACAGAATAAAGAAGCAAACATGCAGATAAAGACATTCGGAGCAATTGTTACTTAGTTACGTGGACAGGCAGAATCAAATGCACAAGGTTCCCGCAGTATTGCAGCTGTAGCAAAACACATGCACCATTTTGTGTGCATATTACACGCACCGTGGTACAATTCAACCACTGGAGTCATGTCTGTGGCGGCCATTGGTGTCTCTGTAAGGAACGCTGCCAAATTGGCAAAAAATAACTTAAAATAAAGAGGGAGTGGGAGGGAAGAGTAAAATAAAGCTGCTTTAGGATCTTCTTTGTAACAGCATTTGTCCTCAAGTGCAAACTCACTGGTGCATCTTATGGTACATTAAATAGAGGCTTCCAAAAGTATTCACACCCCATTTACATTTTTCATATTTTGTCTTGTTACGACATGAAATTTTATGAATTTTCTGTGACTATTATGTGAAAGACCCGAGACTAACTAGTGTATGATTGTGACATAGGAGGTAAACGATGCATGGCTTCCAAACGTTCTTACAAATAAAAATCTGAAAAATGTGTTGAACAGTTATAGTCATACCCCTAATTATAGTGCAGTTCAACTGTTTGCCTTCAGAAGTCATTTAATTAGTGAATAGAGTCCAACGTAAGTCAGCAGTAAGTAGAGCTGAATGATATGTTGTAAATTTATCATTATAGCAGCATCACTGTTCACAAGAATGAGTTTGAAAGAAAAACAAAAAAACAACTGGATCGCCTTCTAGTGCCATGCATTGAGGCTCTCCATGACAGTAGATTTATTTGGTGTTGTATGTTGTTTACAGCAGAAGAAAATGTTTTAAGGGGGCATTAGGACATTCTGGTAAAGTAATTAAGAAACGTCTTCCACTTGTTTATTTGCCAAAACAACACATATAGGCCAATTTGTGATTTTATTTTTTTTTCAAACATGTTTAATTTTGTTCCAGTAGCTGGATAGAGAATTTCTTATCTGTAATTTATCGTTTCTATAAACCCAAGGCCAGAAAATCCTAACACTGATAAGCTAACAGTTTATTTATCCACAATCAGTAAACATTATCTATGTTCTGCTCTGCAAAGGCCTCAAAAATAGGAAGTGTTCGCAGGATTTCACAAATTCTCCACATCCAATTTGACTAAATTTGGGCAATTTTGCAACAATCAGTGGGGAAGCTACAATTTCAGTAAAAGGCAGACCTACAAAGTGCTGACTTAGAGGCACTGATTAATAGTACACTATAAAAAAGAATTATTGGAGTCCAAGGTATGAATACTTTTGAGGGACACTGTATTCAGCTGACTGCTTTTGGTGGTACTTCTCTTAATATATATGGAAGACAAAAATACAGATTTCCTCATTCTCGTCACCTGAGCAAAGAAGTGGTCTAACAGCAATGTAGAAAAAAAAAGATGAGAAACAAATTGGAACCCATAAATGCAATTGTACTGTAAATGGTCATTCTCTTCTGATCATCGTTCTCCTTGTTCGTAAAGAAAGCCGGAGCTCTGCGCTGACGTTCAGTCTATCAGAAGCACCTCTGAAGTAAAGTCGTTTTCACAGCTGACCTCTGGAAATGGAGGCGACGAAGAGAAAAAGGGGGGAAGACTTTTGAAAAATAAATTCTGAATGTTTTCACGTTTGCCAAAATCGTGCTGTCTTGTCTTCCTCTTTCATCCTCCGCCCTCCTTTCCTCGTCACAGCGCAGACTCTGAATAGAGAGCTCCAGATGACCCGTGAGGCGCATGAGGCGCCATCAATCGACGCAACGACGAAGTGGAGGAGCTCAGATCTCCACAGCTGCGCAGGTGGATCCCTTCTGGCGCTCGACTGCTGTAGTGCCGGTTGTGTCTACTGTCGCTATGGGAGTGGTGATGTCCCCGGCGGTGAGGGTGATGGGAGTGAACGTTGGGGTGTCCGCGGCTGGTGCTCCAAGGGGTCCGCGACACCTGGAGGTAATTTAATAAATCTGTAGATGATCTGGAGGCTGGAGATGCTGAACAAGTGCTAAAATTGGGTTGGAGTTTGGGTGTCATACTTGCTCAGAAGACAGGTGGTTAGAGCCAACCGTCTCAACTCCACTTCTCCTCTTTGGCCCCTGTCCTGTGCTCCCAGCATGCTCAGAGGGTGGCCCCAGGTTACGTTTGGAGCGCTGCAGGAAGCGAGCCACCAGAACTCGGGTAACCTTAAAAAAAAAAAAAAAAAAAAAAAAAAAGCAAGGAAAATAATAATGTCAGAGCTTAGTGTTTTTTTTTTTCTTCACTTTTGGTACGTAAGAGATACCTGATTTACCTTCAGGTCTCCTAGAGAGCGGTGGCAGTCTTTAGGTATGCATATAGGTGAGGTGGGTGCAGGTTTAGGGGGGATTTGCACACTTGTGGCTGCTGTCTTAATGCCACCTTTACTTGGCAGAGCAGAAGGAGGAGCCACAGAAGAGCGAGGCAACAAACACGCTTCGGAAGATGGAGCTTTGAAGTCGAAAAAAAGGACAGAAATTGTAGGTGTTACGTTCTACAATGAGAGTGCGCACTCGCCTTCATATTTACCAGGTACACCAGTTCAATTGCTTGTTAAGGCAATTGATGAAACAACCAATTACATAGCTGTGACTCAGTGCATTAAAGACACGTTGAAGAGAGTATTTTTCTATTATTTTTTAAAATTTTTATTCAGGACCTCTGATTATGATTTTATTTCCTAAGCATTTCTTCATTGCCAAATTACGCCAAAAGATTTGTCTCTTCCCTCAACTTTAAGACTGTGTGTTTAATACACGATCATTTTCTTACTTATAGTCAGGAAGGTATCCTAAGCAGTGGTAAGAAGAGTGTCTGTTTATGCGTTTTTGTACGATTAATAAACTTACAAAAGCAAAGTGAACTTAATAAGTCAAGTTCACTTTGACTTGTTATGATTCAAAGCGAACATGGGAGACTTTAAACGTTGCGTGGTTGTTGACGCCAGATAGGCTGGTCTGAGTATTTTAGAAACTGATATTGTAGGAGTTTCACTCAAAACCATCAGAAAATGGTCTGAAAAAGATTTAAAAAAAAAAAAACCACTGGGCAGGAAATGTATGGAGAAGAACAGTCTTGTTTGTATCAGAGGTCAAAGGAAAGTGGGAAGATGCAGCAGCAGAAGACCACACCAGTTACCACTACTGTTAGCTAAGCTCGCAAAAATCAGATAATAACAGATTGAAAAAAGCATTCTCTGGTCTGATGAGTTTCAATTTCAGCTGTGACATTCAGATGGTGGAGTCAGAATTGACCATAAATAACATGAAAGCACGGATCCATCTCATGTTACCAAGGTCAAATCATCTCAACCTGCTTTGAACATGACAATGACTGTGGCCTCCACAGCCGCCAGAACCTGATCCAATAGGGCACCTTTAGGATGTGGTAGAACAGGAGATTTTCCTCTGGATATAAGCTCTTACCTGTGTCTGTAGATGCCTTGCTGCCTCCGGACCCAAAGTCAACTGGAACAAAAAAGGGGGGGGAAAAAAAGCATATTTTTGTCCTCACTGTAAAATTGGAGTAAATGTTTTCTCGCTAATGCTCGCCTCACCTGTGTCTGTTGAAGAGCCGAGGCCTGGCTCACTGTGCGACCGCACAAGGCGTAAAAAGCCTTCACTCTGTCTTCTAACGGTCCCTCCATGCTTGTCACTTCTCTCAGCCCTTCGTCGGAGGTAAAGGGCCCCGTGAGGAGGGAGCAGTCCGTTCCCGTGCTCACAGGCTGCTGAGGAAGACGATGGAGGGGGAACAGATGAGGCCGGGGCAGCTTCCTGGTTTGAGGGGTCGGTGAGGTTCACCTGAATCTCTGGGATGAAACGTTGCTGTTGATTTGGTGAGTTTCCTATTGCTTCCAGCTGGGAACAGCTGCTAGCTAACACAGCCTGGCGGTGCAGCACAGGAGACCTGGAAAACGGACTGGGAGAGTTAAAATTTCTCCTCAAAACTTAAGGAGGAATTTGAACTTTTTGGAGCTTTTTCTCACCTGTATGTATTGGTAGCTGTGCTAGGCGAGGAGCAGGAATTAGACCGTTCCCCTCTGAGGAACCGTCTTGCCCTCGGCCCTCCTGCCAGCGGGCTCTCCGGTGTTTGACACTGTGGACCGCGGAAGAAGCTGTCGCCCCTGTCAGCACAGGTCCTGTTGCCCCCGTGGCTCCTAATCCCAACCTCCATCAAACAGGAGTCTTCAGACGGGGAGGAATCATCAGGGATGTCCACAATCTCTGACATTAACAGAGAACCACTATCCATAGATACTAACAAGAAAAAACAATATGTTTTTCTTTATTATTCAGGAAAACCCTTGAATGTTCAGTCAGGTTTTACAATATTAAATGTGCCATCTTGTTTGACATTTCTTACCAGTTTCTCAAATGTATCTACATAAAACTGCAGATTTCATCTAAATCTTCACCTTTATTTTTGAGTGATGATATATTAAATAATTTAACACTAAATTACTTTCTAAATATTAATAACCATTAACCTAAATAACATTCCCAGTTAAGAAAAAAATATTAAATGCCAGTCATAGTTTGTACTATTACTGAAGCAGCTTTATGTTTCATTTTTAAATTGTCCTTAACCAGAAGTAATAATATATCTCACATTTCCAACTGTTAGCTGAAGAAGCTAAAGGCACATTTTACATTGGGGTTATACAGAAACAAAACGTTACACATTATTATTTATATTCCACAGCACAATGAGGAGAGTCATCTATTAAAGGTGAAAATGCAGAACCAGTGGCCAGCCCTGCTTGCTTCTGATTTCCCCACCCCACATCTGAGATGATGTTCTTGAGTTTAAGTGGTTTTAATGAGACTTGGCTGCTTGGTGGTTTGATGTCTAGGAAATGGAGCAGAAGCATTTTCCTTAAAGAAAAAGCATCTAGCTCAGTTTGAAATTGTAGGAGAATGTGCTATGGTCATTGTTGTATTGGACAATGACTCCAAAAAGTTAAAAAAGTTGACTCAAAAACAATACTGAGCATCATCATGACATCCATAGTAAAACATGGTGGTGGCAGCGTCATGCTCTGTGCTTAATTCTCCTCAAAGAACTGGGGCTTTGGGTTTCGTTGGGTTAAATTCTTAATGGTGATACAGTTTAGTTTTGCCTCCAATCTTCCAGGTATCTGCTAGAAAGCTAAAAGGCGAGGAGAGATTTTATTTTTGAGCATCTCTCTGAGCCCAGGTATACAATTTTTATACAATTTAATACTTATGACCATGTCATATTTCATATTTCTTTTTAATAAATTTACAAACATTTCTACATTTTTCTGTCTAGATGGTATGACCAGTGTACATTCATAAGAAATCATTTGAGCTTTTTTTAAATATCATTATTATTTTAGTAAATGGCTCCAATGAAAGACAGAGTGAAAATTTTAAAGGGGTCTGAAAACTTCCTGTACCCACTGCATGAGAGCAACATAATCTTGCGCTTCTATTGATTTTGATTTTGGATTTTTATTGGTTGCTGTTTGAATATCAAAATAGCAAAAGAGCCATTTCTAGCTTATAATGGGCTTTCACTGTTTTTCTTTAACGTTTTGTCTTCATTTACATCTTGAATGCAACTACACGACTCGATTTACCTACATACACACTTGACACAACATGACAGACAGACATGGATGGACAGTTTTTGCACCTTCTCCGCTAAAGGCTGTAGAGGTCCCTCTCTCTCCAGACAGCTCAGTACCATGGACGTCAAACACGGTTGCCTTGACAATCACAAGAGACAAGGATCAGGACAGTCAAAGGATGTATTACACAAAATGAAGAAAGATGCTGCAGAGTGACGTACAGAAGCTTAGCACTGCCCAGTCACATCTCTGTTATTCTGAATATTTAAATGTACCGTTTTCCTAAAAGCTAATGCATAAAACATTATTTTAATTGAGCAAAAAATATTATTATTTTCACTTCATTTGTGAAATTCAGTCTTACATGATTGCCATCACAGTTTTCTTTGTCTTATGAGCTTTTTTGGGGGGAGAAAATTGTTGTTCATCTTAATCGGCATAAGAAGTAAATGGATTATCATTCATTTCTAAAACTAAATCTAAACAGGCCAAATCCAATTACTCCCACTCTTTAGTCTTAAGTCATTGTTTTCTGCATGTTTAAACCAGGGAGTTTGTCTTGTAGGTATTTTGTATAACTTACTGGACACTTTCAGGAAGTGGGTTTTATAAGGAAGTGACTTAAGATGTATCTTCAAGGATTTTACATGGCACTTTCCCATAGTTTAGGAAAGTACACTGCAGGTTCAGGAAAGTACATACAATTTTTTTTAAAGTCCCAAGTAAGTTCCTGAAGTTGCCTTACAAGTTCCTGCAAAGTGACAAATAGATTCCAGGGAAGAACCTGTGAAGTACTCAGTAAATTACAAGACAAAGTTCTGAAAGTTATCTAATAAATGTGATAAAGTACCTGATACAATCCTAGAAAAAAGTAAGGAGTAAGCTAAAAAAAAAGTTCTGGGAAGTACTTGGTAAGTTCTATGACCTGGTAAGTCTTTGAGTTCCAGGGACATTCCAGGAAAGTGTCTGGTTAGTTCACTATAGGCTCCAGGGAAGTATCTAGTAAGTTGCTGGAAAATACCCAGTTAGTTTCAAGAAAGTTGCAGAAAGTACTGGGGTAATTCCTTCAAAGCTACTGTGAAGATCGATCAGAGTTCCCAGTAAGCTCATTCGTTGCTCTATCATGCACCAGCATCACTGTTATTTAAATCCATTTCATCTGCTAACTTTTGTTCTTGTCAAAATTAGGTAATGTTTTCTTCCCTAAATATCCGTAGCAGAAGTAATTCTGGGCAAATGTCTGCGTGTACCCAGCGGCTCACCTGGCTTGCAGCTCTTTGGCCCATCACAGCTTCATAGGGAGGAGGGCAGTCAGTGGGGTACAACGGGACAGGACTCTCCATGGAACCATTATAGGTGATGCTGGATGTTGATGCAAACACGTTAATCATTCTTTAAAGGTGTGTGTTACATTATAAACACAATGGCTATTACAGAACACACAGATTGACAATATCACAAAAGTACTGTAGCACCTCTGAGCGTCTGTCTCTGAGCTGCAGGTGTATTCAGGCGGGTAGTAGGGAGGAGGAGGGATGGGGGGCACAAACTCCTCAAAGTCCATGATGTTGGTCAGGAAAGCGTCTTGCGGAGTGGTGCATTCTGGGTTGACTGAGCGGGAGCGATGAGGGGCGAGCTGAGCGGTAACCACAGAGGATGCATTAAGGTTTCGTTTGTGTTTAAAACCGATACCTTGAATTCCGGATGTGACTCTGCTGCATCGTAAAAAAAAAAAAAAAAAGATCAGCCACTTAAGTGAAATGTGCTGCGTCGGCGCGCTCACCAGGTGCACAAGATCCAAGGAGAATATGTGGATACTGCAAGTCACAGTGGACAGCGTACAAATGATGGTGGAGAGAATGCTGAGACCACACGCACTGAACAGGAGGTCCTGCACAAACAAACGGCATTCATAAAAATCTCAACTCAAACATTTTTTTGGGTAATTCGTCTGCTATATAACATTTAAAATGTAACACTTTATGCTTACATATGTTTCCTATGTCAGGGCGATTTTGTAGGGTGCTAAGCTATTTTTGGAACATTGGTAAATATGTGTAAATACCCCCAAAACAAATAATATGTAGTTAACACTGAAAATGTTTTATAAATGTTAAGAAGACACTTTTTTAAAAAACTTTCCTAATAAGTAATTCATGTCTTTCTGTTTCCATAGGATATTGTTATGATGCAATAGACATTATGCATATGATCATTTCTCTCAGTCAAGCTTAAAAATTGGAAAGACGAGAAAGCGTGAAATTACAATTATGCTGCAAAAAAATTACTTGTCCATATAGTCAGTGAGAACAACAAGTAAGTTTGAAACAAAAATTGTGACAAGCAAAGCTGCACCAAGAAGGGGAAAAAATGATTTCTTCCCCAACATCTCAAATGCTACTGGGAGTTTAACTGGAACTGTCAGCTTCGGTCGGAGGAAACCGTAATCGACTGGGACATCTTTGAAATATTAAGAGACAGAGCACAAAACTCTCTCCTGGGTGAGCAGAGGTTAAGAGAACATAGAAGAGGCTCCAATATTCCAGATGATCCAGAGAAAGTGTGCAACAAATATCTGTCTCACTACGAGGTCCAATATTTTTCATATATTATATAAGACTAAAACACAGTCTATTTTTATGCTGGAATACATATTTTTATTTTAAGCTTTCCCCCCCCCCACACACACACTTTTGCCAGGAATAAATGTGCAGAGTACAGTGCTTACCTTTAGCTGATGTTTGAATGAGTGACAGTCACCATTCTTGGACAGAACCAGGGTATCCTCTTCCGCCATGGAGCAGGCTGTATTGCCTGCACAGCACACACAGAGACCATTCTCCACCTACACACATTATCATACAGAGTGAATCACAGTAATGCACCGATTGGAGCTCTTTCACATTATTCAAATTATTCCTGGCTCATTCCTAATGCATCTGCTTGGAAGGACATTTCAGCACAAGGAAGACGGCAGTTCTGACATACCTGGCAGGTGTTCATTGACTTGACCATCTGTGCGTTCTGACACGAGAGCATTGAGCCGGCCAGGCTGAGGATCACACACACTGCAGACAGCAACATGAACAGTGACACCTGTGGAGGGATGCGGAGGCCATGCTTAATTTAGAGTGGGTTATTAAAACTGCCTGCGACCAGGCAAGGAGAACAGATGACGCTAAAGGACACAAAACCAAATTTCACTGTTTATTTTACAAAGAGGATGAAACAGTCAGTGGAAAGGTGAAGAAAGAAAACATCCTTTTGTAAGCCTAACATGCAGTAAGCCTAACTGCATGTTAGGCTACATGTTATTTTTTTTCAATATATTAAAGCTTAACTGACTCTTTGGTAGAGTGTCCCACTAAAACATTATGCATTTCAAATCATTGTGATGGTTTCTAAACTGGATTAATTATCCTGCATAATGAATTAATACATTATGCAGCACATTTAAAGCTGCAGTATGTAGCTTTTATGAAAAATGTTTTTGTTTTAAATAAAATTATCATTATGTCGTGATAGTATAAGATCAACAATATATAAGAAAAATTGAGCCCCTCTGCGCACCAGCAACCCTCCCGACCCCACTAAAGGACAAGGGTGTAAAGAAAATGGATGGATGGATGGATGGATGGATGGATGGATGGTGGATGGATGGTGGATGGATGGATGGATGGATGGATGGATGGATGGATGAGTCCCTCTGCCTTCTTCCTGTGGTAGCTGCAGAAATACACCATTCAGTGAGAAACAATCAAAATCAGGGGGAGGGTCTTAGCGCTGTCAATCACTCTCATGCTCACCCTTAAAGTCTTTGTAGGTTTTCCCTGTATTTCCCTAAAAACATGATTGTCCTTTAATTAGCTCAATCTTTCTTCAGTCGACTCTGACAAGCTTCCTTGACCTTATGCTGCCTCATGCATTCATACATAACATTTTGCGTAGCATAATATTTTCTCTGTCAACACACACACACACGCACGCACGCACGCACGCACGCACGCACGCACGCACGCACGCACGCACGCACACTCACACAGGATCTCTGTTGCTTCTGTGATCATGTTCTCCTTTGGGTGCTTGTAATGTGAAAAAAATGGGAAATACTCCCAGAAGTTTGAATACTCTTTTTTTCCCCCCCAGTTATGATGAAAAGTTGTTTAAATGCAGTGAAAAACATACCACCAGTGTTAGAGGTCTTCTCCATGAGATTATTCCCACTATCCCTGATGCCACCACCTGGTGACAAATGCAAACATAAAACACGCACAACTTACAGTCAGCTTGGTTTCGTTTAACAAGCTTTGGCTACAGTCATACTCACAAAGAAGCCAGCCCAGAATGGACAGGACTGCCGGACGCGCGCGGATGAGGTGAAGGCCATGCTGGTGAAAGAGAAGGCCAGAACCATGGCTCCCAGCCCCAGGTGGCACAAACCCAGGTAGAGCAGCAGACGGGCCCCACCGGGCCCCCTGCCTGACATGCCTCTGCGACTGTCAGACCAACCGCAAGATCCAGAGGCAGAAGCCACGCTGCTGGAGTCTGAAGGTGAAGGCATGGTTGGCTTGTCTCTATGTGTGTATGTGTGTGTGTGTGTGCGTGCGTGCGTGTGTGTGTGAGTGAGGAGGATGGGAAGATGTTTACTTGTGCACTGAGTTCATATAACAAACTGTGTAGGCAGAAACACAGAAGAGCAGAGGAGGAACTGGTGTAAATGCTGGGTTAACGGTGTTACAATTCATGCATCAAGCTGACCCCCTGGCAGGTGCAATGGTTCCTGCGTAATGTCCAGACCGGTCAGTGAGTCCAAGAACTTGATCAGCAGAAAGCTGAGAATCGAGCAGCCCCTCTACACAACCACAGCACTCACCCCACTTGACGTTTGAGCTCTGCTGCTGCTGCTGCTGAGACAGTTAGAGTCGACGCAGCGTACTCTCAGTCCATGCAGCGCAGAGTACACCTTGTGCCACTTTCCTGTTCAGTCCGAGTAAAACACAACTTTAAAGCCGAGTAAAACATCGACTCGGCTGGTTTTAAGTCCTCCCTTTTCAAATCATTTGCGGCTTGCAGACGCGTCCTCCTCCTCCTCCTCCCCGCCGGCTCTCCTCAGCCTCTCCCTCATCTCGGCCCGTGTGGCATTGCGGTATAACCGGAGCCCCGAGCAGGCCGCAGGTTCTCGAGCCGTCCCAAAGAAAGCGGCCAACGATCGCTCGCTGTTTTGCGCTCCGTGCAGCAGAGGTGACATGCGTGCGCCCGGTCATGAGGAAAGGCGTCCCGACTTGTGCGCTCCCTACCTGACGACCTCACAGCTCATCATCATCATCATCATCATCATCATCCTACAGGAGGAAACAGCAGTAAAGGGATGAGGAGATGATATCGGTCCGTCCGGGAAGCAGAGGCTAATTATGGCGACTTAGAGATGAGGAGAAATATCTGAGCATAGATTTGCTAACTGTCTTAAAATAGCAGCCAGGTGGATCAGACGATATATCGGATAAAAAAAAAAATAAAATAAAAAAAAATTAACTTAATTTAAGAGCTTTTGCTATGGTCCACCAAGACCCCATCTTTTTCCTCCGCTTCTTTCCTCCCTGCAGTCACGCGGGCATCCCGTACAGACCGTGTGTTAGTGTGAGCGTCTCTCTCTCTCTCTCTCTCTCTCTCTCTGTGTGTGTGTGTGAGAGTGTGTTTACCTCTCTGCTTCCCACCAAGCCTCACAGAGCCGTCACTTATAGACCACGCGCACGTACCGTATCACTCTATCCATGTTCATCTTGATTAACCCGAATTTGTTCTCTCTGCATCCCTCTTCCGACACTTGGGTGAATAATAGTGTTTGCAAACCGAAAAGCTGCTCCGCATGCGTGATGACATGGCACGCCGAACGTGCAGACAGCTCGGGAGATGCGGCAGCTCGCGCGAGCACGGTCATAAAGGTGGTGCTGATGCTGGAAAGGAGGAGGAGGCGTGGGTGCCATGGCGACAGAATCCGGCACCTTCTGCAGTAAAAACGGAACGAGCAGCAGTTAGCCGATCCTTCGTGAAAGACCTGTATTGCAGCCAACCCTTTAAGAGTTTAACATAATGTTTGCTTCTATAGACTCAGATTTTCAGTACTTAAAAACAAAAACAGAAAATACTACATAAAAAAAGTATTCTTTTTTTTTTAAGATTCTTTCCTTAGAAATATCTTTCAACTTTTAGAAATATCTTTCAACTTTCTTCATAGTTGTAAAATGTTTTTTGATTGACTCCACACTCCATTATTCCAATAGAGTTTAAAATGCGCACATTTTCTTTTACCAGCCTTTTTCTGTCTATTATTATTGAATATTTGTACCATCAACTTTGTCTATTACAATCTCAAATGTCCATTTTGATGAAATTTTATGTGACGGACCAACACAACGCCACACTGGCATCATTGTGACACGGAAAAGGATGCATTGTCCACAAAATTTTTTACAACTGAAATTCATCAATATCATTAGACTGGACGGAGACCCTTATTTTCCACATCAATTCCAAGTCTCGCCACATAATGTCAACTGAATTTAGGTCTGGATTTGATTCCAGCTCTGCCTGGGTATTCTCCTGCTGGTACAGTTTTTTGCAGTCTCCTTCTGGATTGAGCTGCAACAGCAAAGCCTGTTGGTAATATCAGGTTGTGGAAATATTCGCCTGCTGGAGAAAATGCATTGGCATTAAGTCCCTGTAGAAGGTAAGGTGACAGCAACTGGATATAGAGAGATTCTTCAAGAAATCTCCAGGGCGCTCTGAACACTAGGTGCCAACACAATGACCTGGCGCACAATAGCAAGGATAACAAAGGAGAGCCTTCAAAAGCACTCAAATAGAGCATTGACTGAGATCCAATAGAACATCCCCGTAAAGACCAAAAAGAAAACAAAAATATTTATTAAACATTTCCACCACATTATCACTTTCTTTTTTGGTGTATTTTGTTTAGCTTTCTTTTTTTAGAATAACAAAATGTAGAAAAAGTGAATGGTTGTAAACAATTTTGGAAGAACTTTCAAATGTGATTGAAAAGTCAATCACATTTAAGATCAAACAATAAACTATATTTTACACAGTCTGTATGAGAAAGTAATCATGATTCATGAAGAAGCAATTAAAAACAATCACAACCAGGGGCACTTTCATAGTATTTGACTTTTATTAATAAAGAATCGGGTCTGTAAAGTCCGTTTACAATGGCAGATCCAAAACAATAAAAGTGTAACAAATATGACCAAAAAAACAAAAAACAAAAAAAAAAAAATCTGGTTTTCAAGAGCTCTGGTCTGTAAGCAGAAAACAAAGCTGCCATGATTAACACCTGCAGTGGGAGTGATTTTCAGCATTTGAAAAACTGCATGAGCAGGGAGACAGTCAACGTCAGATGAAGCTAATGTGCGGTAACGTTTAGGCACTTCAGATAAAAGGCAAGCCCATTTCAATCAATTCAGCGCGAGAGGCATGCATGCTCTGCTGCTTCCTCGTCTCTCACATCCTGTCCTTTCACTTACTAACACCCATCCTTCCTCCATCTCTTCCCTCGGCTTCTCAGATTGCACTTCTAGATCTCTGCTTGACGTCGTCTACATTCTTCATCCAGCTAGTAAATCAGGGCTTGTTTGACAAACGGCTTTTGTTTGGATTCCATTTGTGGGATTCATTATGATGGAGAGAGATTTAAAAAAATTCTCCAGGGGAGGGAAAACAGGACGTCATCAGGATCTTTAACATTTAATGACACACTCTTGTTGACTGGTAAATGGAGCAGAACACTTGTTCAATCATCTACTTTTCAGGGAGTAAACAATGCCGACTTGGGAATCCTTAATATTTATTTTAAGATATTTATACAATGTATTCGCGTGGCAAATTTATAGAAAACAAAATGTCAGAATGTCAAGTATTTCCTCGTTATCTCTGGGACTTCAATGACAAATTTAAGGCATTTTTCCTCCTCAGGTTGGAATGATTACACCCCACATTTTAAAACAAGAACAGGAGGCCTTGGTTTGAGCTTACTGTACTTTAACAAGTTTCTGGTATAGTTCTGTCTGGATGTCACGAGCCTGATGTAGGCCTTCTGCAAACCAGATTTAATTTGTATTTGGGAAAACAGCCCTGCCCATCTGACCTAAAAGCCACGTTTCGATAAAATGAAACCGTTCTATGCACAGGGAAGTGTATGTATAGATCTCAAAATTGTATGTATATACATCTGTATGTGAATTCAAACTTGTTCACATAATTCTTGTTTTTAGAAATCATGAAAGTTGTTCAATGTTTTTTCTCTACCCCAAGAAAAAAAAGAAGAAGAATGATTTCAATAAATCATTGAAAGTCTAATGTACGCCCATTTATATGCATTATATATTCACGTAAACTCTGATGGGAAACTGAGCCAATAACTAAAGACATTTCTATTCTAATAACCTGCTCCAACATTTAAAACATCTAAACATATTTGACTGGAATTTTGGCACTTGGACTTAAACATGAAATGGTATAAAATCATAAAAAAAATAAAAAAAGTCTTTGATCTGAAATGTTCTGATTTTCAGGAATTATCAAACTCCTGAAAGCTGCTACAGCATGTGCGCAGATGAAAAAAATGATAATATTACAACAGTGCCAGTGCAGGAATGATAAAGAGTGTGGCTATATGCTATAAAGAATCAGATTGGACACAGGTGACATGGAACATGTTGAGTTCAGGCGTTTGGACACTTTCAGCATGTTTTTGTGGCATCAATCAATCACAAAAAAAAAAAGTCTCAGAATAATAAATTAATTTGGGCATGCTAAAATTCTTGTGGACTAAACAACGGTTTGGATATAAAAACAAACTCTCAGCACTTGAAGGTATTGGACCAGTTTTGGCCAGCAGATGGAGACAGAAAGCCTTTGCATTTTTCCACGGCGCTCTTAAATGTCTGTGACATACATATGTCACTTCTAGAGAATGGCACACTTTGAGGGGGGTTTCTCTGTACTGCTGGTGATTTTCACCTCTTTTCCCGCCGAACCCTGTTCACCAACGACAAAAGCAGCTAAACGTCACAAACATGTTCTCTTACTTTTTGTTAGGAAATACATTTATAACAAAAAAAAAACGAACGGACATACCGGCTTCTTGGTGGATTTATACAGTATGTCTCTTGCCAAAGCTAGAAAAGACTGCATAGCAGACAGATTGGAACACAGAAGCAGAGGAAATAAGATTAAACCTTTGCAGCACATTAACAGCGTTTACACAAAACAAGCCCAAAAGTTCAGTGAGGTGTGCAGTCGTGGTGGATTCATTGTGACTCACCTCTTCCACATTAATGCTGGACTTTGCACTGGTCTCGAAGAACCTGATACCGTGATCCTTTGCCAGCTGTTGACATTAGAATAAAGAATATGACTCACAACCACATCCTGGTTCTTATCTAAAGCAACTTTAAAGATAGGTCACCAGTTCTTTACATACAGTGTGCTCGACATTCTTAGTCTGGTACAATTTTTTTTGGTACAAAATACCGACAATGTATCATCTTTCTGTCACTTATGCATGTTACTTTGTGTCACATACAATCACAACACAAAACAAATGCTTTAAGAGTTGAAATAGGCATACAAAGCTAGCCTAAGTATCACAGTTTATATAGTAGACATTAATTACAGTCACATCGGTTTCCTCACCTTCTCTCCCGTCTCCTTGGACACTTTCCGCTTCGGCTCAATGTCGCATTTATTTCCTATAAGCATCTGACTGACCCCAGCAGATGCATTCTGTGAAACAGGGGATGTAGTTATCCGATTAGAGGAGGTCAGCTGAAAATAAGCATTAATCATCACTGCTAGAGTGATGGGATTTAACATCAGATATCTGCTGCAGAGTAAACTCGGAGCATGCTCGGTTCTCCTGTTCAATGCCAGCTGTAGAGTTGTTCTTTTTTATGAAAGACAAATGCATCATTTTAATCCAAACAAGCAACACTGTTGGTTGTTGGAACCAATAACTTTTATTGCAACTTCATAAATCAACATGACTTGTTCCCTAACTGTTTGGACAATCTTTTGTTTGACTCCGGTATTAAATTTTGTGGTGAGGGTGGAGGACAGAGTCTCTGCTGATAGTGCAGCACTCGCACTGCGTTGTTGTGCAAGTGAATGCCCTTTAAATCTTTCTGAGGTTTCTCTAGCAACAAAGCAAGACTTTTGATTTCAGCTTTCTTCAATTTTGATAGTAAGCCGCCCCAGATAGTTTTTGCTCCGTCTTCTCAGTTGAGGTCAACCCCCATCCCAGTTACTGCCACCTTTTCACTTGTTTTGGAAAAACTATTAACTTTCAAGTGAACTGTGATAGCTGCTCAGAGAAGCTACTTTAAGTTGACTATTGTGACAAGATTTGAAGCTTCAGTCAGAAACTGCAAGCAAGTATCAGCTTTACCAAACAAATTAAAGAGATAGTTCAGGTTGTTTTTGGAAGATTGTTTCTGTTTTTGTGTTTTAAGCAGTAAACATTTTGGAATAACTCGCCTTCAAATTTACAGAGTGTGAAAAAAATTTAAAGAGATATAAATATATTCGCAAAACATTGTAGCTTAACACTGAAATGTTTTTCATACATACGTATTGTATAGCACATAGTTCGTCTGGTCAGATATTGTTCAATATATGCTCTGTTTTTAGTGCTCGCTTTAAATAGGATGGTCATTGTTACTGCCTACAGACCAACCATTTCTTCTATGTAAAGAGAATAAACTGCTATAAATGCTTTGGAACTGGACTTTAACATGAAAAAGTTTGATTTATTTTGGCCTCAGTGTCATATCAAGTCAGAGTATTTTTTAAGTATCATCTTTAACTATAACACTCTTCTTGCAACCTCCTGATGTTTTCCCATTCTAAATTTTGTAATGAAAAATATAGGAATTATTACCCTAAACTTGACTAAAAATATATTATTATTTGTAGTAGCAGAGGTTTTCTGTGCAGAAGTCAAAACTTAATTTTCAATAAAGCTATTTTGTTCTGAATTTGCTTCCCTATTTTTCACTACAATTTGGCCATGAACTAGAATCTCATACGCAATCAAAACAGGAGTTATTAATGTGAGTGCACAATGCACTTTTCTCTGTATTTTTGAAGGTTTTGAAAGTCTGTTTTCCTGTCATAATGAATCAGAATAATTTTTAATAATAAAAAGTCATCAAGGAGCAACAGTTGCAATATTCAGTCTCATGGAAATGGAAACAGTCTCACTTCCTTGATGCTCTTCATCCAGTTTTGGATGTTTTCAAAGGATTTCTCATCAGTGATGTCGTAAACCAAGATGATGCCCTGGCAGAAGAGTGACAACTTAAGTGTTCAGTCACAACATACAAAGTGAGCACAAAGAGAAGACATGCAACAAGTTATCCAGCCTGCAGCTTCTACGGGTGTGCAGTCCTCACCATGGCTCCCCTGTAGTAAGCAGTAGTGATGGTCTTGAACCTCTCCTGTCCGGCTGTGTCCCTGCACCAATACGTCAAAGCATTTCAAGCCAGAAACATACAGTGATGCATGTGCAGGACTCATAGAAATATATATATATTTAAAAGGTTGCATTTAAAGTGAATTGTACATCTTAAAAAAATATATTTTATTGATTTCAACACATCACAAAACAAAGAACCACCTCAGTGACACCTCTTACCAGACTTGTAGTTTCACTTTCTTTCCATCCACTTCAATTGTTTTTACTTTAAAGTCAATGCCTGGGAGATAAAGAAAAAGAGGACAGGAAAAGGCAAAATGAGCAAAATACCCCTGATAGGAAGTCAAACATACACACACTGCACGCAGTATTGGTAAGGTGGAAACTGGTCATTTCCACCGTGTGCACTCCCATCCACAAGCAAGCATGAATTGTTTTTTTCCTTTGAGGATGGACAAGCTGACAGACAGCAGGGAGGGGGCTGTCCAGCACTAAACTCTGCATGCCAGAAAGCCAGCAGCTCTTTTGGGAATGCAGAGATGGTAAGAGAGATAGGAATGAGGGTGGGTGGACCTTCAGAGAGAGCAATGAGATCAGTAAAGGGAGAGATAGGATGGGTGGGGGGAGAGTCAGGACAGAGACTGTTATTAAATAAGAACATGAAAAAAAGTAGTGCAACAGAATAAACCCTGTAGTTTAAGTCTGTATTTAAAAGTAATCTTAAACTAATTAGTTCCATTACAGTACTTTATAAGTTTCATTGAAGCTACTAGAAATTTCTTGGTCTTCCTAAATTAAAGTTAGATGAAAATACCTGGTAGGTTCCATGAGAGTTAAGTTTCCTAGAAGTTTAATGAACGCACCTGGTGAATGCCATTAAAATTTCCATTTATAAAAAAACATGGCAAGTCCTTTTAAAGTTTTGATTTGTTCTACAACAGTTCTGTGAACTACCCTGTAAAATCCATGAAGGTAGCTTGTAAGTTTTATGAAAAATATTTATTAAGTTTCTTGTCAGTACCTGGTAATTCAACAAAGTTCCTGCTAAAGAAGGTTCCATGAAAGTGACTGGAAAGTTGTCAGTGCTCACTTAACACTACAGAATGATTCAATGCAAGTACCTGATGAGTTCCTTGAAAATCCTGTTAAGGTTCGGTTTCATGCAACCACCAAGTAGGTTTCAGGAAAGTTCAATGAAACCAACTGGATAAGTTCTGTGAAAGTTTAATGACAGTACCTAGCAAGTTTCATGGATGATACAGATTACCTGGAAAGGTACTTATGTTCCAGATTCCAGAAAAAGTACCAGACATGAAGGTACAGAGTAAGTTCTATGTGATACAGCTCGAGGAAAGTTCAGTTAAAGTGCCAAGTAAACCTAGGGAACCTGCAAAGTTGAAAGAAGTTTTATGAATGCTGCTCATACATTTCAAGGTTCCAAGAAGGTTCCATGAAACCACATCAGATCCAGGAAAGTTCCATCGAACCCTGAGCAAGTTCTGGAAAGTAACACCAACAGGTCTAAACTCTAAGCTCAGATATGGGATGCATCATGCAGTGGTATAAAAAAAAGAAAAAAGTACAGAAAAAAAGAAAAGAAAGATATGAGAAAGAAAGTGGAGACTAGTTGAGACATGAAAGTAGTCTCAGAAACCAGTTTGCACAGTGTTCGGAATCAAACAACGGATCATGAAATGTCAGCAAACATTTATTCAGCTCATAACTCAAGTTTCAGAGCGCTGACGCAGACAGGCTGCAGTTAAATAAACATTATTCTCACGTACCGATGGTGGAGATGTATGTGGAGTTGAAATTGTCCTCAGCAAAACGGATGATGAGGCACGTTTTACCCACTCCGCTGTCCCCGATCAACAGCAGTTTAAAGAGGAAATCGTATTTTTTCGCCATGGCTGGAGCCCAGATAGAAGGAAGAGGAGGAGGGGAAGATTTAAGCAATCTATTTAAAAAGAAAAAAGTTTATAAACTTCCCTTTTTTGTTCTTTGAGATATGCCAGTCTTCTTTTCTCGTTTTCCCCCTCCCAGCCTGTTCACCGGTAAATTCCGATCCCCCTCAGTGCCTCAGTGCTTAGTTTGGACTGGGCGACAACAAACTCCATCCAAAGTTTACAATGCAAGTTTAAGGTCAAACCTTCATCGCCTGAGCTGTTAAAACTCCATTCTTCTGCACTAAAAGTATCCAAATCCCACCGTTTACAAACACATTGGAAACGCTACGTGGTTTTCAGGCTGTAGGGGAAGAAAAAAAAAAAAAAAAAAAAAACTCGGCCCAAATTCCACTTTGGCTGGGAGAATTACGTAGAGTGGGAGTGATTTATGGGAGTGACCAACTTTTACTGACCGGACGTTAGATGGCGCCACTTGAATAGAAGCTCTGTTTATTCCTGGAATAACAAGGCAGATAAAAAAAAAAAAACGTTACAAGTTTCACACTTCAAGGTTTTCCAGTCAAAGATAAACCATTAGAAACATTAAATTGTGTCACAAAAGTCATTTTTAACATTGCGTGCAATGGTGATAAGATATGTCCAATTGTCCACTGACAACATTTATATTGTATCCTAATTTGTTCATGAGAGTTTACTGCCCAGGTCTAACAGCAAAACTGTAATGTAAAGCTTACTAATAATTCAGGCTGTTACATAGATAGCGGTAGGTTTACGTCTTGAGATTGTAACAGCGGCACAAGATACCAAAAAAAAGACAATTTAGTTCTGCCTGCATGGAAAATTTCAAGAAAGACTTTCCCCAGATAGACTCATAGAGAATGTAAGGACACAAACATAAATAAACTAATACAAAAAGGAAATGTAAAAACAACAACAACAACAAAAAAAAACAAAAAAGACCTAACAAGGCTTGTGGGCAGAAACATCATAGTACTTAATTCTATTTTCCTGTAGACAAGAAAATACTTATTCTGCAGAAACATATTTTTCCAGGACTCATAAAACTTGTGTTATACAGCCTTTATATTCACTGGAATGCGCCCCTTCCTATTTGTGTCCATAAGGCCATAAAATAATTCATATGTGACAGAATCATGGCTTATACATATGAAGAACACAATAACATAGCGCCCCCTGCAGGTAACAAGAACCGAGTCACTTTTTGCTAAAACCTTGTTTTTATTTTACACGTGAATTATATTTATTTTACTAAATGAAATAAATCAAGAATGATGAAGAATAATTCTTTTTCTTTCCTCCTTAATACTATACTTAATATAGCTTATTTTTAAATCCAAGATTTTTTTTTCTGTCGCTTCTTTTTCAGGGAAATCTTACTAGATTGAAAAAAAAAAAAAAAAAACGTTTGTAACGTAGGTTATTATTAACATTAATGTTGCCAATTTTCTACACCTATTTTATTTTAAAAAAATGTTACATTGACTATAATGATGTTTTCTTCTTCCTCCCATCAGCCAGCAGTTTCCGGTACGTGACCGACGTGAGTTTTTCTCTTTTCCTTTCTGCAGAGAGTCTTTGCTGGAAACACGCAGACATGCCCGTAAGTAAAAATACCGTTTGTAAAGTTATTATCATGATATAAAGAGTAGGCTTACCCTGTAAGAAGTCGGTACTGGAGTTGACATTTGTGTTTTTTCGTGATTTGGTTAGTTGTTTGGTGTTGCTTTAATGTAAATGTGGAAATGTGAAGCAAGGCAATATGGCGAGAACACGTGTCGGAGGGAGAAACAACGCGATCGGTTAAAACACGTCTAAAAGCCTTCTTCAATTCCCTTTAAGTCAAATTTAGGTAGAAAAGGGTTAAACTGGTTCTGTAGTTTAATACTAAAGCCCAACCAATTGCATTGTATTCAAATATATATATTTTAAAAAACATATGTTTTCATATTTTAGAAATAAAATCTGATATAGCTATATGTTTGTCCCCCCCAAAAAAATGTACATTTATTTCTTTGTTTACTTCTCTCATGGTTCCTTAAAGTGAAACCTACATTCAGGTCACAGTCTTTGCCTTTGTGTAATCATGTTATAAAAGCTATTTCCTGTGCTTTTCAACTTGTTCTCAAATCATTTAAGAAATAGCATGATTGCTGTTGCTTTTTAAGTCATTTTTTAATGTGACTTTCTAATAAATTATCCTGTCTTTTCTCCAGCTCGCAAAAGATATGTTGCACCCCAGTCCTGAGGAGGAAAAGAGGAGACACAAGAAGAAACGGCTTGTGCAGAGTCCTAACTCCTACTTCATGGATGTCAAATGTCCAGGTGTGCGTTAATCTACTCGTTATAGTCAATAATCTGTAATCTAAAAGAAATTTATTTAATATTACAAGTACATTTTGCCTTTATGTGTTGCCCTTTCTCTAAACCTGTAGTGATCGGGGTGTCAAATAAGGCAGAAAGTGACTCTTGCGGTTGTTTACGAGCGAGATTTCACTTGACTCGTTTACACAAACAGCTGCATGGACACCAGTAGTCGGCCATTACGTTCGTCACATAGCAGCAGCTCCCTCTTTCGTTTGGCTTAAGACCTCCATGATGTGTTTCTTACTGTTTTTTTTTTTTTTTTTTTTTTTTTTTTGTGCATTTTGCAGGTTGCTACAAGATCACCACAGTATTCAGCCACGCTCAGACAGTAGTGCTGTGTGTCGGCTGCTCCACAGTTCTTTGCCAGCCGACGGGAGGAAAAGCTCGCCTGACAGAAGGTAGAGACACCACCAGAAGCTCTGTTTCTGGAAAATCCCCTTCATGTTAAAGTCAACCATTTGACACTCACAGAAACGACAATTTTAAGTGTGGCAAGGTGTTTATTTCAGTTTCGCTTCATCGAATTGCCCGCACCTGTTTATTTAACTCCTCACAGGTTGTTTCTGAAATTGTCGAGTGCTGTGCGTTCACAACAAAGCAGATTTTGTTCTCGGTGTTTTTCAAAGGTTACTCTTGAGTTTGCTCTCGGTGATGAGTGGTGTAGATCATAAATTTGACACTGTGGTCTTGATATTTATTACAATGGCAATAAAAAAAAAAAAAAAAAAAGTATTGTTAGGAGAATTTCTTTTTTAAAGCCACGACGCTTCCAATAAGGAAGTAGTGCGTTTTACTCGTTGTCTTATCTTGCACCCCACAGGCGTCGCTCCGTTAACTTTAAATGCTGTGATTTAACACCATGACCTCAACACCATGTCAAATCAAGCTTTTGACTTCCAAGCGAAGAATCGACTGGAATAATACACAGAAGCCATGTGCATTAAGTAATGTGTGTAATCCGAAGCTCAAACAGTTATTTCTCTAATCACGTAAATCCATCAGAGATGAGAGGATTTCAAAATCAAACGGCGGAAGCATTTAGTGACGCCCTATTACACAGACTCGTACCTTATCTTGCTTCTTTACCTTTCTTTTGTTTGCCTGAGATGTAAAATGAAATTGTGACATTTTCTAATGAATAAGTCATCTCTAACGTAGAGTTACTGAACTCCTTTTATGAACGAAGTGACTCTTGAGGGCAGGTGGCTGCGCCGGATTTGTATGTATGGGTAAAACAGTAAAAGTAGGTAAACACCTACAGGGATTTATGCCTCACTTTTTAGATGTTTTTTTATTAGAACAATTAAGATTATCCTCCTCCGTTTGTTGCTCTGTGACATAAAATCCCAGTGAAACACATTGATTTTGTGGTTGTAGCCTGACGAAACATTGAAACGCTGGCGCATGAATACTTTTGTGAAGCACTCTGTGTCTACCTGACCCGTGTAGGCAGCAGAGGCTTTACATCTAAACATAGTACAGTGGACATTTTTCAGGTTGCGTCGTGGTTAACTTTCCCACCTTTGCCTTTGTGTTGCCCTTTCATGATGTTCTCCGTGAACAGGGTGTCTATCGAGGCAAACAGTAACTGTCGGTGCTTGGTGTGAGGAATTCATCACTATTGATCCATTTCTGCACAATCAACTGCAAGCACAAACAAATGACTCCTGTTTTCATTCTGCCGTAGCTTTAAGCTCACTACTGATTAGTTTATTTTGTGGGGGGGAAAAAAAGAGTGGATTAACTGCTGCACGACTCTTGAGCCTCTAGAAGAAGCGATGACTTTATTTAGTGAATGAGCCGATCCCGAAGGTCGAGGTTTGTTTTTCTCGACGCTCTCTCCCGCTCTGTCGTGCGTTCTGCTGCCCTGGTAACCAACAGCCTCTTTCTGATCTGCATGGGCGCAGCCTCAACCTTTGACTCTAGACTCATGCTTGTTTTGTAGTTATTCAGTCTATAAAAAGCAGATCATCACAGCTAGTACCTGTTATGACTCACTTTGACTGGGTTTTTAAACATTTTTTTTCTACATACTTCTTTTATCCTTATGTAACTACGGCTCTTTGTTTGAAACTGAAATGGATTATTTGACTAATTTCCTCCCCTTTCTGTTTCATCCAGGATGCTCTTTCAGGAGAAAACAGCACTAGTGTAACCAAACCTGGCTGCACATGTGAGAAGGAGAACTTGATGGACTTCAGGTGACGCTGCCAAAGATGCAACGTGGGGGGAAAAAAAGGAAAGGAGACGACAGGAATAAATCATGTGAAGCAGTTAGTGTAAAAGAAGTAACTGGCCCGGCTGGAATCCCTCAAACACCTAATATCTTCTAATTGTTCTCTCTAAATAAACCTGGGATTCACAAGTTGAAATGATTTCACGTTTGTCATCCAGTTTGTTGCTTTTTATCTTTTGACGGGTTTTGAGTCCCACTGTCTGCTTACCACATTCTCATGAAGAGGAATCCTGTTAATTTGTAGTTGTGGGTCTGAATTTACCGCTTTAAGCCACACATTCGTGGGAAATTGATCTTTAGTAATGAGACTTGGCTACCCAGCAAAATGGATTCCTGCAGATCTTGTTCGAAAACACTAAAGCTGTTTTTAAGAAATGGAGAGTCTACAGATTATCTTTGCTGCAGTTTTATGCAACAGCCTTGAGCATTAATATCTCAACGCTGTCGTCACTCTTGAGGGTTGATTATGGGGAAAGCCTTGCTTTGTGAAACGCGGCGCCCCGAGGTGATATGTTAAATAAAAATGAGGAGTGTAGCTGTAGGTTTGAGCCTTCAACTTCCTGTGGAAATTAAGGGAATTGAGTTCAGAAGGAATGTGAATATTTGAAGCACCTTTCTTGAATTATTCAATGATAACTTCATTGTTGCCTATGCCTTTGTTTGTGTTGTGTCGACACAACTTGTTAATAAAATCATGGGAAAGGTGACTGGTGTTCTTTATTGAGTGAATAACAGGATTTGTTTCAAATACATTTGCCAACATCCACTCATCTTTTGCCTAACTGTCCATCTAACAAATTGCTGTCAAGTACATTTAATAATCATAGAAGGTGTAGATAAGTACAAGTGCATCAGCTATTCAAAAACTATATTTCAGTAATTCAATTAAAAAGGGAAACTATATAGTATGCAGATTTATTTACTTAGTAACATTTCAAAAAGCCAAACTTTAGGTGCTTATAGTATAAGATCAAAAATAAGGATTTATAAACTTGGATGTTACCTCCACAATCATTGCAAAAACTGATGCTAATATGGAGAGTTGGAAAAGTAACGGTATAAAAGGAAAAATGAGAGTAAGAGTTTGGACATTATGATGTATTTGCTGATTTTTATGACATTTCAATCATCTTTTTAGGTAGATAATTGCAGTGACCACAGTAGTTTTCAGTTTTGCATCATGTTAAATTTAAAAACTATTAATGTCAATGTATATGTTTCTCCACTTGTTCAGTTGCTTAATTTTTTTTTTCTGTCAGGGATGTCGAGGTAGAGCTTTGTGAATATTTAACATATAACTTCAGTTTATTTCAGGACATAACATTTCTTGCACTCTGATGACAGTGAAATGTTCTCTTGCTTCTCAAACGAAAGCATAAACAAACTCCTTGATGTTTGCAGTTCATTCAGAGCGCTTCAGTGTCAACATAAAGATAAGAAAACATTAAAGATTTAAAATACACCAATCACTCCAGCTGAGACTGTTAAGTATTGTATTGATTTTGGACTATTTGAAGTTAGTTTGTTTTCCAGCTAATGTGTTTGAGTTATTGTTGAGGAACTTGATGAAACTGCCCAAAGAGATGGTTTTGCTCCCGTTGCTTTCCTATTCCTCAAGCTCCTGACATGATTTGGTTGTAAAAAAAAAAAAAAAAACATGTTCAGGAAACTGATCCCAGAGGATGAATGAGCAGATTTAATTCTCTAAACATCACATTGCATTAGAAAGAAATGAACTTTCTAGTCTCAATTTGAGAGACGCTTTCTTGCTTCCTTCTCTGTGGATGCCTGCGAGACGCTGTGAGGTCTGAGCACATCGTCATCACATTGCAGGAGGCCTGATCCGGTCAGCGCTGACACCAGGCGGCCTGCAGGCACGGCAGCGTCTCCTGGACTTCAGAGGAAGCTGACCCCAGACAGAGTCTCAGATGGAGGGTGCAGCTGAAGCAGCTGGCTCAACCTTTCCTGAGAACAGACTCAACATCTGTAGCCAGCTGGCGGCAGTGAAAGGCAGAGGGGACAGAATAATGAGATCTTCTCAAAAGCACAGATTAAAGAAGATGGTGATACTGCTAAGTACATAAATCTGTCACCGGAGGGCGCTAAACTGTAACGATTGCATCTCCATTTCTTATGAAGCCCATAGAAGACAAATAGGCCAAATAAACATGGAATCGCTTTGTTTTTGTTCTCATTAAGTTTGAAATGTATGTGCTTTTGTTTTTTTATTGTTGAGTAAAATATTTATTGATATTGTAATTTACCCCTGAATGCAATTTGTATTGGTGACATTTATCTATGTTGCATTGTGTTTTCTGGTCGTTCAGCAGAGCAAGCTGGTGGTGATAATCTGAAGTCGTGTGTGCCAGGCTCTGTGTGTGTTGGAAGCCGAGGAGAAAATGGAATGAAAGGATCAATAGTGAAGGGCAGAGAAATCTGAAAAAGCGAGGATTGAGGTTTTTTTTTTTTTTTTTTTTTTTTGTCAGTGCTGAGGCAAGCTGCACGCATTCTTCTCCCTGAATCAAATCTAGCAAAATGGAAAAGGTTAAAATCAAAATTTGTTATGAAAGAGAGCTATTGAGAGAGAAAAATCAAGAAGCAGAAATGACAAGGCCGTACGAAATGATGTAGAACATAGGTTCTTTGAGTGCAGCAAGAATTGATCCAGGTTAGAGCTAAATAGCTCCCCTCCGACTGAGTCCAACCGGGCAAACTCCCACGCTGAGTGGGGGGTAAACCCTGTATAGAACCACAGTGAACAGTGATTTCATCTGAGCGCACAGTTTGAGCCTCCTCTCACCAAGGACAGAGTCATTATACATTATAAATAACTGTGGTAAACGCTGGTGGGGGGAGTCTGGCTGACCCCCCTGACAGATCTCCATTATATCACAGAAGATACGCCTGTCAGCTTCGTCCAGAGGAGGAAGACGTCTTCTGTCACAAGTTATTTGTTGAATTTATTTATTACAATATTAGAACAAATTTATTTTCTCGTAGCTTGAGACTACTTCTGCCAGTGGTAATGATAAAATCATGTGTGCAAGAATGGAAACTGGTCATGTTTCTTTTAATCAAAATGTTCAGGGGCGATAATAATTATGGCAGTGAGAATTTAAAAAGAACATTTAAGATGTTTTTTCTACTCAAATTAAAGGCTGGAGTTTTCTACTTTTTAGTGTGATGGTGTACATTTATTTGAAAGCTTTTCATACATCCTCACAATGTATTTGGAGGTTGCTGTATAATGATTTAGATGCTTGAAACAACACATTTTTCCCTGAGCAAATGAGGAGCTTAAATTTAATATAGAGTGAAAAAGCTTTTATTTACCACTTGATCTTGTTTTTTTTTTGTTTTGTTTAAAAAGAAAAGATGGATGATCAGTTTGACTGTCTATCAAATATATTCTTCATTTATTCTAATTCTTTGCTTACATGTTTTGAAGACAGCACAATACTTAGAAAATTTATTATCTTCAGTTATCATTAGCATCCACAGGGTGAAAAGATGCTTTTAACTGTAACCATAACAAAGAAGACAGAAATCCCCGACTGTCACACAGCACAACATGGAGGTTGAAGACAGCTAGACAGAAAATAGATGGACAAGTACAAGTAGAAAAAGAGAAGGCAAGCATGATGAAACATATGTGTAAGAATAAGGCTGCAGAAGGTGAAACTAGTCACAGAGCCCTGGGAGGAGTACGTTCTGCTGAATATAATCTTACAAAGTAGCTGTCCCTTTTGCTCCAACATCACACAGCTGATAAATTAATAAACATAAGCTTAACAAGACCCCCCCCCCCCCACACACACACAGACACACACACCCTTTTTGCTGGACTGAGGGTCACCGTGATAGATGCTTCCCATGAACGGCAGTGAGCATTAAAAGTCAGGTGACCTGGCGAACACAATCAGTCATGTCAGATTGCCAGAGCCTGAAATTAATCATTCCCATCTGTGGCCATTTCCTGCATTAATTATTCTGACTATGTGGCTTAAATAGCTTGGACGCTGCGAATGTCTCTGGGCACGAGGGGACGTTTATGAGGAGATGTTTGAAGAGTCAGAAAGATCTGGGGTGGTCAAACTTTTACATCCCTGGTCACAGAGTAGCAGATGTAGCGCTTCACACCATGTGAACCTTTTCTCATTTTTAGGCAACACTTCAGTTCTTGTCAGAGTAAGCAGGAAATGGGCTTAGCATAAAGGAATGACTGTAAGTTTTGAGGAAGATGATAAATGGTGAGGCTGCACGCATAGACAAGCAAGGCGCAGTCAATGGACAGACGGATTGACAATGAATGGTTTCCAAAACAACAATTTTCATGTGCTAAGACATTCGTCTTGATAGATTAAGGGCATTACTTTATTGATTTAAACTGTTCCACTGTAGCTCAGACAGCACGTTTAGAGTCATTGTCCTGCTGGAAACTGAACCTCCGCCCCAGTCTCAAATGTTTTGCAACCCTTATTAGATTTCCTTTCAACATTAGCCAGAGTTTAACCTGAAGACTCCACCTTTTTTTTTTTTTCCATCCATCTATCGATGGATGGAAAAAGCATCTCAACAGCATGATGCAGCCATCACAGTGCTTCGAAATAGGGATGACGCGTTCTAGGTGTTTATATTCATCAAATGTGGGATGTTCTGCAACACTTGTTTTTTTTATATCTATGTCTAAAAGCTAGAATTTGGTCTGACCTGGTCAGAGAACCTTCCTCCATAGGTGTGCTGTTTCCCTAAGGTGCTGGTGAAGAACAATTAAAGGGACTTCTTCTGTTTCTTTCAGTTGATTTCTTCTTGCAACTCTGTATTTATATCTACATTTGTGGAACACATGGATGTATTTATTGGTAATTAGCATTACCAATAAATTCTTCCAGAGAGATGGATCTCCCTCAGAGTTGCCACTGGCCTATTGGTTGCTCAGTGGGTTCTGGTAGATGGCCATGTCTTGATAGTCTTGCATCTGTGCCATACTCTGTTGTATTAAACATTTACTCATGAAATGTTCAAAGCTTTAGACATTATTTCTGACCCTGCTGCAAATACTCTACAACTCTCTTCCTGACCTGTCTATTATGAGGCTGTTTGTCCAATAATGTTCTGTAATAATAAACCTCTGAGGCTTTCACTGAACAGAAGGCTTTTTATAGATTCATTAATTTTGATTAAATTACACCTATTTCCCATTAGGTTGCTTATTCAATCAGCGTGATTTTGCATTACATTCAAGATTTTCTCTTATTTTGTCATTTGTAAGCCTCACTTTTCAGATTTTATTTAATTACTTCCCAGTTACCTACTGCTTTGTGGTGATCTTTTGTCATGGAAGAAATTCTGGATGAGAAGAAATAAGAAATTTATTAAAACCTTGCAAGGTGAGAAGAGAAATACAGAGTCAAAGGAGTGTGCCAAGTCTGGATATGGCTTCATTCTATAGGTTCTGGTCAGAGAAGATAGACTTGATTGGACTATAGGTCCAATTGGACCTATAGGTCCAATCAGGTGAATAAAAACAGCCTGTTCCTTCTACTGACTCAGAGTGTTTGAGCATCTTGTTTGCTTTATTATTGCAGGCAAGCATGTCCTGGTGATTTGGGTTCTGGCAAAGAGCAACTTCTGAGATACAAAAAAAATGACCAGAAATGAATAAAAGTAGCTGTTTTGACCAAAAGATGGTCATAAAAATATATAATCATCTTTATAAGAAGGTCACAGTGTTTCTCGGTTAACCAAGGGGACAGACGTGACTCAACCCTCCCGTTATGTTCGTTTCTGAGGCACAGCAATAATGTTCCCGGGTCAATTTGACCCGTGGAGTGTTTAATCATGCAGTAGTGTCTGAAATCAAAAAAATTCCTCCAGAACATTTTTGCATCTGATTATTAATTCCAACACTAACCATTTCAATCAATATTTGCGCAATGATGTTTTTTTTATTTCTCACAAATACAGGATCAACCACACAACTTACTCATTTAGACATTAAGAAAATGTGATTTACATTTTTTGTGTCCACTGAAAAACCTTCACACAAAAAAACAATAATTATCCTTGAAATTGATCTTTAGTAAAAAAATGTTTGTATTACATTTTGAATTGTTTTTTTCCAAGGGTGATCTTTATAATTGATCTTGAGACATGTATACTGTTCTGGGTCAAATTGACCCGCTGATTAAGGCAAGACAAATGAGTCATGAAGAGATATTTATGTTTTATTTATGTCCCCCCCCCCACTTCTGCTGAGTGTCCACTCAGTGTGGGTGGAGTTTGCCCACAGGAACAGAAAAGGCTCCCGTCAAAAGTTGTATGAACACCTGCTTTCTCGCATTTTCATAGTGAAGTAAAGAGAATAGTAAGAATGTACATATGCATGTATGCATGTGGTGTGCTGTGTGTGTGTGTGTGTGTGTGTGTGTGTGTTTGTGTGGGGTGAAATATGTCTCATAGTTGCAAGGAAACATATAGAATTGGACATTTTTTAAATCTTTTTTACCCTTCAACTTGACTGCCGGGTCAAACTCACCTGAACAGCATCTATGTATAATGTAGACGCAGGGGGGCTGCAAATTTCATTTTCAACTTACATGTTGCGTGCACCTATTAAGGCAAATATAAAAAGTTTCACGCAGAAACTTTTTATTCCAACTATTTTAGAAAAATGTTTAAACTTTAAAACGGGTCAATTTGACCTGCGACATGACAGGAGGGTTAATGATTGATCAGATCCAGACAGTTGAAACAGTGAGAGGTCAGGACGACCTCAGCCAAAACTGCATTACAGAATGTGGAGAAGAGATTGGGTGCTGTCATCCAGGACAAGTTTCCACCTGTTTTCACACTAAAAAAAAAAAAAAAAAAAAAAAAAAGAAATCTGAAAGCTGTTTCTGCGGTTGTGAATCAGATTTTGCAAATGGAGAAATAATGACAACAAACACTCCGTTCGTTGCAGCAGGCTTTATTGCACTGACACAAACTGTTTCCTCCATCTCTTCATTTGTTTTCTAATTCACTAAAGCATCACCCACACTCTTGCTCCAATAAAGTCCCATATCGGGTCAGGCAGGTCTGGGCTCTTCCCCTGAAGGCATACAGGTGGAAGGCAGGGGACACACACACACACACGCACACACACACCTACACACACGCACACACACACAAACAACAGCAGGCAATTTACAGTCTCTGGTGCACCTGACCTACATTTCAGCGGAGAACGAGACAGCACCACAGGAGAAGCAACTCATTATGCATGTGAACACCACAAAAACACCTTATCAGCCCAGCAGTGCTGGTAACTGTCATATCCTTAAACGAGAGACGCTGCCTAACAAATAAAATAAGCTTTTTAATCAAAAGAAGATGCTCTAAATGCAAGGTGTATGTTTTCTTGTCTTGGAAATAGAACAATGGGGTTTTGCAAGGTAATTAAAACCAGTGGGATGTTTATTATGCTTGTTTTTGCCGAATTCAACGGTCACTATGATGATATGCTAATTAGAAATAAATGTGTTTGGACGTAACTCAGCATCCTTTTTCAGTCGGCGTCCAAATCCCTTCGTAAGGAAGGTAAACGGAGAGGGAAAAGGGGCAGAGGGAGGAGAAGATGGAAGAGGAGAGTTCAAGTGAATACAAAATCGTAATTTAATCCTATCTGTGTGTGTGTGTGTGCGTGTGCGTGTGCGTGCATGCGTGTGTGTGTGTGCGTGTGCGTGCATGCGTGTGTGTGTGTGTGTGTGTGTGCGTGTGTGTGTGCGTGCATGCGTGTGTGTGTGTGGTTGCCTGGTTGTGCATTCACCTGAGCATCTATGAATGGGTGCAAGAGCATGATAAGCAGAGGGAGCTATAGCTCTGGCACCAGTTAGGTATGATAAAAAAAAAAAAAAAAGAGCAGAGGAGAAAAAAAAAAACTTGGACCTACAGGTGTGGACAGGAGTTTGCATCAGAGTAGGAAGGAATAAAAAGTAAGCAAGGGAATAGTCTGCTGGACAGGCAGGGAGTTAACATGAAGTTTAACCTTTCTCTTCAACTGGCCAGAATATTTCGCTGCAACAGACCTAAATCTGCTGCCTGTAGTGAACTTAAAGTGGCTACAGGTGCATCTCAGCAAATTACCGTATTATCAACTAGTTATTTAAAATCACATTTTCAGTTGCAAAGGAACGCTTGTGTAATATTTACATTTATTTGTGTCTGGATTCAGTGCACATCACGGATTTATTCAGGACATGGACGACAGCCTTGCTAAGAGGGTTTAATAATGTCAAAACAAGTGAGATCCAAACTAAAAGCAACCAAACTAGAAATCATCCCAACTAAAAAGCAACGCCGGGACCTTGCAAAAACAGTGCAGGGCAGATGTTTGAGTAAAAATTGACGGAAGATTGTAAAATCACAAAAAGGGAAATTTCATGTACCATGAGGGCTTTAATAACCATGCATTGACCAGCAACCTCTCCAGACTTAAACCCCATAGATAATTTATAAACTAGTGTCATGAGAATAATAGAGACACCAAAGCTAACAGTATTGAGGTCACACATGGCACAGCACACTGATCCATTTTCACTCGGCTGAATTTTCGGTATTGAAAATCATTATGTAATTTATGTAATGCATTTTCTGAGAACCTTGACATTTTTTTTCTTAGCTTTAAACCCTTAGCAGCTAAGTTATTGTAAATGATTATGGAATATGAGCTTCTCTTTGTGAGGAATTAACCTTTCCTATCTTTTAAAATGAAAATCAAGCACAGATGCTTGATTTTCAAGCATCTGTGCAATGCTTGAAAATCAAATTTGAAAAATATCATTAATAACAGGTGGGAATCACTTCTGCGACATGGTTAAGCCGCACTAAGTATGCTGGCTCACTGGTTGATCAGTTTGCCTTGCTGTTAAAGATCTGCAAAAAAAAAAAAAAAATTAGGAAGAAGGAAGTCTAAGAAAGTGAGGATAACAAAAAAGGAAGAGGAAAACAAACTTAATGCACAAATGAAACTCAAGTTTGATATCCAGAGGAGTTCCTTGTAGCCCATTTATGTCATTTATGTCAGTGGAAGTCTCGTCAGGGGAGGAAGAGAAACTCGGGTCCCCGGAGGTATCATTAAGAATCTCGTCTCTCCCTTTATCTTGATTCAAGCTAACAGCATGAGAAATAGGTTAATGTACAACCTCTACTTTTTCTAATGTAGCCCGTAGGGAGTGTGGGTGGTCTGTGTTGCTATGGAGACAATTATGTATGGTTTGCTTCAAGGTGACCATGGTGAGGGTGCTTCTTACAGTAAAATGTAGTCATAACATGTAATTATTACATTTAAGCTGGAGTCTGATTGCATTCAGTCTAATGTAGATGTTGTTAAACAGTGTTTTAACAGTGCTGTGTCTATAAAATTATTTACTCTAATTTTTATTAAACGCCCAACAAGACATTCATAGATGTTCAATATCTCTTTATTCTGTCTGAATGTTGTCAAGCCTTCTGTTGCATTCTTGTTAAAACTTAAGAGACTGTCATGAAGTTCTGCAGGGTTGTGTGCTTGGACCAATACTTTTTACATAATTTATACTTATTTTGAGTAATAATATTAGCTGTGGCAACTGTCATGGCTTCCTTGACTTTTAACAAACTTCTATTTAATAATCACTAATAATTAGAACCTGGAATGAATCCAGTTAATGATGACATACAACAATTAATGCATGTTTTAGATTAAAACTGGTGTTAAAATACTCTTTGTATCAACAAACACTTCATAGAGAACAACCACCGTGCAAGCGTGAGTAAATGTGAGTGTAAGTAATTTAAAATGTGAGAAAAGAACATTTATTTATGCCAAAATATAAGACCACCTCTGCTGTCTGTTCATTGTAGACCTGAAACCTCACAGAGCTGACTGTAGATTAAACTGAAACTTTGACTAGACTTTTAAAAGCCTGAAAGTAGATCTGTTTCAAGCTGCAAATGCATATTCACCTACGTCCCTATTACATAAAATACTAATGCAGTCAGATTACTAATGGATCCAGCGTGGGAAATGTTAATTAAAAAAAGGCTCAAAGTGTTTTGCTACAACCTTCTTTTGTCTTTTTTATGGCTCATCCATTTGAGTGTTAAGTGCGGACGTTCAGCGGGAACATTTATCAAAGTGTGAGGCTTGTGGCTTGTTTTATGATGTAAAGCTCTTTAAGATCTTACTAATGTTCAACATTAAAGTGGTGAGGTTAGGAAAAGTCCTGAAGGGGTTGAAGTGTTGAGTGGACTGCAGCTGAGGCATTAAAACAATTACAGTCCTAATGATGTAATTATTGACAGGCTTGTTGAAGGAAGAAGACGGTTTTTGGAGGACAATGAACTTCTCTACCTTTCTAATAATGTCATTCGGAGGGTTGATAGGTTGTTAGGTGTATCAAATATATCATCTATACAGTGGTGTGCAAAAATATCCTTACAAACTTTTTAATTGTTTTGCACTATTGCTGGAAATTTCTGTGTATTTTATTTGGAATTTAATGTGGCAGAGTAAAATAGTAGGACCTGGTTCTGACGTGTGAGGAAAAATAAGACAATTTTTAACAAGTAAACAAAAAAAAGTGAGGCATGAATTTGTCTTCAGTTCTTTCTCCACTGCTCTTTCGACTACAGTCCTTTTGAGGTGCGTCTCTGCCTGCTTTGTACATCTAGAGACAAAATGTATTGCCTACTTTCAACGCAAAAAAGCGGAAGATCTTTAAGATTGGAAAAAGAGCATCTGTGAGCAGCAGGATTCAAGACTTTCCTCATCTTCCCAATTTGATTTACATCTGGACTTTGACTGGGCCCTTCTACTACATGAATATGTTTTAATCTAAACCCCAATGTAACTGTGGCTGTTTATAAAGAGTTGTTGTTCTGCTGAAAGGTGAAACCTTTGACATGTTTTCTTTCTGGATTCCAGGTATTTTGGTTCCTTCTGTTTTCCCATTGACACTGACCAGCTTGATGCTGCCACCACCATATGACACACGATGAGTTCAATGCTTGGCTTACAACTTTGCTTTAAATCTCTGCACATCTTTATTTGTTCTTTGGTCTTTGTTAGACTTTCACAGAACAACTGGATTTACACAGAGAACAAATTACAGGAAAGTTGTAGTAACGGATTCTATATGGGAGTATTAAAAAAGGTCAGGGATATATAAAAATACAGTGCTTTACAGATTTTCCATAAAAATGAAAAAAAGCATTTCTTTTTTCAAATCATTTACTTCATATGGGTATTTATACATTTGTTAGAGAAATCCTTCAATCTGCAAGATAATGTGTGTGTTGTGGCGCTTTAAGGGTTGATTGAATCTCAGCCTTGTGAATTGCGGCTTCATTCCTTACTATTACAGTATTCTCCTTTCATCATCGCCACAGCAACCTTACAGTTCAGCTCACAACGAAGACGACTCCACACTTCTGGCTTTTATCATGGAGACGTCTGTAACCGCAGCACTGTAAACGGGAGAATGTGGCCTCTGCCAGTTCAGCATAAAACACAGGCAAAAATCCACACACACGCACACAGATTGTCCGGGCCTTAACGAGGGAGGATATGATTGGGGCTGTGCTGTCAAGCTGCTCAGATGTACAGTAACGGCGTGTGGATCAGCTCGGCGCTGTGATCCGGTCTCCCGCTGACAGAATCTGGTGACATTTGGGCTGATTGTTAAAGTGATGACATTACATCTGACAGCTAAACCACATGATCACAGGCCAGCACAGGCAACTGATAATGGCAGCCTACCTTAAGCACCAGCAGGACGGGCTTCTTCTCCACTTGCAAGTCAAGCACACGCACGCACACGCACGCGCACGCACACGCACACACACACACACACACACACACACCCCCACACACACACACACACACACACACACGCATAAAAACCCATTAGTCATCCTCGCCAATAAAGGAGGCAAGTTGGTGTTAGGTCTCTGCTTTTAGTTCTAATGAGACAGGTGGTCTCCTCTGACCAGACAGAAGAACAGTGGGACACCGACAGCTCAGGAGGATCAGCAAGGCTCGAAGAAAAAAGGGCCTGCGAAGAAACCTCACCACTGAGTGCAGTTGACTTATGTGCTTTTCAAAATAGTTCACAGCATTTTTAAGTTCTCCTTCCTAAGTCTCTTCTATGCTCATTATGAGCTATAATTCACCAAATAATTTAAAGGTAACCATAAATTACTAATTAGATTTAAACCAGCAGAACAAGTTCAGGGAAACAAATTAAACTTGAGTTTTTTTTTTTTTAGCTGTGAAGTAACAAAAACAATATAGTCCCATGTGAAGAGTGGAGGAAATCGTTAGGACTTCTGGAGGCTTCTTGGAGCGCCTTGCGGTTTGCTTTCAAGGGGAACTTGCTTGGACCGAGACATGGGCGTATTAGCAGCTATTTTGAACGTACTCGACTTAAATACTATCTTCTGTACGTTGCGATTGCTGATTTCAGATTGTTTTTGAGAGGTTTTTAAGTCCCTTACCGGACCAGTAAACCACTGCAGTCTTCTGTCTGAAGGCCATGTGAGATTTTAACAATTTTCAGTGGGGAGGGGAAAAGGGGCGTTTCAAAACGTGTTAAAGAAATGTGTTTTTTCTATTGTAACATAGAAGGTATTTTCCAAATATGTAAGTTGTTAAAACTGATATTAAGGTGTCATTTGAACCTTCCACCACATTAAGATGGTGATTCTTACAATTAACCACACCCGTGATCATAAAATTCAGGTGCCTAATGCTTTACTTACTTGAGTATTTTAGCATTTCATTTTTCAACTTACTCATTAAAAGGAGTTCATTTTTGTTTGAAACATATTTGCTTCAGCTCTGCACACATTGTAATTGCAGGAAAACTTCCAAACAGGCTCAGTGTTGGGATTTTATCTTTCTGGAAGCTTTGCTCTGTGTTGTTTTCCCACAAGGTCGGGCAATGCTGTGCATTCAGCCATGTTGTCAACTCTGTGTTTACTTTACACTTCACCTCCAATATTACCACCCGGTCTTGATGGCCATTAAGTTGACGTCTGAACTCTGTAGAATTTCACAAACAGTTTGACACTAAGAAATGAGAAAAAGGCTCATCGTCTTACCAGACACAAGAGGAAAGGATTCAGAAACAGTAGAAATAGAAAGTATTTCTATCAACTGCTTACTAGAAGTAGAAAGTAAGTAGATGGTATGCAATATATAATATGTATTTGTGTTTTTTATTTGAAAAAAAGCAAAAAGAAGGCTTGAATCAGGGATGAGATTAATCAGAAGCGATGTTTGGTGTTGGCAAACCAAGCCAGCCAAACCAAATGCAAAATGCTCTTTATGAAGTATCTGCATTCAAGTGTTTATTCAAAGATCTTACTTTATTTGTCTACTTATGTTTTTGCAAAAGTATCCAGAGAAGAAGAAAAAGATATTGGAAAAATCACACATTTTTCTTTTGAAAGCTCCTGGAATAGGAGTCAGCCACATCCTGTCTAGACACTGTAATCACTGTACCAACATTATCTTTGTCAGCCACAATGTCTGACGTTCATGTTCAGAGTGATTTGAGATGTTTTTAAATGGATTGTGCTTTTATCCAAAGAGCTCCACACACCAACTTTTATTCACTGATAGCACATTTGTAGCAATAACCCACTTGAGATCCATTGTCTTACTCTGCGTGTTGATCGAAAGGAAACTTTGTTATTAGTGTCCAACCTGCTGAGCCACAGCGGCCAAGAACGCAAAGGTTAAGCAAGCACTTCATGCAGGAAATTGATCAGAGCCATTATCGCTTCTTTCCTGTATTGCTAAAGATGAAAATGTTTGCCTTTTTAACACTGTTAATGTGTTTTTCGGTGTCACTTTCTTGGGCATTTCTTGCTCTTGCTTTCAGTATTTTTTTGTGTGCGATGACATTTTTTTTTCCTCCAGACATATCCTCATCTTTCTGGCCGGAATATGAGCAAAAACATCTCACAGTTTCCATTACGTCTATAACCGATACTCCCCTTGCCACAGTAATCTGCAGAGAGTAAATGTGTTCACTGAAAAATGGAGAGAGGTCGACAGACCTCCGCTACGGACATTACCCTGGCCCTAAAATTATAGGACTCAATCATAAAAATTCACAAAGACCAATAGGAGATGATGAAAACCCCCTGCAGATAGGAGGGCCTGCCAGCAAACAGCACAGATGACAAAAACAGCAGAACCTCAGCAGAACAACGCCTCAGGCGTTTTGGCTTTCACAGCTCGGTCCCTCTGTTTTATCTCTGGGCTAAACACCCAACAAGCCAGGTTTATATGAAGCAGCATTTATGAAAAAGTAATCGGTTTCATCTGTCGAGGAGATATAGGCCCCTCGCGGCAAACCGAGCTTATTTCATATTATGCGATATCAAGTTGATGCGTAATCACCGATTAAGCAAGAAGTCAGAGCTAGGATAACATTAGTGCTAACAATCACAAATCATACAGCCAGTCCTCCAAACTGAGCTTTATTGAAAAGGGGGCTTTGCCTCCGTCTGTAAACACAGTGAGACTTAGAAACGAGAGGTAAAAAGATGGCTGCATAACGATGTTTATCGGTGTCTGGCAGTGGCTGAAGGGTGGTTGGGATTGATCAGATGGGCCCACCAAGCCTGAATGTTAACACTAGTTCCAGCAAAATTTGGATGGGTTGGAAATGTTCCATTTTCTGTGAATTTTTCATGGGCAGAATAAAGACTGGTGGAGGGACGGTGCTTAACCTGATGTTTAGGTTTCAACACATACAGAACGGAGGAGAAAATGTTCCCTGTTTAAAACCTTGATTGTTTATTGTTTAAAAACATTGTTTTTAATTTAAAGAAAATCTGCAGTTTGTCCAATATTTGGGTATTTTTTAGCCATATGTCTGAAATTGATCATATAAAAAAATTATTATTATTTGAGATTTGTTGCACTGAAGTAAATTATGATGGAAAATACAAAGATCATTAAATTGTGTATCTATATTCAAGTGTTTTGGAGTGCAATTGTGAGTATGCACACCGCGTTGGATCAAAATAAATGTACACACTGATTGTAGCAGAATACAAATTTTTCAAATGCCCTAGTAGAATTAAGTGTTTTCAGAAATAAATCACTTAAACCACTCTTCCGGTATCCATCTTTGTAATTCTTATAGATTTTAAGTTTTGCTGACAAGCATTCCCCTTTTTATACAAACAGAAGATGCCCTAATACACAACCTCTGTAGATGCTGAACAAGATTTGCACTGACAGCAACACGACTCCACAGCACGAGTCTCGGGACAAAAAAAAAACACTTCCTGAAGTCTTCTGCAATTATTGAACGCCTCATCTTGACGTTTTTGGTGATCTGGTGTTTGGTTTTGGTGAAAAACTCCTTTCTTGGCAGAAATATTGAACATGTTAGTACATTTTGATGCAGACTATTTGGATTGCACACTGCTAATTTTCGGCTAATTCACATTTTCCGTAATGGAAAAGTGCAAAGCAGTCCTGCAGCAGAACTCAATGAGCCACCTGGACTGCAATTCATTTTTGACAGTTATGCTGTGTTTTTGCTGTTCTGCCCAGAAACAATTAGGATGGTTATTTGATTTGATTTCTTCACCAACACATTCAGACATACTGCATCGTGCTATTTCATGTTTGCCATTGTTGCACTAATAAATGGTGTAGCTCGCAACGAGGTTAGCTTCATCTTCATCATAAAACATTTTTTAGCAGATGTACAAGTAACAGAACAATAAAAGCTTAGAAATGATAAATAGGGAATTATTTTGAGAAATGAAACAAGTGTTATAAAATTGATTGTTTTATGTTCAGTTTTACATGAATTACTGTTGAATAACTTTTACAACATATATTAATCTTATATTGTTGACAGACAAAACTAAACTTATAAATGCCTAAATATCACCAACACACACCTAATTATACTCAGAAAAGCCAACTCTTCTGATCTGATGGAACTAGTATTTCCATAATGCACTAATGAATGTGGAGGACGATAGGCGCCAGAGATCACCTCATTAATACTCTACTGTGCCTGCAGCAAAACATGGTAATGACTGGCTCGTTGTGAGCGTATGGCTTCTTTCTGAGGCATAAGCTGAAATAAAGGAAGATGGCTGTAAAAACACACAGAGAAGACCAGAATGAAAGTCCTTCGCAGGCAGGTGAAGGTTTGCATTTTCACAACAAAACATACAGCAGGCACTCACACACACACACACAAATAAATGCAAAGAACTACGTTGCAGTCCAAGTATAGTATCTCTGGGTACTTGCAAAGTGCTTCTCACCTTTCCTGGTCCACACTATGACTATTCCAGCCAAATTTAATAGGAAACAATCCAAATAAAGTCAATAAATGTAAGACTCTATTTCCAAGAACTGTTCCATGTTTGTCAGTAAGGAGAAAATAAACATCTCCTCGATGTTTGGTAGAAGTACCTTTTAGAGTACTGTGTGATGTGGATCAAACATCGTCCTTCAGCTTTTCACAATAATCTCCTGGAGTTTTGGCCCATTCCTTCTGATCTGATCTAACTGGTGTAACTCATCTTTTTAGTTGTGCCTACAAATTTTCTATGTGACTGAAATCAGGCCAGCGTTTTGGCATGTTTTCTGGGGCAAACCTTGCGGGGTATTGTGATGGCCACGCCTAAACATTGACTTTGTCGACCTTGAGATACTGTAGCTCATTTGGTGGCATGACAAAGGTCATTGTCCACTTGTTAGACTCGCCTCCCCAATGTCTTGGTTAATGCCTTTCCACAGGTTGGTGCAATTCACAAACTGTGAATTTGTCACCAGTCCATCCAGCAGAAAAATACCTTAACAACATCACACCAACACCCACATACTTCACAGCTGAGATGGTGTCCTCAGGCTTTCCCCATTTTAATCAAATGTAACAATAGTCATTACCACCAACCAAGTCAGTGTCAGATCAAAGGGAAGGTCTCCAAAAAAGTAAGCCTTTGTCCCTCAGTGCATTTGCAAATTATTATCTGAGGGTTTTTCTTCTTTTTTGGGGGGTAATGTCTTCTTCATCTCTGTGTGGCTTTCTTTCAACTCATTTCATTGTGGATAATAATAACACTCTCTTACCAGCTTCAACTAATAACTTCAGAAGGTATTTTGCTTTTCCTCTGGAAGTCCGTGAGGACATTTCACATGAAAACATGTTCATTTCAGGATCACAGAACATGTAATCTTTTTCCTGAACAATGCAACGGCTGGATATGCTCATGCTGTTTATGCTTGAATATAATTGTTTAAACAGACTAAATTAGTTTAAAAAAAGTTGTCTTTTTGTGAAATGCATGAAATTATGTCGACACAGATGTGATCAACATCGCGTTGCAGCGTATGCCGCTAACCGTCCAGAATCATGCTTAGTACTGTAGAGCCACCTGCCTTCAGTGGCATGTCTCTTTACAAATCAAAAAATAAATACATTAAAAATATGGAGTAACAAAATAAGACACCTCTCAAAAAGCAAGACGGATAAAAAGTGTTACACACGACATACCAACAGCCAAAAAACTCATGAGAGCTGTAATGTTATAGATATATACTTTATTAATTCTCTCTGATAAAATAAAATTACAAAATAATTTCAACCTCAAACGGCACTTTCCTTGTTCATAATTATTTAACGTATTGATGGTACATTTATTATAACTGTCATGACGAATGAGAAGAATACTATGGTTTTATAGTGTAAGATATCAGCTGTAACTGTATTTAGTCATAATGGTAGAAAAGACTAAGCAATAGAAAGCTAGAATTCGTTAAGAGCATACTGTACAATATTCCAAGCGCATGTAATTCAGTATTCCGGCCACAGCATGTCACTATAAGATAGTTTTCAGTGTTATCTCCAAAAGCGAAGGTAGGCTTGTCTCTTCTTCCCGTCTTACCAGCATAATTCCTCTCTCAGATATAAATTTCACTAACAGATGTTCCTTCATGGCCATTGATCCTTTGTAAGGTTTATTTGTGATCTCTTATGTTCATCCACAGTCCTCCTCCCTCAAGAGCAGTCCACTTCAACAAGTCCATTCCCATTTTTTTTTTCACAGTTATTCCCTCAGAAATAGTGTCAGGATTTCTGCCTGTTCCTGCTATCTTTTGTCCCAAGTGACAAGCAGCTTTCCCTGCCTCTTTGAAGTCCATTTAAGAGAGAGCACTTTGGTTGTTAAGGTGTGTGTATGTGTGAACATTTATATATAGATATATAGAGATATCTATATAAATATATGCATGTGTGTGTGTGTGTGTGTGTTTGCGTGGCAGTTTAAAATGACAAAGCAAGCGAACAAAGATGTATTTCTGAGTGTTTTGTCTTTTAACAGAATACATTCATAATAACAGTGAGCTGTTTTGGTACCCGGGAAAAAAAAAAGAAAAAAGAATGGACAATCATGGACAGAGCCATGCACGGAAATTACTATAAAGATGCCAACTTAGAATTATATAGATAAATCAGTTTTGCATTGGTACAAGTGAGCACAATTGTCAATGTAAAGGCAACATTTAGATAACTCTAGGTATGTTTTTCTAGATTATAAAAATGAAGAAAATAAACAAAATGCACTCCAGTGTCTCATTTGGTTTGGGAAAATGAAGTAATAATTCCTGGTTGGCGTAAGAACTGGAAGCTAAATTATTAAAACGAGATCTGGCACCAGTAAATAAATCAACTACACGTAAAAATAACTGGTTTAAATTCTGATTCGATAAAGATTTGGCTCCTTCTTCCAACGACAATCAGAAAAATTAATGCACTTGTTAAAACTCATTATTAATCTTCTCTTTTCTGTGGCTTGTCTACAAAAAAACAATCGTGTTACAAATGTTCACTCAGTCACTATCTTGTGTTCACTACGGAGAGGACAAAGCGACGGACTGTGAAGAAAATTTGGACAATGGCTTTCGGTTTCTCGTTGTCAAAGTGAATATGAAACATGGGTATGAAATACGCTGGTGCATGGCAGCATTTGTACCCGTCAGGTACAAAAACAACCAAAACCAAAAAGTTATGAAATGGCAGAGGGGGCAAAATGACCAGCACTCAATTTTTAGTCTTCTGGTTTAACGTTTTGGAAACTGAGTAGAAACCGTCTTTGGCAAACTGTGAATAACAAAGCAGTTCGTAGAAATTAATGGGGCTTAAGCTCGACAACAGAGGGACCTTTACCAACAGAGCAGGCTGGTCGAGGGGAAAAAATGTCGATATTGTGTTAGAAAAACCTTTGAAACACCACAGCACCATGGCAGACTTTATATATAGTGCAACACATAGTAAATGAGTGAACAGTCTCATTTTAGGACGGCAAGCCTACAATTACTCCTAAACGCTAAGTCTCGCTCACCATGCACTCCGGTGAGTGCGTTGATGAAGCCCTGTTGTAGTTATTTTATCTCATTTCACCATCTGCCACTGTCTCAAGCATCACAAATAGACGCCATGATGACTCGCGTCTCTATCCGTTCACTTCAGCCTCGCCTGTAAATTCGTGCGGCTCAGTGACCGGTTGCAATTCTCCCAGCCGAGCAGTTAAAAGCCGCGACTGTGCGTGTAGTAAGTCTAACCTGCTGCGCGCTCTCATACCCACAGAAGATGAATCGGTTTCCATGAACATTTTTCTCCCTTTTGCTGTGTCTACATTGCTTGGCAGTGATCTATGGAGATAAACAGTGCATTGGGTGCTTGGCAGTATAGGCTTTAGTATTATCATGGGCTAGTAGTGCATTATGAGACATTGTGTAAATCTGTCTGTGCTGTGTTACCTTGTGTCGTGTGTATATGTGTGCGGTGCATTCTGCTAGTTTTTTTTTTTTTTTATATTATGGTCGTATTGATCGGACCTTCTGTTAAAGGGATGCTTGTTAACACATGATACGCATTCAGATAGAAAATACATCATAAAGATAAAAAGTCATGGTCATTATTCCTGATGAAGGGAGTGGGAAATTCGGAGAAGAGAAATAAAAAAGGCAGAGAAGGAGATAGAGAGAATAAAAGGCCCTTTGCCGTAATTGGAGTGGATTCCATTTAGAAGTTCATATAATGATTCTTGGTTATTTCTTCCCTTCTGCCCTCCCCCTCCACCCCCACCTCCTCACTCTCTTTACCTCCATTTCTCACCCTCGTGACATCCTCCCTCCCCCTCACACCTTTAAGAGTCTCCATTTTTCTCTTCCTTCCATCGTCAAGAAAAGTCCTGAACGTGTCTCATTTCTCAAACTGGCCCTCCGTCTTAGTCCCATTACTGTTCCTCTTCATCCTGCTATCTCGGAGCAAAAATATTCAGAGGATCTCCAAAAATGTATCTCCTCTGCCGTCATTTTTCTCCTTTAGTCTGATGTGAGAGGACTATCAGAGCCTCCCCGTCTTTTCCTTCTCCGCGTTTTGCGTCCATGTTTGTCCCCGTCTGCTTGTCAGAGCGGTTTTCAGCAGCTTGAGCTGCACGTATTGGGATTGGGACTAGCCTCCAGGCTCCCCTCTGGGCTCGCAGGTGGGGGCGACAGCGGGGTCTCCAGGGATAAACTGGAAATCTGTGCTAAGGTTGATGGAGGAGCTGCAACCTGAACTGGGGAGGCAGGAACCGGTGCGTTGGTTAGGGAGGCAGTTGGAGACAGGGGAACCACAGCGCCGCCGCTTCCTGTTCCTCCCACTCTGCCGTCCCGTGCGTCCCTCTCTCGGAGCAGGTGAACCAGGGCGGCGTGCTGGGCGCTGAGGGTTGCAGAGAGGTGTGCAGGCAGGGCGTTGAAGCCCGCTGTGAGCTGCTCCACCCGCTGCTCCAGGGACAGCATCTGTCGCTCCAAGTCCTCGCTGCGGTCGTTGAGCTCTGACATGAGCTCGTACATGACGCTCTGCATCTGTAGGAGGAGAGGTGAAGAAGTGTTTTTCTCTGAGCTTCTCTGAACAGGTTTTTGAATTTACTGTTGGCCAGTAAATTCAAAGTGGAAAGATCCTTAAAAAAATCATCATCTATACCTGGATTGTTACTAGGTTATAAAGACTTTTTAAATTATTAATAGGCATGTTTCACACACTGATCAAGGTTCACTGCTTGGCTGACAAGATAAAGACTTCCAATTTCCAAACGCAGCCAAATTTGTTCCAGAAATAAATAATCAAATCAATATGATACGACCCAATCATACATACAGATCCAAAAATTAATTCTAATTTGATCCTAGTTATAATGAGGTGCAGTCAAATTCAGAATTTAATGCTAGTTGCCATGCTCTGAGGAAGGTTTACCAAGTCTTAGATTTTGCAGCAATCTCTTGTCGTGAGCAAACCTGTGCCAACAGTGGGCAAATGTAACCAAAAAAGTATGCTGAAGAATTAATATAAAGAAATAGCCTGAAAAGTTCAGATAAAAATGAAGCATTTAGAGTAAAGCTACTGCCCTTTACAGCTAAAATAATAAATTATACTTAAGAAATTTTCTCCAAATTTCCCAAACAATCCAGCCTATCTCAAAACATAAAAGCAGAATGACAGAACTAATTTAGATCTATGTATGAAAAGCAATATGATTCTCATGACAATTTAACAATTGCCCAGTCTTTCTTCTGCTGTGACCCTTTATCAGTCCATTTAGACCTCATTCTCCACATGCTTCTTACAAACTGATGCAATACACCTCGTCGTTTAGCAAAGTAATCCTAATGTAATACTCAGACGACCCTCTTTTATGTAGACAAAATGTTGGTACAAAGATGTTAGTCGCTCTCACACAGGATTTTCTCCCTGCACTGGTGTCTTCATTTCAGAGAAAGATCTGAAGACTTTCTCTTCACTTGTGTTAAGCAGCGGGGATGATTAGGAAGATGCAAAAGAAAATGAATCCAAGAGGGAGAAGAAGACGGAACGATGAAGAGGCTGGGTGTTATAACATTGCGAGCAGAGAGTTAGAAGAAGAGAGATGGATAATAAAAGGAAGGCAGCACTGTGTCCCTGCTGTGCTTCTCCTGGTCTCTGTAACCATGGTAAAGATGTAAGTGGCCAATTGAGATGGAGTCATTGAGATGGCGTAATTGCAAAATATTTGGTGCTAAAGGCATTGCTTCTTGGAAAGATGCAAACACATTCTCAATCTTTGTCTGCCTCTTATTCAAGTCTGAATCTCACTCACTCTGCTCTGAGTTTCTCGCTCTTTCACAAACACACACAAACACACACACACACACACGCACACACACACACACACACACACACACACACACACACACACACACACACACACACACACACACACACACACACACACACACACACACACACACACACATACATGTTTGCTCACATTCTCAAACACCCACACAGTTAACAGAAAAAAAAAAAAAAACACAAGCACTCCCCTCCCTCTCATTTCCTCCTCACTCTCTCGCTCAGTCATCCCTGTTTTAACACTTTGCAGTGGTTGCCAGGAGATGAAAAGCCACAAAAACAGGCGGGTCAGCATGGAAACAGAGGAATGCCGTGGTATTTTCTCCGGGGACCAAAGGATGGCTACATGTGACGTATTACCCTGCTCAAGGCTTAGGCCGTTTCCAGCGTCACGGTTTTAATAAGTTGCGGTTTAAAAACAAGTAAAATATTCCAGCATCGTGATCATGAGGCTTATATTTCTTTTTATCGTTGTGAGGCAGTCTGTCAACTGTATGTGATGCCTGAAGGGGAGGAGATCCCGAAGAATTGTTCCCTCATTAAAGAAAGAGTAGAGCAGCTCTTCTCACATCTCAGTACTTGAACAAGGTGAAGCTGGTTCTACATTCAAGGTATCCCACAGTTTAAAAAATGCATTCCTGATGTTTCTCTGGTCTGCGTTGCTACAAGCTGCCAGTCATCAGTGCGGGGTGCCAGAGGAAGAGGAGTTCCCCTGAATTCCCTCCATGAGCCGGCAGCAAGAAAAACAATGATTGTTTTAAGGTAGCACTTTAAAGAAAAAGAGAGGAAAAAAAAGCCTTTTATGTAAGCTACAAGCCTAGCTGAACTAATCTGCTTACTAGTCAAGCAGATGACGCATCTAATTAACCAGCTAGGTGCCATTCTTCAGATAATACAGATCAGCTGGTCTCTGCAAAAGGCACAATTGCTTAGAATGACCAAACTACTTCCCCACATGCACATGTGTTTACAGATGATCTTTCCAAATCATCCTCTGGCTCATCAGTATTTCAGGTGACACTGACTTTAAACTTCATGTCAGTCATTGAAACTAAAACTATATTTGTAAAGGTCACACCAGGCATGTTGGACAGCAAAGTTTTACAGTGAAGAACGGGAGCGACTTAATTAATGTAACTACCAGAATAGAATCCTGTGTTGTTAATTATTGGTCTCTGTCACCGTCATGGATACATTTCTGTAACACACCGAGAGGTGCAAGAAAAACCTTTGCTATACCGGCTGATAATTACTAATATTAAAGCTGCAACCTCAGCAGCACCAGTGGGGAGTGGTCCTGTGATGCCACAACACAGCACAGGTAATTTCCCTGTTCGTAGCTACGCTAGCCATTTAAACCTATGGCAGAACCAAGCTTTGTCACCAAACTGCAAAATTTTAGTGTGTCAACATCAAGATTCCAGCATGTGCCAAAGAATATTGACACTTAGAAGCAAGAGATGTGGAGGGAATGGAAAACTGCTGATTTTCAAATGCAGTTTATTGTGGGGATTCCCCCCAAAATGGACCTTGTTAGCTGCACAGGCTCCATGATTCTTCAATGCAATTTTCAGGAAACAATATTCCTGCTGTTTGGACTAATTTATGTTCTGGAGACGTTGCACTGGTCTTTAAAAAAAACTACTAAACTGGTGTGCATAATTTTGTGGATTAGGGTTTGTATGCTTGTAACAAGTGCCTGTGCTTAATTTACTAAATATTTATGTACTATGTAAAATCAATAAAACGGTCAAAGCTGTGGGAGCAAGTTGAGATCACTAGTTCTTTCCTTGCTCACACTCTCATACTAATCCAAGACATTTACCACATTTTATTTTGACATTAGCAAAGAAAAAAAAAACCTGCCAGCTATAGATTGCTTTATAGCAGAACTGAGAGGCATCGTCTCCAATTACCCAGAATGCATGACAACTGGCCCCTCCCAATGTGACCCGCCTTCCTTATTTTTATTGGCTTTTGCGTCGGTGGTAATCAGCTCACAGATTCAGACAGGCTCATCAGACAGATCAGACTTGTTCTCCTCCAAGTCGCTGTAGATTCATGTTTTTACACGCTAACAGATTTGTGTGCCAACTAGCTATGCTGGATATTCCCCGAGTAGTGTAGACTTTGCCCAGCTGGGAATCCGAGGCAAAATCCGGCAAAACAAATTGTTGCATATTGAAGTAACTGCAGGGGACTGCAGTCGTAAAAAGAGTGTAATATTTTTCCACAAGGTTCCGGTGCTGCCAGAATGCTAAATGTCGTGTACAGTTAGTGCATCTCACCTTGGAGAGGTCCACTAGTGTGTTGGCCTGATCACTGAGTTTCCTCTGCTCCATTTTGACGCTGCGTAATCTGCAAACAGACGTACGCACAGATAAAGCTCACAAACAGAGGTGAAACCCAGTAAATACACAGTGGTCAGCCCGCAGAGATAATCCCTCAGGATCCACACGACAGCTCTCTGAAGCGTCGGTCACCTTGCTCGGACTGGGTTCATTTTTACCTGCGGTGCCTCTCTGAAAAACGTAAATGTAGAAACACAGCGAGTGCAGGCTAAAACAAATGTAGCCTTCTGCATGAGCTAACTGCAGACGTAGAAGGGAGTGGGACTGGGGTTAATATGAAGGAAAGCTAATGGGAATAAAGCCTTCGGGGAAATAAGCTGCAGGGGATGAAAATTAAATAAATCATCTTACCTCAGTCCAATTATAATCAGAACCTGTTTAACTCTCAAAACACAGCACAATAATTAGTGGTTCAATCTGTGTTTTCATCAAGCCCTGTGGCAGCCTCCATTATAATGCAGGGAAGAGTGATTTTATGAGACTGTTTCCCAGCTACACTGTCAGGTTCCAACCTGGAAAAATCACTTGCTTTAATGTGTTCACCCAAAAATATTACCCTGCTTCATCGCTCGTTGACTTCCCGTCCCCCTTTTTCAGGTCTTGCATGTCAGGATTAACCCCTTCTACGTTACAATTAAGAGTCTTATTCCTCTTGTCTCTGGCTTTTGAGACATTTTTTAACCATTAGAGACAAAAAGAGAGAGGAACACAAAAAGGAAACATGATTTGAATTTAATAAGAGAACAGAACCGGTTGTGCTATACGTTCATGTTTCATCAGTCCCTACTGTTGAGATGATATAATGAACAGAGAGCCTCTAATGGTACACAACACACTGATTGTGTTTGCCTGGACTGATCTTGCCCTTTAGCAGATAATGAATAATTGTATGTTTGCGTGCGTGCGTGTGCGTGTGTTTGAGTGCGTGTGCAGAGATTAGTGCATTTCATCTGATTATCAGACTGGATTCAAGCTGTGGGCGGATAGAAAGTACAGCTGATTTCAAATGCCTCAGTGGCTTTGCAGCCACAGTGGTGTGCATGTGTTTGTTTGCAGCCGGGCATGGATGCAGGGGAGTACGGAGTGTGGTCTCACTGATGTATGGCCTGCAGGAACTTCCGCTGGTGTTTGCGGACCCTGGAGTGGTCGATCTTCTTCATCAGCTTGGTGTGCTTGTAGATGAGCCAAGTCTCCCTCAGCACATTAGCCGCTGCGTTCTTTATCTGTCTCCAGACAATAAGCACACACATGTAGACATTTATTAGCAACAGGTAGCCCTTGGCAACTGGAGGAGGCAACAGGTTTATCTGCTCTTGTTCTTCTCCTCGTTTTCACTATCGTCTCTGTGCAAAGAAAATAAAAAAAAAAACGCACTAAGCCATCGTTTTGTCTTCTCAGAGGCTGCCCCCCATTCTCTGGCAGGCTTGCCAATGCTTTTTATGTGCGCTTTCATAGCTCTGTCCTTGGGGAGATTGGCAATGAGAGCCAACAGGAGTCTTTCCTTCACACTCCTCTACTGGCTTCCAGCGCCTACAGCGCCTCGCAAAATTATTCATACCACCTTTAGTTTTTTTTTTTTTACATGTTACAAACATAAACTTTAATTTGTTTTATTCATACTACAAATGATAGACCAACACAAATTGTGAAACAGAAGGAAGAGAGGAAATGAGTTGAAAAATTTTCAAGAATAAAAATAGAAAAGTGTGGCATAAACTCAACCTGGGTGAGTCTACTCTGTAGAACCGCCTTTTGCATCAATTACAGCTGTAATTCTTTTATATCTGTACCAATTTTCGACATATCAAATCCGAAATGTTTTCCTACTCTTCTTTTGAAAGTACCTCAAGCTTAGTTTGGGTTGCGAGTCTATTTAGCTCTTCAATGAGGCAATTTGAAAATTATTGCAGGGCTGGCTGCATGTTTAAGGTTGTCCTGCCGGAAAGTGAACCACTGCTACTATGAATATATTTAATTTTTTTGTAACTTTGTATATTTATTCTTTATCTCTTGTTTTCTTTGCCGCTGTTTCGGTTGCTTGACTGCTTGTTTTTCAGAGCTACAACAACAATACCCATAGAAAACTCTTGAGTATTAAGTTCTTGGAACACATTAGATTATAGATAATGTGTCTGTGAGGTATTTGTTTACTCACATTGGTACAGAAATAGATCTTTCATAAAGTCAACATAGTGCAAAGTAGAACAATATGTCGGACTTTGGCTAAATATGTTCAACCCAAGCTGGAGTAAAACATTTTCTTAATCAAAGTTTGGTGTCTCTTAGTCTCACAGAACCATCATTACAATCTCAGTCCAGATGTTTAAATGCACCTTTTCAGGATTTCCCTGTATTCAGCTCCATCCATCTTCTTGCCAGCTCAGAAAAGCTTCCCTGTTCTCCTGACACTCCTTCCTTTGAATATTGTTTTATAAGACAACACTATTTACTACTTAGGGTGTTTCAGAAAGAAGTTTGTTGTACTGGGAACGATTTGGCTGTTAACGGTTATATTTGTAAAATCAAAAAGGTATAATTATCAACCCACTTCACAGTTATGCACTACTTTCTGTTTGTCTATAATATACATTTCAAAGAAAATGCATTGGCATAATATTAAGATAACAGAACGTGTAAAAAGCCAATGAATGCATCACATTTAATAATAATAATAAAAAAGACTGAATAATGCTAGCTGGGTAAAAGAAAAAAAAATCACTTCAGTATCATTGGTGTTTATTTAAACCAGGGATTTTCCTTTTAATTGACAACAACCGTAGAAAACAATCACAGCTGAAGTGGCTGCTCTTAAACTAGCTGCCAAAGACATTCCTCATCTGAGGAGACGGGGAATATTGGTCTGATATAATGATGCTATTGCATGAAAGGCTAATGAAAGAAGGCAATTTTTCCACAGTTTTTCTGCTCAGATGCTACATTTGTTTTTTATTGGAGGAGTCTCGATGTAGGATTTGGTAAAACAAGCGATTCAAAATGTCAGAGTCTGCCTAAGGCTTGCCCTTGGATCAATAATATTTAACATGAATATCTGATTCATCTGTCGCTATAGGTTGCTACATAATTACAAGACAAGGGTCTGACATCCAGTGGATTAAAAAAAAAAAAACGGGAGATGGAGAATACAATAGTGAGGAGAGACGGCACAAAGAAAATGTAAGCATGTAAACTGAATGAGAGACTTCAAAGAGATGGAGAAGACTGAACAAAGAACAATTATACCCCAGTCTGAAGAGAACAAAAGACCCCGGCAGCCTGGCTAATCAGCACCCATCCACTGTAAGGAGAGCCCCCTCGCAGACACCCACTACATGTTCACACAGAGTCGGCTGCAGATGAGGAGGGTGGAAGGCCACCGCCCCGGGAAAGTGTTTACACTGACCCAGAGGAAGTCAGGTCAAGAAGCACAAAGTCCAACACAACCGATGTTGTTTGAGTGTCAGAACATTTCCAGTTCAAAATTCAACACTTTTTTTGACTCAAGTTAAATTCAACATTTTGAGTATTCGAGTCCAAGACATTTATGAAGTTGAGTTTTATTATCTTTGGGTTTCACAACTTGCAAAACAACTAAATGCTGCTTTTTATTTATATATTTTATTTTTTACAAACTTAAATTAACACTGTTTAAATGGCTGTAAAACTTTACAGTTCAGGACTGTAAAATTCTTGCATAGCTCGGTTCTTTCTATACCAGTGCTCGGTTGGGAGCACTATAGCCTTGCAACAAAAAAGTCCTGAGTTCCAGTGCCAGCTTGGGGTCTTTCTGCTTGACGTTTGCATGTTCTCCCTGTGCATGCATGAGTTTTCTCAAGGTACTCCAATAACATGATTATTAAGTTAATTGGTCTTTCTAAATTGTCCATAGGTGTGAGTGTGTGTGTGTGCATGGTTATTTGTCCTGCATGTCCTTGTAATGGACTGGGAATTTGTCCAGGATATACCCCATCTGTTGCCCAATGACCACTTGAGATAAGCATCAGCTTCCCCCGTGACTGTCCACAGATAAGTGGTCATAGACTTGATGGACTGTATCATCCCCAATCAATAAAGTGTTAAAAGAACAGGTTGAGATCTCAGATTCCTGTTTTATGTGTGAAAATTTCCCAAAATATCAATCATGGCTTTGGTGGCAATCTATATAAGACCTAGTGCATGAATCTAAGGTCCAGTTTAAAATCTTAAAACCTATCTAGAGCAGAAGTAAATAACCTTTGCCTCCAGAGTGGCTCTTCAAAAAACTTTCTCCAAATTCAATAAAGAAATGTATTTAAATATAACAAAGACAACTGTTGCAGTTCGTCGATTTGTTTGAATGGAATATCTGCATAGATCGTCCAGTACAAAGGGGAGAAGGAAGAATTATAAACCAGAAATTGCAATGATATTAATGAGATAACTTTCTCAAATCACATTTGAATGCAGCAGATTTATATCTAAATCTTTAGCCTGGTCACTAAACAGCACAATTAGCACTGCTTTCATCTGTAAACCTTTTGGCAGTCAGATATGTCAAGTCATATTCATAATCTGATCAATCAGGGCAGCAGGATTACATTATGATGAATCATGACATGGCCCCTCGTGCAAATAACATTGACTGATTGCCCCAGACTGTTTGTAGTTTCCAGATTTCCTGCAACCACAATTACTGTCCACCCCCGCCGCTGCAGTCTTCATTTTCTCTCTCCTGGGGGAAATGAATGTGGGCAAAGATGGCAGCTCCATTTGCAAGAATAAAAGACTCGACGTGAACCGCTAAGAACACTCCGCAAGAAACCAAACGACGGCAGCGACAGCCGTTCCTTCACCATATGGACCGTCTTTGAGAAACCGTGTTGGGGCCATATGGTCGTGTTGGGTCAAAGATGCATTCTGGCTGCCCCCCTGCGTGGCTCACCTTATGGCAGGTACATGTGAAATCTGTTGATTCAAAGGGTTTCCCACACTGCAGCATGCTAGGATGACATATTGTTGCGTGTAATCAGAATAAATAGAAATGCTGAAAAGATGTCATTATAAACTATACGAAGAACCAAAAGTGCCAAAATTAATGACAATTGCATTTGCCATTCTTTCTTGTTATGTGTTAAGGCATCATTTGTAATGAATACAATTAAATAAATATATTTAGTTATAATAATTTAACAATAATGTATCAAATACACAATAAAAATAATTAAAATTGCATGTATTTGAGTATTTATAATTATTTCAATTTTTTTGCACTAAATTCTAACATGAAATAACTTAAATTATTAGTGTTGTTTACAAAAGAGACCCTTTTCTCAATAAACATTTAAATTATGAAGTTATTATGTATGCTATGTATTTATTTAGTGTATGTATGAGCTATTTACTAAAAGACATCTTGATGCACTGATATTTATAATAATAACAATTAACTTATGCTGTAATTAAATTAAACTATTTGCTTTAAATATAGTTTCTATTTAAATAAAAACAGTGTAAATAAGAAATATGTGTGAACTTTAAAACATTAAAAAAGTCACTCATATCCTCCAATGACCCTCACATGCAAATAAATAGACAAACAGTGCAAGTACCATGGAAACCCCCCATCCATGTGCCACAGTGACACGTGGCTTTACCTGCTGTGACCTTCCCCTCAAAGACATGGCGACAAAGGGAAGAGACAGCTCTCACAGACCTTTAGGCAACCTAATCAGATTACATCTTCACAAACTCAAAAGACAAAAACATCCCAATACATGAGATAAAAAGCAGAACGATTCACTAATTTCACTAAAATGTGAATGATATAATGCATTCGTGTAGTGCTTCTATAAAAAACGAAAGTAAAAATTTGAGGAAACCTTACTGGGGCAAAGCATGATGCACCCATGGTTTGTCACCGTGCGTCTGTTTCAAAAGTGATCCATCTGGTTTAAACGGGAATTAAAAGGCTTTTGAAGAAGCAAGTTATTTTTACAGTGCAGAGTGGAAGCTAGCTTTGGAGAAGTCTTCAGGGGTTAGACTGCTCCCATTTGGCCCGTGGTGTAAACATTGGAAGGCAAATGCAGCACCTCCTCTCTGGCCAAGGCCCAGAGTGCTCTGTGAAAAAAACTCAGAGAGGGGCGAAGCTCTGAACACACCACAGGGAAATGCAGAAGTGCTACGAGTTTTCACATTTTTCATAACTAATTACATAACTTCATCAAAAATATTTGACTTTTGAGCTTTATGTAAATATTACTAAAATGTACTGCATAGATGCAATAATTTCTAAAGGGTAGTATTACATACTGTACGTTTAATTTTACAGTGGACTTTAATAACCCACATATGATCAGTTATGCAAACAGCATAATTTTAAATACACAATATGTATATACTGTACTCCAGATGCAAATGTAATCATTTTGATTTGAAATTTGTCCATCTAGTACATGTTTTTTTTTTTTTTGCATTTGCTGCGATCAGTATTCACAGATTTTTCTGTGTAATGTAACTCCAAATTATTTGCAAAAAAAAAAAAAAAAAAGTTTATTGGTGTATTTTTTTGTACAAAAATGTCTAAAATATCTGAAATACCAAGGCAAAATGCTACTTGACATGCTAGCTGTCAATCTATTCACATATTCTGAGGGCGGTTGTGGCGCCTAATCCCCATGAAACATGGGGCTCCCCTGTATATTTAAAGGTTTCACTGGAACTGTAAGTAGTCAGTTTTATCTAAAACATTTTTGCTTTGTCAAAAGGAAAAGATCACATTTTGCCTACTCTGCAGAGAGTACGTCCACCTTTTTTAACGTTCAGATTGATTCTCAAGACAGTCCTAGGAATAAAAAAGCCTGTTAAATTTAAAGACACAAATCCAACTCAAGACGAGAGCTATACTTTTATGTGCACCTTGAACGCACCACATGAAAACAGCTGAACTCTTCAAACATGAGCACTTCTCACCTCGCAGACAGCAGGGCTGCATTAACTGTTGTTTAATTAACATTAATCCTATCAAAAGGACAGCTGTTGCTTCACTGAGTGCTGAACTGATAAGGTTATTATATCTTCCCTTCATCGTCAGCGGCGCACCGAAAAAAGACGTTCGGATTTCACCATCGCCTCTTGATGCCTGGGTCTAAAAATCTGATCTACAGATAAAAGAGCGCAACTCAAATCAGTTTTGAAGTGCCACGTCAGGTGAGATCAACAAACACACGTTTCATCTAAGAAGAACAAGTTTGTAAAGCAGATGTCTAAGAAAAAGTTGCCTTCCTGCCAAAGGTGACTGGCTAGAGACTATTTCAGGCTGCGGTACAGAGCCACACCCAGGACTCATTACACAGCGACCCCTCGCTCAGATCAGCTGAGCTCTTCCCTCTTTGGCATTTAACTGACATTCTTGTTAATCCTTCAAAGGGAACGAGACTTTCACTGAGGTAGAAAGTCAGTGTGTGCGACATTCAGCCATTTTTGTGTGTCGGCACATGTACAATTATGGCAGGTTGTAGAATCTATTGTTACATTATTCATTACAAAGCTCCGACTGATTGTGTTCTCTGCGATAATATGACAGAATAGCTCCCGTTGCGTAAATCCACCAGGACGCACCAGCTTTGTTCGCTGGTCTGTAAGTGGTAAAGGGCAGGAGATAATTACAGGTGCGTATGTAGTTGAACCTTTGACGGAAATATCAAGAAGGAGCACGCTGCCTGCATGACATCTCCCTTACTCAACTGGCAGCTTCACAAACATTGAGATGAGCTGCTGCAAGAATATTGCCTTTATAATCAACAGCACCATACTGCCTGAGGGACCAGTATAAATCGATTACCTTTTGAGAGCTTTGGGATTTCGGGTCATTTCTTTTGTCTTAATGTCAGAAGCTCATCACAAGGTCCACCACAATGTGTATGTGTGAAACTACCAAGGGAAAGTTTTGATTCAATATAATAAACTCAATGGTTTGGCTGGAAACCCAGATATCTGTCGCCTCCTCGTTCTGGGGGATCCCAAGGCGTTACTGCGTCAGAAGGATCCATGGGTCGTATAACTGCAGCTAACTTCCTGTCTGCCAGCATGGAGGCCACACAGAACAGAGCGATAACCAGACGCCGCTACAGCAGCAGTCCGCAACGGGATTGTTTGTTGTACACTGAGGCAATCAGAGACAAAGACATGAGATAAAATATTTAATTAATTACTCGTCCTTATCACAAATGGGGAATTATCAAGACGAAAGTGTTTAGCTGATGTAAAATAGCCAAGGATAGTTTGTGCTATGCAACACTACCTCATTTTACCGCATGTTATTTAAGGTTAATATCTGTCACAGTTACTGTCGTATTTCCTGGAGGATTGAGGGTTTATGGTCTGTTGAACTGTATCCTATCAATACTGTTACAGAAGTGAGTGAATGTTAAGTTTTTTTTTTGCAAATAATGACTTACTACATTCACATAGAGTATTTATCCTAGAAAGAATGTGTTTGGAGCTACCTAAAGTGATCACTGTTGAAAAGACGAATGCCATTCTGTATATTTGAAAGGTAAATTTTTACTGAAATGAATTAACTTGTTTCTGGCTTTTACATAGCTTTAACAGTTTGCCTTAAGCAAACTGAGCCATCATCTTGTTAATGTTAATCTGTGTGCTTAAGAACATTTAGCAGACAGAGTGTGAATATATCTAATAACAGACTTAAATTGAATGTTAAAACATTTTGGCATGCAGGACACAGCAGCCGTTGTAACAACATGGCATTGTCCAGGCAGTTTGGTCTTCTTTCAGAAGAGCAGTATGAAAGTGAACCAAACCAAATGAAGATGTGAAATCTTTCACTATTCCCCACCAATCAAGCCGAGACTCCTGGACTGGTTATTCCTTTCCTGTATTATCTCTCGGTCAACATGTGGAGCTGAAAGACACCCTTGGTTTTAAATAACCTGATGACCTAGCACAAAAAGAACAAAAGCTTTCAGCTAAAGTGACATAAACAGAGGGACCACAACAATATGGAAAATGAGTTTCTGAAGATAACGCAGCACGTCAATCAAAGACGGTAAGATTTACCGTCTCTCCTTTCAAACATAATGAGTTCTGTTTCTGTGTTATCAGTCAGAACCATGAACTCAGTCAAGTGTTTCCAAGATTAATAGTGGCTAAATACGAGTCTTTATTTGCTTTTGAATAATCAGTGACATCTTGAGGTGAAAGCGTAGCGTCTCATCACACAGAGAAATATTGCCGACCTTGGAGAATATTGCAAGCATAAAGTTTCACACTGGGACAGATCAAATAGGGAAAGACTCAGGAATAAGTATCCTGTAGGAAAAGTCTGTCGTTTCAAACTAAAATGCAACCAACATGACTGTGTTGATATTATTGCAAATGCACTTAATTTCTAAATGTTTTCCAACAACCACAAAAAAACAACAAACAAACAAACAAAAAAAAAAAGAGGTTTTTAGGGAGGGATACATCCTGCTAGGGTGAGTAAAAGGACCAACAAGTAACACAGGGAGCATTACATAGAAGGGGATACTTTTTATTTTCCCTTCACAGTTTAATACCTCTAACTGTATAAACATCGACAGGCAGATGGTTCAGCCAATCACCTGAAAAATATTGCCAAAAAACTGCCCTGTTCCAAACAGTCTGCACACAGATGGTTCTGTACAACAAACCATCTGGCCAAGCAGATTTAAAGACAATTCCAGCGTACTGGCTTTTACTTCTTTAACGCCAATAAGTCCAGCTGAGTCTAATGCTTGCTAAAAACTTCAGCAATTTGAATTACATTTAAATCAAAGGGTGAGAAAATCATGGATAGCTGCAGAGATACTGAGGTCCAGCTTATTATTTTAAGATCAAACATTAGTGGGCAAAATTCAAGACTGAGATATCTCCAACAGGTTTTGGATAAAAGGATAGAAAGACACAAAAAAAAGTGAAGAATTTGTAAAAACATTTAAGTTTTCACGATGAAGCAAGCGTAGTTTCTTTCATGTGGATTTTGTCAATGTGATCTTTAAATTCGTAAAATTCTGATCTCTGCATGTCTATGAAAGATTCAACATCATTTTAGTTATTTGAGTTCAGGACCCTGGACTTTATTAACATTTATGCTTGACTCATAGATCCCAGTTATGTGACTTAGGAAACCAGTACCTGCTAAGCTCAAATCAAATCTACACAGTTTGGTCATTTTCCATTACAAGTGAGGACCACCTTAAAGGAGGTGGGGACATCATGGTAAGGTGAAGTATTAAATATTATAACAGAGTGGCTCTCGGGACTCAGTGTTGGCACCCCTAGAAAAGCATTGATGGTACTCTCCTGAACTTGCATTTTCAGCTTGAGATACTTAATAAGGAACTCATAAATTGTTTCAGAGTCTAACGGAGATTCCTAAAAGCTGAACTGAAAGCCGAGTCAGTACTAGCCGAGCTCTGTCCCCAGAAAATAAGTGACAAGGCAGCAAAATCCCACGAAATCCTTTGGAATGACCTGAGATAACCCAGAGAAATGTTGATCACTTTGTAAGGTTACAAGAAAGTCCTCATGGTAACTGTAAAGAAATGGAGAATGACTCAGGACTTTTGTATATGCAAACTTTGACAGAAAACCAATCATGTGCATCGTAATTAAATGTCAAATGTCTTGTGAAAACAGATTTGGATGAACTGAAGAGAGACGGCAGGAGGGCGAGGTGAAAGTCAATAGCTCCAAAGCCTGTTTGTTTCTTTGTTGATATTTTATCCATGCTCAAATTATTGATCACTCAACCCCGTTCAGACACCCAGATAACCCTGCTGCCATAATGTACCCTACATATTTGATATGGGAGCTATTTTTAAAACTTGGGTCTTTCAGCTGTATGAAAAATTGAAAAGGACTGGAGGAGGAAGGGAGGGAGTGAGAGACGAAGGGAAGGAGGTGCGGAGGGGGGCAAGAAAAGGAGAGGGTGTAGGGTGGCAGAAAGAGAAAGAGGGAGAGAACGGGATTTACTGTAAGAGAGACAAATGTCAAAGGAAAGGAGAGGTGGAGGGATGGCCATGTGGGAGGAAAAGGAACGGTGATGGAAAGAAAAAGGGAGGCAGTAGCAGAGGGAGCAGAGCAGGCTGAGCTGGATAGATGACCTTTTATCGCTCAAATAACACGATTCTCTGTCACAACAATGCAGGTTGATGGCGTGATTTGGTAGTTTAGGAAGGTGAAAAATGCAACAGTTTTATCAGATATTAAAATTCAGTGAAATCCTGCAATACTAAGCCCACAGGAAATCAGAAATGTGTGCTTTTCATATACAAGCACGGACTGGGGTTTTTATGAAATAAACTACAAAGTAGTGCAAACATGCTAAGTGGAAAGAAAATGAAATATGGGTTTCAGTAATTGATACACAACTAAAAATACACACCTGAGTTGTGGTTCTTTGCAGCTCTTCCAGAGTTACCTCTGGCCTCTTGGTTGCTTTTCTGATTACTTATCTCCTGGCCTAAAAATGTCAATTCAAACTTCAAGAAAACTTTATTATTGCCCTGTCTGCCGTTTTCCCTGGACTTCATGTTGCTGTTTGTTCACTGACGGTCTCTAACAAACCTCTGAGGCTGACACAGAACAGCTGGATTTATACTAAGATCCAATTAATCACAGGTGAACTTTACTTGCCTATTTATCCCTTAATCCCTGTATTTTGTGTACAATGGTGCATTAAGAGTGTTTGTGTTTTTCTGTCAAGATTATAAACTGAACATCGATTGTTAAATTAGGCATTTAGAATGCTGTTATTTGGTAAAATAAATCATAGTTGCACATAGCTCCAACCACTAGATGGAGTCAGTCCTTTCAATATGATCTTTGAAATGTGTTGAATATGCATCAATAGGCAAAAGTGGAAAACAAACGTGACCTTGCCTGTGAGGTGATAACACTGGATCAGTTATGAATGGTGGATTTGGAAGAAAAGTGTTTACATTGGGGATCATTTAGGATTCAAAAGTAAATAGGGTTAACTAGATATGCAACTAGAGTTTCATTTGCAAAAAAAAAAAAAAAAGAAAAAGCACACTATAAGTCATGGTTAATTCAGAGCACCATTACGCACTCTTTTAGTTGGTCTACCATCAAAAACGGAGATAAAATACAATAAAATATTTTTAATTATAGTACAGAAACGTCTGAAAAAGTTAAATGGTTTGAATACTTTTGCAAGGCATTGTTTGTGTTCTCGGCAACAGCCCACTGCCAAGTAAAAACCAAACATGTACACACCCTCTTGGTGAGCTGCGTATCCATCATGAAGTTGTGCACGTGTTTCTCAGCCTTGGTCAGCTCCAGCTTCCTGGCTACCACAGCAACCACCAGAGCTGTGCATCCCGCACCCTGAGAGAGACAGAGGGAGAGAGAGAAGAGAGGCGGAGAAAAACAAACACTCAGTCAGGGTACAGACGCATTAATATGGGAGATTTCTGGATGGGGAGCTACCCCAGACAATTGAAGGTTTGCAAGGGCAAATACAAGGAGCTGAATGACAGAAGGAGAAGTGAATAGGGGGAGAGGAGAGGATTAGGAATAACAGCTCTGCTCCAAATCCACATTTCTTCACAGTGAGAAGCAAGCCAAATCTATTTTCACTTCCACTCCATCTGGTGTAAGATGCTTTCTATATATTCCCTACATATGCAGCTGAAAAATATACCTCCTTTTGGACAAAAAAAAAAACAAAAAAAAACTCCAAAAATCAAGAATCGACACCACCTACTTTCATTTAATTATATGCTGTCAATTTGAATTACATGGTGTCAGTCTTCTTCCTACTCTCATCGGAGTCTTGGAGGCCTTCAGGACGTGTGAAAGTGTAAAACACAAACCAGTTTGTCTGTATTCCAGCTCAGCCCACGTGGGACACACGACAAAATTCATTTGGGAGAGAGTGACAGCAGCCTCTCAACCAGAAAGACATGCTTGAGAGGAAAAGAGGAGAAGGAACACGGAGGAAAGGCAGACTTAATTAACTTTCAGATTAGACGCTGTTTTGAATGGGGCTGCTGAGTGGCTCACAGGTTCCTCTGAAGGGGGCACACACACTGAGAGGAAAGAAAGGGAGAAGGGAAGAAGAGATACGGTGAAGCAAGGAGTCATGGAGGGAGGGATGAATGAGGAGACGAGGGTGTGTGCATGCAAAATAGCAGGGGAGGAAAATGGAGAAGAAGGCAGTGTTAATGAGGTCACATATCTCCTGATAGGCAATGAATTAAGATTAAGAGTGGTTAATGAAAGTGTACAAGTGTCTTCCTTCCTGCTTGTTAGTGTGTGCATCTCACAGAGGGATGGAGGGTGGAGGGGAGCGGGGGGGGACAGAGGTGGAGAATAAAGGAGATGTATAAGAAGACAAACACGAGTTTAGAGAGCGAGTTGAGAGAGGGCGCAGCATTCCTGAAACGTGTAGGAAGGAGAGAGCCAAGAATTCGTGCACACTCTTAAAAGACAAGAAAGGTTTGCCAAAAATAAGTTTGGCTGGCTTCAGTGAGATGTAATGCACAAACAGGCATTAGTGCCCACGTCTATGCACTCATCCACTCTATTTGCGCTCATACAACAGCTATGAATAAAATATGATGAGAGCCAAAGGAAAACCCTTAGAGCATTCATACATGCGCTCAATGAACGAGCGTCACAGTACGTGCAAATACAGTGCTGTTTGCACGGGGGGGTCCATCCTGGTCAGGAACAGTAGGGGAGCGATTGGTTCACCAGGGCAGCCCAGTTGTGTGTATGTGCACGCGCTCGTTATACGGAGTGCGTGCTCTTCTGGGTGTATATGGGAGTTTATTTATGTATGCGCCCGCATCCATTTGATTCCAGCAGGGTTCCCTCTGCAATCTCCGCAGAGTGACACGACTGATGATGGCTGAGCTGCTGTGATTTGTTTTATACGCCTGTCAGGGTGTTTCCCTTTGCTTCCTCCAGTACGGCACAGCCGTCTACACAGCAATCAGAAAGAGGGGAAGCTCCATCCGTGCTTGTGCAGTCAAAGCAAAAAAGGGTCTTCATGAATGTTGAGCAGTCTTGCGATAAAATAGGTACAAACTCAAGCTGCACAGTGCGTCGAGTCACAAGTGTCATCGCAATATTAATGTGTGTAATATCGCAACTACAAAAGATTGCCTAGAAGGAATGTTTGATGTTGTATTATGTCGTCACACATGCAAATTCTGTTTACCAGCAATACATATGAACAGAAACCTTCACTAACCCCAATGCCGACAACTGATGTGTATTTTTAGTGAACACGGATTCAGAAATAGTGGTAGGGAAATCACAATGACAGAAAAGTGTCAGGTTTAGGGTCATCGTTGCTATTTTCAAAACTAGTATCCAAATTAGATGTTCTTTAAAATCGTGTAGCCCAAGAGCACACTGTTATTCAGCAGCTTGTAGAAGCAGCTTTAGCAAAGCCATAGTCACGTCTTCACCAGTCTCACAACAATGTTCCTCTTTCAGAGACGCCTCACATCATTGACGGTTGCAGGAATTTGTTTTTGAGCAGCGCTCTAAAGCTCCCATCAAGGGATTTTCGTCATGTCTAGACTTTAGTTGGCCCAGTGCAAAACCCTAATTCCTTGTATTCATCCATTGTTGATGTGCTGTAGATTCTTCATTAATCTGTGAAGAATTAATGAAGAATCCTTTAAAAACATTTCAACCTTTTAAATCCTTGGCATTAAGTCTGAGCTCAGATGTACTGAAACTCATGAAAAAAAGAAGAAACTGAGCCCTGTCCATCCTTAATCTGGCTCAATTTTGACCCAGATTAAGTCAAAATTGAGCAGCGGAACAAAAAGCCTCACATTCAACAGTATAAAACCTTGGTAAACAGAGGAGTTTATGGTTGCCTTAGCAACTCCTAGGTGCCCAGATCATTATCCCTCCACTACCATACTTATGAGTTGGGACATATATATAATATATCATTTTTCATTAAACATAGCAGTGGTGGCCAGAAAAACTATATTGGTCTCATCTGTTTAAATGGTTCCAGTAGTCCTAAGGATAATTCAGGTCCAACTTTGCAAACCCATTTTTTTTTGTCACCATATTCTTAGAGAGAAGATCCTTTCTACTAGCAACCAAACCAGAACTGGTCAGTATTTTTCTAAGACTGTTATGAACTTTAACTCTTAACATACTTTTAGAAATGACCTTTAAGAACTGTGAAGCACTTTTGGATTAAGTTGTGTGTGCATTCAAAATCATTTGTTGAAATATCCCCAGTTTTTTTTTTCTTTATTCCCACTGACTTGATTTTGAAACTATTTCCAGTTGTTTTTTTTGCTTAAACAATAAAGTAGTATATAAATAAACTTGATTTTCCTTGCAACAAACCTGTATGCTCCAAAGACGGAAACTGCTAAATGTCATCCCTTTATGATCTATATTATCAATGACCTACAGGTCAAATGCACTATATAGCATCCATGCTTTCTTTGTACACATTGTTTTTGAAATGCAAAAAAATCCCCATTCATTTAACTGCTCAGATTTACAGGGGAAAACATGTCTGCTTTTCTTTTTATTTCCACTAAACCACAGCTTTAAATCCCATTGCAGCGATGGGAGTAGTCAAAGCTTTATCAGCTCATGTCCTATGTAATTTGGGTATCGTCGTTCATGAATTGCTTGGAAAAAGGTGGGACATGACAGCTCACAGCAGTGGTTGTTGTGGTTTAAAGTCATCTGGCTATAGAAAGATTTTGTTTAGTACATTTACACCAAGCATGGAGAAATAAACCAAAAGAGAAGCTTGACATTTAAAGAGCCTCTGTTATGTGAGATTTATAATGCAACATCAACATATCACTACTACACTGTTTTTGAGTAGAAATATTTCAGTATTTCTCTGTGCTGTTCATGGTTTCCAGTGTGTTATAAACTGTCAAGCCTTCTTTGAGGGATTATCTAGTGTAATTTGTGTGCACACTACTAAGTCCGAAACAGACAAACACGTTTAAGAAAAAAAAAAAAAAAAAAAAAAAACTGGAAATAGTTTCAAAATCAGGTCAGTGGGAAAAAAAAAAAAAACAGGGGATATTTCAACAAACTATTTTGAATGCAGAATGCATGCAGTTAGAGGATGAAAGAGCACAAAGCCATTTGAAAAGCAGTTATTCTCTAAAACCTGACAAAGCAGAGTTTATACAAAAAGAAAGCGGCAACTCAGGCCAAGAAAACTCATCATATGTTTGCATCACAGACTGCATGTAAAAAAGGCATAACTCCAGGATATAAAAATTGGAGTCAATGCTGGAATACGAGCGTCAGACGTGGGAGAAAATACGTTTACATGATTAAGTAAATAAAAATTCTTGAACTTTGTACATTATTTACTTACAATCTTAATTGTTTCAGTAAATAAAATGCTCCTTATGTATTGTCGCTGCAAATTTTGTGAAAATCCTGATAATCCAGTAGTTTGTGAATTTGGATAGGGCTCTGTGACAATCAACTTTTATTAAAATTCAAAAATGACTCTTAAATAAGTCAGAATAAGTCTGTCACACTCTGATCATTTAGAAAACCATCACAATTTTAATCTGTGGTCTGGGTCCTCAACCCCAGGACCTCAACGGCCGGTGTCCTGAAACTATTATATATTCTTCTACAATGATCCAATGCACCTGAATCAAATGCCTGAATGCTGCCTCAGCTTGAATCAGGTTCTACAGAGTTCAATTAATGACATAATTATTTGATTCATGTGTGCTGAAGCAGAGACTCGTGTAAAAGTATATATATATATATATATATATATATATATATATATATATATATATATATATATATATAATTATAAGTTAAGTCAGGGCCAGAAAAAGGTAATCACCTATACCAGAGAATCTAACTATAGCAAGTCACTTAACTCAAACATTGTAACTCTGACAACTTATTCACTTAAAGATCAAAAGACAACACACCTTCAAAAATGCCGTCAGTCGACCAAATGGTTTTTTGCTCAGCAGTGGTTTTGGTTCTCTCCCATGGATGCCGTTTTTGCGCAGTCTTTCTTATTGCTGAATTATGAACGCTGAGCTTAATTAATGCAAGTGAAGCCTGCAGTACTTTACATGTTCTGGCTTGTATTCTGAAATTTTCCAATATTGGGTCACAATGTGATTTTTAAGATTGTTTAGCCCACTTCGTGCTGTCAGATAGGTTTTATCGTGGCGACTGTTTTGAAACATTTAAGTGTGACTAAAACAATAAAAAACAGATTGTGTGGGCAAATCTGCAAATCATGTAGTCAGTTGTCAATGTGATCCTGCATTCTCATAATTTGGTTCATTGAGGCAAGTTCCCCCTGTTGTATTTTCATTTAAGACAAATATCTCACATTGTTCACAGCATTTTCAAGCTTTTTACCCTCCTACCATCCACCCGCTGACAACAAACACACAACCGCCCACATGTGCTCACTAACACCTGGAACACCCCCAGGTAGCCTTGGGACGATGGTATATTCCTTCATGTGTTGTCATAGTAACGTCAGTGAAGATTTCTCTCGTTCAAACTCATTACATTAACTCTCAAACACACATCCACACATGCAGGCGCATGCAAACAATAATAAAACATATCCTCTTTATGCTGTGTTTTTGTCCGTGACTGAAACTCCGCTGGATATTTTCCCTGTTAAGCAACATAACCATCTGACGTTCAACAAAAATAAAACACTCTGACCGCTCTGAGCAGCGCTTGTTTGCGTGTGTGTGTGTGTGTGTGTGTGTTTGTCAGAAGAGTGTGTGTGGGCGCCACGCTGAGAGCGCATGTCAAGTTCTCTGTCAGTGTTGTGTGTGTGTGTGTGTGCGTGTGTGTGTGTGTGTGTGAGTCCAGTCTGTAGCAGTGGGCTTGGGACTATCTGTATCCACCCCTCTGTTTTATGTCTGTCTCTTTCTGTGTGTGTTGTGGTGAGAGTTTTACTCTATCTTAAACATCTATTGGATGATTCACCCAACAAAAGGGGTCCGTGTGTGTCTATCTTGTGTGAAACGGTGTGTTTGCTCACACATTTAATGGACTGCAAAGTGAGGAAGGTAGGTGAGTTGGCAAACACAGAGAGAGAGGTTGGATACGGTGAGGATAAAAGAATACGCGTGCTGTTTTTGGGAGAACACTGATTCATCTATCTGAATATTTTCAAAGACCAGTATACACACAGCTCAAGGAAGTTTCTAAGCATTTTTTTGTGAAAGAGTTATTTCAAGTGTTTTTGAGACGTGCTCTTGTTTTCATTGAGCGGTCATTAAACCGTATCTTAGGGCACTTCTGAAGTGGCTTAAATGCTGTTGCTCAATTTTCATAACGCATGTTATGTTAAAATAAGGTTGCAAATGGATTATAAAAAAAAAAAAATCCTTCAGTGATGGTAATAGAAGCAAAATGTTATAATATCAGCCCATATCCCATTTTTCTTGAGTTAGTGGAGTGTAAAAATGAGAGGCTGTTGTGGTTCTGACTTTTTGTCCTGTTATACGCCCCTGTCCCCACCATGCAGTAATGTCACCAACCTTGCCTCTGCTCTCATTACATTATTAATAGAGGCGCCGCTAGGATATTTTTTTTAAAAAAAGAACAAAACAAAGAGGCTGTAAAAGTGAGGTGAAGTGTAGCAGCGTGGTGACCTTAGACAGGAGCTCACAGTGGGAATTATGAGATGAGTTACAGAGAAAGGAAGTGAGAATAAAAGGGCTTTTTTATCACTGTGAATAACTAACTTTATTAAAGATAAGTTAAGTAAGAGTCATGTCAGACTGAAGTATTAGAATATTTATTAGCATGTCATTCTGGACAAAATATCAAATTGCAATCATCATCACAATACCAATATGTGCAAAACTAAAAATGACCGGCTTGATGCAATCATTTATGTTCCAATATGTGTCAAGCACCAGGTATTCATCTAAATCTATATTTATTATAGCGATATTTGTACGCACTGCATATTCTCACTGTTTGATATTTGCCTTTTAACCATTTGGGAAAACCTAGGATATCATAGTATGGCTTTGTCTAGTTCTGATTCCGATGAAACCCCACCATCTGTGTTTTATTTAGAGGCACAGCTGTGGAAATATTTAAAGACAACACCTCAAATATTCAGTTTCCTTAAATGACGTCACTGGGAAATCAAAAGAAATGAGTCAAAATATCAGGAAAAGAACTGTGAACACCCACAAGTCTGGACCACACTCGGGTACAAATTAGTTGATACAAAAGCTGCCACGTTCAAGTATGAACAGCAGAGTCATGTCCAGTCATCATGCCATCAAAAAAGGAGAACAGAATAACAGACCTCATCAAGATGCTGTCTGAATCTGGTAGGAGAGTTTCCTTCAAATTACACAGTTTAACCAGTCCTGTACCAAAATGTGCTGACAGGCCACTCTACAAGGAAGAAGCCTTCAAAAGCAAGATATAAAGACAAACATCAGTCACATACACTACAAGGTAAAAAGAAATGTGCCAACTATGTAGTAGGGGGAAAGCAGGAGCATCGTTTTGTCGTTTGGGTGTTTTTAGAAGAAAGGCCTTAAAAATAGAGAATCACAAGGAAACAATATGAAAACAATATCACATAAATAAGCCAGGAAATACAAGCTTGGGCACATATGGATCTTCTAAATAAACAATGACACAGAGCACAGAAACAATTTGGTTAAAAAGTGGTTTCCCATCAAAAAAAGTGGGAAGAAGAAAATAGGTTTGTGTGAAATTTGAATTAGTTACACCAATTTAGACCATTCCTCCTTGTCGCTGGCATTATAAATAACAAATACAATAGGATATAATGCTCAGAAGCACGTATAGTTTAAAATTGAATTTACCAAAATATTTTTTTACACTCAAAAGAACTGCTTGCAAAAGTCCGAATGAAAAAGAGACTGTTTGACAAAAGGGATAGGAAATATGACAAAGAGAGAGAAGCAAACAAGAATATAAGAATGAAAAAAAGTTGGAGAAAGACAGAGGAAGATCTCACCAACAGAGTAAATGGTGTAGAAGTTGTCTGCTTAAACACTACTGCTAGCAGATGGACGACAGATAAAAATAAACACGTGGCCTTGGAGAATAAAAGACGGGAAAAAAAGAAGAGGAGAAAAAAGAGAGAACAACAAAAGGATCTGATGAAATGTAAGGGGCAGATAGTGGCAAAGAAAGAAAATGAAAGAATGATGGAGGTAGTGAGAAAGTGAGAGTGGGAGGACATGGCACATTGAAAGGTAGGACCTTCATTATGCAATGAGGACAGAAACACGAATAACACACAAAAACACACACAAACCGCTAATGTGCTCTTGTTTGGACGCCCACGCGACCAAAACACACAGAAGCACAGATGCAGCTAATTCAGAGAGGATCGCCCAAATTACACAAGGCAGAATTTCTCTCGCAAATGACAGCATGTTCTCCAATCTGCTGACCTTTGAACGTGGTGAGGACAGCGCCTTGGGGAGGCTGTGAGGGACAGAAAATATACTGACCATGATGCCTGTGAGGAGACAGACTCCTTTGCCACAGTAGGTGTGAGGAACCATGTCTCCGTAGCCGATGGAAAGGAAAGTGATGGAGATAAGCCACATCGCTCCCAGGAAGTTACTGGTCACATCCTGAGCATCATGGTACCTGAGGAAAAACAAAACCCAGTTTATAACAGACAGCTAGCAGTAAAAGATGAATAGTGGATATGACACTTTCTAAAAATATAAATATCCCTTGAATGTTTTCACATTTTGTTTTATTACACCGACAAACACCAGTGTGTTTTATTGAGCTTTTAAGTGCTAAGTGCTTCTCAATTCCAGTCCTCAGGCCTCCCTGCTCTGCATGGTTTAGATGTGCCTCTATTCCAGAACAGCTGATCCAAGTGATTGCATGACCTCTTCTGCAGCCATCAAGAACTGCAGAGGCTGGTTAATCACCCACAGATTCAATCCAGGTATGTGGCAGAAGGGAAACACCTAGAACAAGCAGGACAGGGGGGGCCTGAGGACCAGAACTGAGAAACAAACAGACAACAAAGCGTGGTTGGAATGCAAATCAGATGGAAATTTTACTTCAGAATTATTTTGTGTCTTTGTACTTCCTCCATATGAGGTATTACTTTGGAGAACTACATTTTCCTGTGACTATACCTGCGTCTTATTTGGGCACACCAAAAAAGTAAAATCTTTGCACAATTTTATTTAAAAGAAATAGTGCAAGCTTTGTCAAATTGTATGGAGTTTGTGTGTGAATAGTCATAAAAAACATGAATATAATTTGATATAAACAATTCAGTTGTAAATCTAGCTGTATTTTTAGTGTGGAAGTCCTGCAGGAAGGCCCAGCTTCACCTCGGTGTCAAATCTAAAGCTTTTTTTCCGGTGTTGTCCAATACTTCGCTCCGTTTATCAACCCATCAACTCTCACCAATTTCTCTGTCAGGGAAGATAAGCATCCTCACTGATTGATGCTGCCGACCGCGTGTGAGGATGGTTTCTTCAGGGTGATGTGCAGTGTTATTGTCTCGCTAAATGCATATTGCTGTTAGAGGCTGTCAATCAGTAAAAAAAAAAAAAAAGGATGTTCTAAGTAACCGGCACAGTTCGTGCTTATACATGCAGACGTGAACAACGTAACGCAAGAAAGTTGAAAAAGTCCAACTCCTGTTGCTGTCTGCCGTTGCTGAAAACTTTCATCTTTCGCTGTAGTTCGTTTCCCCTCACGTGTCGGGCTAGTAACGCAGAGGTCTTTAGGTCAAAATGGGTAGTTTGATTAATTTGCGCTATGTAATATCAACGGGTTAAATTTTCACATAGACCGCATGCGTTAAAGGTGACAGCACTAATTGACATTAGCACAGCTATAGTGGTACTTTTTTATAGATCCTCCAAACAGAGTTGTGAATCTCGTCAGCTCCTCTAGAGCTACTGCTGCCTTTTTAGTTGTTTAGGTGGATGGTTGTGTCTTGGCACATTTGTTGCTTCACGAAATGTTCACAGCTTGAGGCAGTTATAACCTATCGCTTCTCTGCAACTTTTCAGCGTTTCAGATTTTTATTCGTTAAGTTTTGAAAACCTAGTCTGTCACATAAGGCCACAATAAGTTACAGTGACATTTGTAGCTGTGAAGTGATAAAAGGTGGAAAAACGTGTAAGGTGTGCGACCACTTTTTGCAAAACACTGCAGTAATAGTAAAACATAACGGGCTCACTGGCTCAGTCTGTAAATGTAGGCGTCAAAACCGAAACACGTGTCCTGCAATTTTTCCCAGCACTGAATAAAACACATTACTGCAACTCCATCATTCTAGTTCCCATGGTTACCAAACCCAGTGCAGATCAGAAAAATAATCCCCTCTTTCAAAAACCTATTCAACAGAAAAATAATAATAATAAAAAAGAAACTTAACCTTGAAAATTTGTCTTTCACATTGTGCATGTATTACGACACTGAGCAAGAAAGTTTACACGTTCTTTATTTTAGGTGAAAGTAAACTTTTTTTTGTTGTTGTGAATGAAATTTGCAGCGAGTGGAGAGGAAATGTCAATTAAAGATGAATGTGAAACAGGGCAGCCCAGCAGCCATTCAATGATGTTTTTAATCAAGCTTATTAACCAAGTGACATTTCCCGTTATCTCTGAGATTATCTCCAAAAGCATCAGAACTCATCAAAGCAGTCAGTCACATTTCGCCTCATACGCAATGGCGCATTAGAAACATTGCACAACTGATGAAATTAAATTATCCTTCAAATGTAACGGAATCATGCGATTACCACTTTACAACACGTCTCAGCTATAACTGAGTAGCTACGCTTTTAGGTGTTTTTTTTTCCCTACATCTGGATGCCGAATTGACGACAAACCAGATCAGGATAGTCAGCACAGATGTAAATTTGTTGGTGCATTGAGGAAAGTTAGTGTCTTTTGGTATGCATATGAAAAAAAAAAAAATTAAATGAATTTGAACTAATATTGGATATTGGTGGGTGAGAACAGCAGGGGTTGTGTTAAGTTTGTTTTCAGTGTGAAAGTGATTGGAAAGATCTAAACATGAAATTGGCAGAAAGCCCAACATCTGATCTATCCTAGTTATATCTTTGCAAAAATTAAACATCAGATTTGGAAGGGTTATGATGCAGAATTTGTGTATGAGGAAGTTCACCCTAAAGTACAACAAAGAATGAAGTTGTGGGGCATTGCCCACATCTACGCCATTTAGCTGAAGCTTGTGACTCTTAGTTTTTTCAGCTTTGTAACTTTGCTAATCATAAACAGTGATGTCACTCATTGATTCAAAGCCTAACACTTTACTGATGTCTAAACGTTTTGGGATTTGGGTCAAAATGGTTATAAGGCACATTTTTTTTTTCCAATTTAAAAGTTTTTTTTGTATTTGTATGTTTGTTTAACCTGCCAACAAAGAGCTACACAGACAATATTTAGTGTAAAAACCTCAAGTGATGTAACATTTTTTATTTAAATAATAACAAAAAATAATTTGTATTCACATAAAGTAAACAAAGAAATTTGCAAGCCCATTGATGGGTGAATCAAAACAAACACACAACAGATTAAAAAAAAGTTAAATCTGAATCCTGAAGAATAATAACTACAGACATTCCTCATATATATATTTTTTCCCCAAATGAAATCGGCTATTTAAATTTCATAATATTATCCAGTCTCACTGTCATATAATTACCAAAACCAGAAATACACTTAGATGCATTAAGTCCTGCACTGACCTCTCACACACTCGTACAGTCCAGGCAGCGATGATCCACAGAGAGATGCTGAAGACCAGCAGCACCGTCCCGGGGCAGATGGTCATGAGGGTTTTCATTACAAACCTCGTGTTAAAATGGACCTGAAATAACAAAGAAAACACAAACCGAGCACAATGGAGCTGAAATAACAAAAAAAACACAAACCGAGCACAATGGAGCTGATAAAGTTACAGTATACTGCTGAGTGAATCTAAAACAATCTTCTTGTGAACCTCTAAACCCATTCAGACTGGAAATTTTCCTAATTAGTCTTTACAGTAGCTGTTTGCAGAAGCGGGACTCTGAGATGCTGACACTGATGGGGGTAGAGAGTAGGCCCTGACCTCCGCTTTGGGTCAAGCTTTACCCTGTCTCTGAGTAATTGGCCTGTTTCTGAGTAGCTGTTAAATGTGACTCATTTGTCAATAAGAGGCTGACAGGGAGGTTCTGGCAGATGGATCATTTGATGGTTGGGCCCTGGAAGGAGAAAGCGAACGATAAATGAGTTGTCATTTTAGAGCAGCACTTCAGCGGCAGCAGCTTCACCTCCTCTCCTTGTCACTGTGAGCGAGAGGGCCAGAGGAATGCCCGCATATTTACGGCAGCAAACATTTAAACTACTCGACTGGAGTCCGGTTCGTCTCCGTTGCTGTCCTTCCTTCACACCTAACTCACAGACTACAACAATGTGTCACATCTTAACATCCTGATATTATCATCCTGTTTATTGTTAAACGGCAAAATAAGCATGCCTCTTCCCCTCTATTTTTTTATAACCAGTTCCACCTCCGTAAATATCAAGTTTCCCAACAACAGGACAGCGACGTTTTCAAACAGTAGTACAATAGGAGAAAGAATGAAGAAAGGAAAGAAGACACATAAAAAGGTGGGAGAGATAGATGGATGGAACATTGAGTGAATAGAAGAAGGGAGGTTTTCAGGAAATACGGAACTTTATGAATAAAAACTGCACTTAAGGTTGGAGGTTTTTCCTTCATCCTGATCTTAAAAACCAGCATGGCTGGCTTGCATCTAAAACTTAGTCAAAAAAAGAAAAAGAAAAAGCACTTAGAAAAAGCACAGCTCACAAATTGTAACTCATAAAATTTTTCATCCAGCCCCTTAATACACATTATACTAGAGTGCTTAAAAGTACAAAATGGAGAGAAATACATTGTTGTTAGGTTGTTTTGCAAATGGTAGCCTCAGTGTTTCCCCGAGGGATTTGGTCTTGGTCATTGCTGTCTTATAATAACAGCAATCCCTCTGTGGAACAACTTATTGCTTTAATCAATCTTAATTTCTACGTCTCTTTTTATCTGCCTCTCTCCATCTTTCTGTCTCTCTCTTTATCTCATATTTTATTTGCCCCTGTTTCGCTCCACCTTTATCTACTCTCTCTCTCTCTCTCTCTCTCTCTCTCTCTCTCTAACTATCATGTATGTATTTACTTGCCAAGCTCAGCCTCACACAGCTGGAGGGAGTGTTTCCCCTGTGATAGTCAAGCCAGGTCAAAACCATTTACTCAGTGATGGCTGGATTTTTGCTGCGTGTCAGGTGAAGGACATGAAACACTTTGCCTATTTTGTGTACTTTACGTACCAGAAGAGTTACTCCTGCAGGAGGATGAAAGCAGCCGTCAAAACGAAATTTTGTGCAGATATCCTTCCCTGCATTGCAGGTTTTTTTTGCAACATGTCTTCCTGCACGCTCTCTGACCGCTGCAGGTAGTGCATGTTTAATCGCCTGCTAGAGCACGTGACTCAGCGTCAGTGACACAGAGTATGAATACGCGTTTTGTCCAGTTTGCCGTTTCATAAGCGAGAGCTGAAAGTAGCAGAGCGAACAGGAAGGGACAGAAACAGCTCATGACGAAATCTGGTGTTATTTAGTTAGGCTAGTGAAGATACTTACTTTGAACACAATTACTATGTGCTGTGATCTTCTTAGGGGGATCACAGCACCTGCATTACCCTTTAGATAATGATCAGCTGTAACTTAAGCTTGATAACTAGGTATATAAGGTTTTAAATCCCACTGGTTCTCAAGCTTGGAACAGGAGCATCATTAGGTACAGTATCATGTCACTCCCAGATCCAGTTTTTTTTTGCTTGGAAATACCAGGAACATCATTTATTGCCACTGAATTTATCCCCTACTGGGAATTCTTGTAATTTTCTCCTTCTGAATTTCTACTTCCTACTGACTGAGTTACTTATTTATATTTACCATACAAATCAGGCTTAGCTTGATAAAAACCATCAAACTACTATTAAGGTACCACAGCCCAGCAGTTTGAGAACCATGGGTCTCTTGTATGACCTGCTAAGTTGTTCCTCCATCCTCATTTTCTAACTTCATTCTTCTCCTGTTTTTTTTTTTACGACCCTTTTGAGCCATATGCAATATGCTGTTCCCACTAGGCTCTCTCATCTCATACTGTATTATGAAAGATTCACCACAGCTCACATCCGAGTCTCTAAGCACAACAACAAACAAGGAGAGGAAGGGATTTCAACAAGCTGATGAAAAGAAGATCTGATCTGGAGCAGAGAACGAAGGAAGGAACTCCTATATTAAGAGATGGAAGCTCTTGATATCTGTAGCTTAGGATTTTTCACCACTTTAGTCCAGTTAAATCTTGAAGCATATGACTCTCTTGAATCCATGCAGCAAGCACCTGCAAGCAACAAAGTTTTCTGACCTTGTTTAGGGCACCTATACTCCTAGAGGAGGCGTCGGTGAAGAGCTTGCTGTGCAGAAGCATGACTCTGGCGATGAGGTAGAGGCGCAGGAACATGGGCACGCTCAGCACCATGTCCAGGTCTGCCTCGGCCTGCGAAGGTGCATACGAGAAGGCCAGCCGCGCCCGCCACTGGAACTTAAAGTCCCCAGGCACAGGATGCACGGCAGACACCAGCAGCTCCAGGGCTATTAGCAGAACCCTCTCCATGGTCATGGCGATGCGCCAGTCGTCCGCCCCGTTGTCTATGACGAACAGCTGTGGGGGACAGTAAGGACACGGCGAGAGTCAAGTCAGTAAAAAAGAATGAGACGTTTTTTAATAGCTCTATGGGAAAAAAAAAAAAAAAACTTCATGATGAACCTCTTTTGGCAGAGTCCCCTCATCACTACAGCAGACTGATTTGATGATTATAGATACCAGCAGCAAATCAGAGTAAATGTCTTTCCTGCGATGTAAAACAAAATCCATTTAATCAGCAGTTCGGCCTCCTTGCAGTCCTCTGGCTCGTTTTCATATAACCTGCAAGGCTCGTCTTTCTAAAATTAAACCAGAAATGCTGAGTCATGTGGAGTACCGGCGCTAATGCAAAATAGGATTGTAATCACTGAATTACTGTAATTTCATTGTTTTACACAGGAAGGGCATTGTTTTATGATTCCATGTAACTCTGCAGGCTATGAGTGGAAATAAAGGGCGAAAGGGGGTCAAGGAGGCCAAACATCCACTTTAGGAAAAAAACTTGGAGTCAGAGGAAGTCCGTCACCTTGTGTTCAAATGAAAAAAAAAGAAATGAAGTCTTTTCTCTTCCCTCCATATATGGTCAATGCATCAATGCACTGTATTGTATGATGTTTAAAGGCTTAAAAATTGCTGAAAACTGTGAGTGAAGAACTGAGGACTGCTTGCTGAATGTACCCATTTGTCGCGACCAGGACGCAACATTTTCCAGTTTGTCTGTAAAGCTACAGTTGCATTTTGTAAACATCAGAAGAAATAACCTCCCAGTAGGCAGTTTGGGGTTGAACAAAAGGCTGTTATGGACCTGTAAATTTATGTTTGTCTACTGGTCACCTGAAAAATGACGAAAACCTGGACATTTTCATCAGTCAATGAAAACTCACAAGATGTCCAGGATGGAACGAGAAAAGTGGACTTCTTCGAGGAAAAGAGGATGTTTGATCACCCAAACTTGTTCATACACTGCACATATAGGAATTCAAACACACAAAAGAAATTTCTTAAAGCAATTTTTCAATGTTATTGGAACATTAATTCTTCTGCCAGAACACCAGAAGCAATGAGTGAAGAGGAAGTGAAGAATTATTTTAGACCAGAGTAAACTTCCTATGGATGAATGGATCATTTAATTTCTGCAGCAGGAGTTGGTAAGAGCCATTGATCTTGCTGGGCTGATCGATCCTCTCAATCAATTTCTTCTGATGCTTAACTGAGAGTTTAACATGCAAAGATGTTATATAAATGAGATAACTCCCAATAAAAAAAAAATCTTGTGTGCTTACTAATACCAAAGTTTATCAATGTCAGAAGAGATCATTATTTTCTTGAGTTTCTGTGCAGTGAGAAGAAAAAAAAAGTCAGTTGCTAACAGCCCCTTGGATCTGTTTGAAATTGGTGACTTGTTGGCCTTGAGAACTACTTCTAACTGTGGTGCAGTCTTCTTGTTTTACTTTCATGGAAGTCAAAAAAGTTTCTCTCAAACCAAGAAACAAGACCTTTGAGGGAGCAGTGACCCTTAATCACAGCCACCAGACTGGAAAGGAGCAAAAAGATGAAGGGAGGAAGACATGCAGCAAAGGCCCCGATGTCTGGACCTGAACTCTGAACGGCAGCAACAAGGACCAACAACCTTCATCGGCGGTAAAACTGCTCCATAGCAACATCATGAACGCCCCAGATAACAAGCTATGTCATCATATGAAGAGGTCTCCTGTATTTTGGTCTACCTTGTGTCTATGCATGTTAAGTAATAAAGAAGATAAACGCATATCCTTATAGAACACTTGTCTTTAAGACAAAACAAACTCAGAAAATATGCGTCTGAGCAACTTGTTAATGAAAATAATAAGGCTGCTACTGACTTTGAGCTCACACAAACATTCTAAAGCACGGATGCAATGTGGAAAGAGGAACAGAGGGGGATATGCACCTCCCCATTTCCCTTTCAAAAAAGCAGATTTGGTACCCTGCTGTCCAAAAACAATGTTGCGCTATTTTAACAGGATACCGTTCATGCAGGAGGACCGAGAGGAAAACGGCTGTTTTCCTTCAGGGCGCCTAGAAGCTCATCAAATGTTTCTTGCTTAAGTGTGATTGGTCCATCCAGCTGACGCGCCATCTGGTTGTAGAGAGCACCGGTGTTTCGCTGGTTGTTCAGGAGGCTGTGTTCATCTGCCTGTACAGTGTTAACATGCTCTGGGTCACGTCACTCAGATTTTAATATCAGAGCTTTTATTGACATTAACATCTGGTAATTATGCACAGCTAAGTGATAGGAGGTCTAAAAAACATAGATGGACATAAGAGACAGTCCACGTAACACGTCACACCTCGACACTCCGGACCTTCTTCCCCTCATCTTTTAGAAACCCAGATTCTTGTCAGGACTTTTCTTTTACTGGTTTTATTTATTTATTCCTTTTATTGGAGCTTTTCAATGAAATTTTGCTCAATATATACATTATAAATGTGCTGTTGAATGACGATAACGCCTGTCTATGACTATGTCTGTGTAATTGCTTTATTCCTGCAAAGTGTCTGGGGTTTATTAAAAGCCCAGACAAATAAAATGTGCTATTGTTATTGTTAAAACTACAGAGCAGAGCAGAGCAACAACACAGAGATTTTTAAAAAGCTTATTTCCAAAGAGTTACTCTTTCTTATTCTTTTTTTTCATGTATTGTGCGTTGAAAGGCATTGACTGTTTAAAAAACACCAACAATGAACGTTTGAGGGAAAAATAGAATAAAACTTTGGATTACAAATGTAATTTTATTCAACTGTATTTTTTATTAATTGCGAAACTGAGGTGTTTTTTTTTTTTTATCCCAGAAGATAACTGTATCATCAAATTGTCCCAATGTTCATATGTCATCATGCATCAATATATTTTTTGTTAGGTGACGACGGATAGTAGAGGTGGAGGTAGAAGAGGAGAGTTTTGTATAACAATATTTCACCCATGAGGGCCTCTGAAATAAAAAAATGCTTGTTTTAAAGCAGCATGGAGGTGAATTATGTCATAGGCAGATGACAAGTCTATAATTATTGGTGTTTTAAATGCTTAACAAACTTTGCAGAGTTATTTGTGAGACAATAAAACCTCACCAGCAGAAGAACAAATTACTTAAAACACAACAAATTAAGCATTTCAAAATCACATTAGGACATTTAACAAGAACAAGCTAATTGCCAAGTCCTCAGTGATAATCTTTCCTTTAGCCAAGTAAATCCCCTGGCTCTTTTACTTGACAAATAAATTTGTGTCAAGGGAACATGGTGGATCGCAGCCAGGAGGAAAGCTTTACCCTGCTACTTTTCTTGGAAAACAGATATTAGCTTTCTTCTCTTCAGTGTGGGTGAACATCAAGCTTTACTTCTGCAGATGACCCAGATTTGGTGCACATATGTTTCTACCTTTCCTGCAAATTAAAGGCTAATATATTTTGTCTTATCTGCTCAATAAAAACAGTCATATGTTTAACACACACTTACATCACATGCTTGCTCATTACATTTACCACAACTTTCATTTAGACTTTCCCTGCAGGAATCGCTTCAGAGAATATTTCTTGCTCATTGTCGTCCTCCAGAGTGAAATCAAATTTCCGGCTTCACTACAAGCGTTCCTTTAATTGCGGTTTCCCCTCCATGTTTGTGGATATTTCGTGTTCGTAATTGCTGTGGTTACTCTTGATATTGTCACCAAAAGCTGCTGTTATAAGGAGGTGGTAAGAGTAGGTTTTCAGTGAGGGGGGACCTCCCTCCAGGAGGAGCTGACAGGAGCCGGGGAGAGGAGAGAGGGCGGGTGGGCGGGAGTGGGGCTGATGAGCAGAGTGCAGTGGAAGTAGATGAGAAGAGGAAATAGAGAGATAAAGATAGGTACAAGGGGATATCAGGGAAAGGGAGAGATTTTGGTTTGGTTCTGCACTTAGAGGCAAACGAATCACAAAAATCCAAACTAGTTGGACTGAGTCCTATTTCATCCTTTTCAAAGACTCTATGCCGGGGGGGTGGGGGGTAGGCATATCACAACCTTTTGTAATTTAATGGCGGGGGGACGGGGAATATTTCAAACAAAGCTTTTTTTTTGTTTTTTTAGGGATAAACTTGAAACTAACGGCTGCCTGTCGTGCTCGCAACTACGTAAAACATAAATAAATAAATCAGTCGGTAGTAGGATATCCCCAAAAGGCATGCTGAGAAAAAAATAAAAACAAAACATCTAAGCAGTAAAGCATGGTGCTGGCAGCATCATGCTGGAGGATAACTACTCCTCAAACGGAACTGCAGGGTTTGTGAAGGGGGATGAGATTATAAGCAGCTCCATTTCCCAGTTAGTTGTGATCCAAAACCTTCGTGTGCCAGCTAGAAAACTGATGATAAAGAGGAGTTTATTTTTTTAAGAATCAAAGTCAGTCAAAGCATAAACAATGAGACGACACATTAATGGCGTCAGTCAGCCACGCTCCACAGTGGAGCAATTGGTTGCCTTGAAGAAGTTTGAAGCAAAAAGATTGAAGAGTTTGAATGCTGACATGGGGTCTTTCTGTAGATTTGTTTGTCTTTTAGCTGATCTGCACAAAACATGTTGACACAAATGTTCAACGTTTTAGATCAATCAAAATGTCATATTCGTAAACCACAATGTCTCAAAGATCATTGTTGTGGATGGAAGGGGTAAAGAGCGAGTCGGAGGAGGAGAAACAGAAAGGCTGGGGCACCGCAGGAGAAACAATAAACTCCCCGACTGTAAATCAGCCGAGTTTCCCAGCTGCCGTCCAGCCCGGAGAAACTGCCCGAGCTCAAACAATCCCACTTTACCTCATGATTCATCTCAAGGGCTTTGAGGGCCCGCAAACATTTATTTAGGAAAACAAACCGAGTCCAACAACAGGTCAAGCAAGCAGACGCAACGCCTCGTGTGTCCGAGCTGACTGATCGGAGTCATGATGAGGCTGAAGCTTCTTTAAACCACCTGTGGATACGAACACTTGCAGAGTTCACCATCTTTGCATGTTGCGCAGCAAAACCTCCGTGTTTTGCTCAGCGTTCTCCTGGTTGCACACGCATGTAGCGCAGCCTCAAGCAGGAGTCATTGTGTAAGCCGTCATTTGAACCAAGGGTCAAACGCTGGCTGTATTTCTTAATGATGGCAGAGAGCGTGCATTTGCATGTTTCTGTTTGTGTGTGCCGTACTCTGTGTGCCCGAGCGAGTGTGAGAGACAGAGTGACATAGTGTGTGTGCGTGTGTGTAGACCCAACCTCGTCATGGTGACTGTTGCCAAGGCGACAACATCAAAGAGCAGCCAAGCTTAATTAGGATCCCCAGTGAGAAAGAGGGAGTCAAAAAGAGAGAAAAGCGCGAGGAAAAGGTGCGGAAAGCGGAGCGAAAACGGAGAAGTAAGAACAAACGCTGAGCTGCGCGTTTGTGAATGAAGAGGGGACACAACTGACAAGTTGTCTAATACTCGTGGTGGAGATTTGCAAAGGTTTGTGTGTGTGTCTGTGTGTGTGACAGCTCATACCTTGGCGAGGAAGGAAAGAATTTGTACTGTCACATTTGAAGATGAAATACTTGCTTCAACTTTTACAAGTACATTTTTTCTTTATTTAAAAAAACCCCAAAACAAACCGGTTAGGCCTTTGCAACACAATCCCTGTTGTAGGATGTCTGACTTTGTCATAAGGCTTTGAGCGGATTGAGATGCTTGACAGTATGACAGTCTGGAAACATCTGAACTTCTTGTTTTCATTCTAAAATATCCACATCAGTAGGAATCTAATTACTATCCTTGCTGAATTGTTATCACATCTCCCTAAAAGGTGCAGTACATGTGTATTCACCTTGCTTGAGTCAATACTTCATGGAACTGCTCTGCATTTTACCGCAATTAAAGCTGTGAACATCAATTTTCAAGTCTTGCCACAGATTCCCAAATGGATTTAAGTCCGGTGTGTGCGTAGCTGTTGTCCCGGGCTTGTGTGTTTTCAGCCTCTCACAGGTTTTCTTCCACCACTGACCTGTATTGAACTCCATCCATCTTTCCAGGAACTCAGACCAGCTTCCCTGTCTCTGATGAGGAAAAAAAAGCTTCACCACAGCATGATGCCGTCATTTCCACGTTCTTATACTGTTAGTTTTTAATGGCACAGTTTTCCGCAAGTAGTTCGTTTTGCAAGTTTCTGCCAAAAAAGTTGATAAAAGCTGACTGGACGCACCTTCTTCCTCATGTGTGCTGTGACAATTTCTATCTTCATTCTGCTCTTCTATAAAGGCCAGGTTTGTGGACACATTACATGTACTTGCTTTTGTAGTAGAAAAACTGACACGAATGTCTGAATTATTATTTCTATTGACATTTTTGCCTGATTTCCTTTCAGCTCATGGTGAAAGCAAGTGTCTAGCTCAAAGCGGTACACCCAAAGGTTCACACAATGTGGGTGAAATCACCGAGAACAAAAAAACGTTCAAGCAGATGTGGCTAGAACTGTATCTCTATATGCTCAGCTGTTTCTCTTTGACTGAGATAGGTGTTTCCTTTGTTCTCCATCTTATACTTGTGTGTTGTAGGAGCAGGATGTGGTGAAGGGTGAAAAACACTGTGTGCAACTCGTATCGGGCTCTGCTCTGACTAGTTCAGTGGCTTCGAAAGATGTTTGCCTTCGAATAAAGCCTTTAAAAGACAAAGATCGATCTTTCTCTAATTTATTGAAACAGTTTCCGCCACATTTGTTTATTTCAAATATATTCCCATTCATGCACTATGCTACATATTTACATGATCATGTCTTTTAAAATAAATAGGCAGAAGTATGAGCTTATTAGACCCTTCTTTCTTTGTAAAATAATTTAAAACCACATTTTATTGGTTCTCTCCCGTTTACAATCACCGACTGTTTTGTGTTGGTCTATCCCACATGATCCCAGTAAAGTACGTTGACGTTTGTGAAATGTAAATGTTAAAAGAAGATTACAAATATTTTTGCACTGCATAAGAAAGCATTTATAAAATGTTTTTCTTGTTATTTTGCTTTTGATGCAGAAATAAAGGGCATAAGAATATCAAGGTCGAAATGTCAGCAACAATACCAGATTTGTTTTTTTTTAGCTAAAAACAGAGGTGGAAGACTTGAGAAACACTTCATCTAAATTTAGTTTCAGATCAACAACACGTTTGTTTGTGATTTAGAAATGTACTTATATTCCCATTTCTAAAGTAATGTCTGATACCAAAGTTAGGCTGTTTAATTAACAGAACTATTTGAACAGATAGTTCAAATAGTCTACGCCCTGTTTCATCAGACATTGAGCTGAGCTGAAACTCCACACCGACACTGGCAATTCATGATAAGAAGTTTAAAGTCATGTTAAAGGGTAAAGCTTGAGTTGTTTCGAAACAAGATATGTGACAAAAAAAAACAAGATTCTATGCAAAGTGGTTATGCATTAGATTCATATGCATATACATTTTCACCCTGTGTTTTTCCTTTTCCCAGCATCCTCCGCTCAGTGTTTTTTGTCTTCCACAAAAAAGTCACTTCTGATTCTCTGAATCAGAAGTGAAGTGAGCCTCTTTCCAGCACCGCTAGAGGAAATGAGTGCTTCTCCCTTCCTTCTTCCCTGCGTCCTTCCCCTCCTGTCCTGTCCTGCCGTAGAGTCACGCGGTTGGTCCTTTCCTTCCTGGCGAAATCGCCATGAGGAAGGGATAAATAATTAAATTCCATTAGGAGAGTAATCTGTCAGTGGGAGTGAGTGAGTGCCACTGCCCCTACATGAAGAGGGCAGAGGCAGGGGATGACGGAGGACTACGTAGCAAAATTAGTCCCCAAATGGTTGCAAATGGTTATTAGTCTTCATCATCTGCTGATGAAAAATAGCATTTTTGCATATGAGCAGGGACTAGAGGAAAATGCTGGGCACATCTTAAAAAACGCCATAAATCTACACATAAAACATTTATGAACCACACAGCTTAAATGCATATTATGCATGTTATTAAAATGTTCACAGCGATGATGACTAGTGTTAACCCCTAATCTGCATGCATGGCACATACAATCATACAAACTCTTCTCAAAGTACCACTAAAGCAGGATCTTTGCCAGTCAAAGACTTTTCTACCAACTCTCACCTTCTCATTAATTTTCTGCGTCCTGTCCAAGCAAGACATCACAAGGACAACACAGGGGCAAAGCAAGCCAACAACAATCCACACATCCAGTCCTGAGGGAAAAAAAAAAGTGTCACTAATTAACCTAAAGAAGATGTTTTTTTTTTTAAACTTTCAAAGAAAGCTGCCGTACCTGGAAAAATCCGCCTTCAAGATCCGAACCAGTGAACTTCCAGCTGTGAGCCAACAGGGCTAATCACCACTAAACTGGAGGGAAGCTTAGCTACCCATTTAAAGCACGGTGAGCATGCTTTGCAGCATAAATGTGTTTATTAAGTTGGCTTCTTCCTGTGACACTGCTTTTTAAATCATATTATACTGTGTTACATTTATCTTATCTTTCATAGCAAGTAAAAAAAAAAAAAAAAACCTAATCCAAAACCCAGTTCCACAGCATGCATGCAACTTTCACAAATTACTTGGGTATTTAAAGCTTTTGGAAAGATAAAAAGCCAGTTTACTTGACAAAACCACTAAAGACTGCGTTTATTTGGCAATAAACGGTGAATATGCAACTTTAACACCTATAAGGCACAGCTCATTCTGCTGTGCTTCTTTGAGTTAAAATGTTATTTAAAAAATTATAAGAAGCAACTAAAGCTACAATAATTGAAAGCCGCTTTAGAAAACAGTAAGAAGCACAGAATGCATGCTGGTAGCTTTATTTGACTAGAAAGACTGCATTGTTAAGAGAGCTAATTTTTCACTTTATGCAAAATGTAAACTAGAGGTTAGTAAAAAAGGGATTATTTTTTTAAGCTCTCAAAGATGCATAGTGGTGGAGTTGGCAGGAATGTTCCCTTGCAGAACGAAGGTCCTGGAGTTTGAATCCCTGCCTGTTCTCCCTGTTCATTTTCAATTGGCCTCTCTAAATTGTCTTTAGGTACGAGTGTGTGTGCATGATTGTTTGTCCTGTGTATCTTTGTGTTGCCCTGTGATGGACTGTTGAGAGCCGACCCTGCCTCTCGTCCATCGACCACTGGAGACTGACACTGACCGTACGAGGACAATCAGGTGTAGAAGATAAATAGCTGGATGGTCTGAATTCTTTAAAAGTTAAACGTCGATATAGCACCTCTAAACCCATCTGGATAAAAACGCAATGAATGACTTGAAAGGAAATGTTTTTTAAGTTGTTTGCGGGTTTTTTCCTAGTTACTTGATCGACTTCTGGTCGCCTAATTGTTCTAACGGTTGTATTTCTATATACTCAAGTTTTACAAGGAGTTTCAGGCGGTGAAGATGGACTGAGGTTGGATAGCAGCTGAATCAACTTGGACATAAAGAACAAACCCACAGGGGAGGAGAGCAGAGATTGCGAAAAGAAGATGTGTCCACTTAATTTTAACAGGCTGTGACATCACAGGGCAGACGGCTGAGGACAGGAAACAAAACGGGAAGCAAGTAAGACAGAAAGAGGACACAGCAAGGAAAAGAGAGACGTCAGCAGACAAAATAAAAAAGGAGGAAAAAAATGTGTGAAAATGATCGGCATTAAAAATAAGCTGAGGTGTCTACAGAGGTGAAGGTGTGAAGTCTGACAGGCCACTCTCCACCCACGGCATTTCCCCGTCTGCTCCTGCTGCCTGCTAGAGGAGTCTGCGACCTCTCAGTCTTTCCCTCTCAACAAGCCAGCCAACCATGCGTTCACCTCTAAAGCTTCCTCAGAGGGCCTTCATGTTTCTCATTCCAGATGCCTCAAATCATGAAGCCAGACGTCTAACTGTGCAAAGCCAGCAACAAAGAATATTTTGCATGTGATATCATGTGTACATCCACATATGCATCCAAACGCCTTAAAAAATAAAACAAAAAAAATGGTGTGCATGTGCAAGAAAAATCCGTATCAAATCTCCACTTCCCACGGGAGGTAGAGGGGCTAACGCATGCTAAAGGAGATATTTACTAAAGGAGACAGTGACGAAGCATGAAAAGCTAGCACACACACCTTTTCCCACACAGAGAGAGAACTCCAGGGAATGTCTGGGTCCCGTAGCACAGAAAGCCCAGAAAGAGGAAGACAAAATAAGTGGGGCGAACCGAACACACACACACACACACACACACGGTCTCGACACACAAACCCAGATTCCCACACGGTGAAACATATGAATATTCAAGGAGGATAACACACTTTTCCCTCACTGTAATTGCAGTTGTGAGGGAACACCCCGGTGGCTGTTTCTACGCAAGCAGGAGTACAGGAAGCGGGGAAGTGAAGTGAAAAGGAAGTGTTAGAAAGTGTGACAGATGAGGAAAAGATCACAAGTCAGGCGTGTGCGTGTGCTATGCAGGCTTGTTTTCAGGCAGGTCTAAAAACGGCAAGTGGAAGGAAGGGAGTGGAGAGAGTTTTCCACCAGTGGTGTCTGGAGACAAGGAATCTCCTTCACTCAGAGCAGATATGAAAGACATGCTGCAATCCTAAAAATGTCCTGGGGTAAATAAGACACTCGTGGCATTTGACAAATTGGCGTTTCATGGAAATAAGCAGATGAATCGCTTCTTTCATGTCCAGAGTCAAGATTCTGCTGTGTTCTGCTGTTACATTTTGTCATCCTCGATCATTCGCAGAACGAACTGAGCATGCACGATGCAGACTCTGCAGAGCATGACATCATTAAGTGACTGTCTAAGTATAGACAGTCACTTCATTGTCTTCCTCAATGAGAAAAGACATCTCCCTTGCAAGACAGCGGCTCACTTTGTTTTCTAATGCTATCTTCCTGTGAGTGTCCATGAGTGCCAAGCTGCTGCCTCCTTGATCAATGGAACGCCTTTAAAACTCTCCAAAAGTAACCGAATAACACGAGTCAGTAATGCTTAAAGTGCACTAATGGACTGGAGAAACATCCCTTTCTTGCACACTCTCTTTAAAAGTTTCTATTTGATTAGTTTCAACATCAATTCAATTTTTGCCTTTCAAGTGCAGATTTCTTTCAAGTGCATGAACTACAATGAATCATTTTCCATCAGAGCAGGGTTTTTTTTTCTTTCTTTCCTGTTGTTGATGAGTTTGTTTCCACCTGTGAAGAAAACAAGAGAAGCCTGCACTCTAAAAAGTGTTTTTGGGCTGTAGTTCATCTTATGGACTTATTTACATTAATTTAACTTAATTCTTTTGCTTTTGCTATGACAACTTACTTTTTTGTGTTCATTTAACTCAAAACTTACAAATCTTTAACCTGAAGGCATAGGCGTAGGAAGCGGGGGGGATGCGGGGGACATGTCCCCCCCAATATTGGAGAGAGCCACATTCGTCCCCCCCAATAATTTCACAACAGTTGCGAAGAATTTTAAAATCTTCCACTCGCGTGCTTTTATTTTGAAGGCGCATAACAGCGCATTCAGCAGAGCGCTTCCTGCCCCTCCCCCCTCTGAACGGCTCAGAGTAAAGGCAGCAGCAGATGGAGTCAGAAACTCCGTTTGAAGGAGGTAAATGATCTGTCAGGAATGTTGCCATGAATATCGCTCGTATGATCTTATTGTCAGTTTACTTTCATATATAGAACTAAATCTTTTAGGTTAAGCCATTTAAATTCTGGAATAATCACATGTCCAAAGTGTTACCACTAACTTTAACAGTTAGCTAGTCTAGTCACAATGATTTAGACTGAAACAGCAGCAAAATGAGCCTTTTTATTATTTAAACTAAGCAATACTCGACCACTTAACGTGTGTTTATATATTATATTATATTATATATTTAGGAGAACAGCAGTGCTAGAATGATGTTGAAGAAAGGTGAAGAAGCTCTGGTGAGGTCTTCATTTAGTTTATTGAAATATGTATTAAATGTTTTTAATTTTTAAATAACCTAAACTATTTTATTATGAGAGGAGCAGGTCAGGGAAGACATAGGAGAGCCAGTTGGCGTTTCAGGGTGTGAAGATATAAAAATTATATTAATTATAATAGAACCAGAAAGGAGAACAGGAGGAGACTAATGTCAGGTTGATTTATTTCAACGTTTAAATATTTTTTCATTATTTCCACACCATAAGGTTAATGGTTAGAAGACAATAAGAAAAGTGCTTGAGGAGAGGTTTAAAAATAAATTAGTGAAAATTTTTGCTACACAGTAAATAGAGTTGAGATGTATAATAATGTATACATCTGAAAATTAAGTTGTTTAAATTCTCATTCTGTATGATAAAAACATACTTTTTATATTTAGTTCACATTCTGACACTGTACATTACTAAAGTGTCTGTTGTAAATACATGAATCCATGCAGGAACATCAGGCTGCAGAGAGTCAGAGGGAGGCAGAGACAGAAACACATATCTGTAGATATTTTAGTTAAATGTTTGCGGCTGAAAATGACAGGAGAAAAAAAAACATTTAGTCTTTTTGCCTCTGTTTTTCGTGGATCTTTGGTAAGTTACTGAATGCAGGGCTGGAAAGTGAGACTGAGTTAACAGTGAGGAGCTAAGGTGTCTGTTAGACGTGAAAAGTATAATTTTTATTTATTTTGTAGATCAAACTGTTGCACTGATGTAGAGAGATGTTAAAGAAGAACAAAACTTGTTTTTTTAGATTTTATTTTTGTTGGTCAAACTGCTGTATTGAGTTTAAAACTGTTGTGTCTTATTTTATGAGCTGTTTTCTACTTTGGTTTTAGAAATAAGTAGAACCTGTTCAATTGCCAGTCAATTTATATCAATGCATTTTGACCAATAAGATACATCAGAATCTGGTCGGCTCTGTGCTACCAGAGTATGTAGCTTGCTAGTTGTGAGGCAAATGCTAAAGTGAGTGTTCATCCTGGAATGACAGTCATTATACTGCATAACTTTAATCTGACTATTGGATTGTAAATAGTAACGTGTTAGAATACTTGTTACTGAAACAAGGGTCAGATTAGAGTAACGCGTTACTGATGTGTTGATGGCATAATTGTTTAACATTTATGCTCAAGCTATTTACTGATCTGTCAGGTTTCCGATATGCGTCCCCCCCAATGACAGACTCGTTCCTACGCCCTTGCCTGAAGGAACTTTTCACTTTGACTTTACTTAAAACAATTGAGTTCAACGCCAGTTTTGTATCCTATGTCTGACCAACTCAATTTATTATGATCATCCAACTCAATTCGCTAAGTTCTTCCAACTCAATTTGCTAAGTTTTTATAACTTAATTCATAAGGGGGTTTAACATGACAAATTTAAGTCATTCTTACTCAAATCATTTATTTTGTTCTAATAAACATTTTAAATCTCTTTGATTTAATTCTACAGAAAGTCAACTCAAACTTTTAAGAAGTTCCAAACTAAATTTAAATAATCTTTTTACAGTGTCATCTAAATACACAAATCTTTTCCTTAAATAACCTTTTTCACTTTGACTTTACTTGAAATAATTTTGTGTCCCATGTCTGACACAATGACTCTTACGCTTACAGGGACACATTCCCAGTAAGCGACCGTGGCTCTGTGGATAGAGTAGTCGCCTTGTAATCGGAAGGTTGTCAGTTCGATTCCAGCTTCCTCCTGCCGTATGTTAATGTGTCCCCTGGGTACTTAATTCCAAGTTGCCAAACAATCTGAGCATTAAATAAATGTGTTAATATGTGCTTTCAGTGGTCAAAAGTGCTATTTAAGTTTATTTACCATTTTTGAAGTAAACTAAATGATTTGAGTAAGACTGACTTAACAAATTGAGTTGGGTGATTATAAAATATTCAATTGGTTAAACTTAATAAATTTAGTTGGATAAACTTAATTGAATTGCTTGTTACCTACAGAAGCAATTCAATTAAGTTGGTTCAACTTTTTTCTTTTTAGAGTGTGAGGTTGAGATGGCGGATGAGGGATGGTTTTTTTTTTGGGAAATTGAGTTCAGTTTACCAAATCACATCCCAGTCTGATTATTGCCAAAACTGTTGAGATAAAACTTAATTTACTTAATTTTCTGACAACATGAAGTAGAATAAAAGATCTCGAAATGCAACACATCACGTCCTGAAACAAACTGGAAACAATTATCTGCAAACAGAGAAAACAAGGAGCGGTAGCGAGCGTCCTTAGGACTAGAAAACTAATCCAGAACAGCATCAATGAGCAATCCAGCACGCAAGAAAAACACACTGCTGACCAAAAAGAACAAAAAAGCCTGAGTGATGATCACCAAGTAGCCCCAGTAAAATTCCCGTTGTTTGAATATATGTTTTTGGGACAAAAGGGGGAGATATTTTAAGATTTGTTTTCTTCTTTCTGCTCCCTTTCATTTTTATTGATTTGTGTATTTTATCTATTGTATATAATTGTGTTGTTTTTAATGAAAATGAATAAACAGAAAAAAAGAAAATATGATGTTGGCTGTGTGATGGTCTGGGGCTGCTATGCTGCTTCAGCGCCTGAAGGACTTGTTACTCGGTGTTCTGTAACAGAAAGTCCTGAAGGCAAAGTTCAGTCTGTCTAACCTTACACTCAAGCGGGTTAATCAATAGGTCAATGACATAAAACACTACGACATGTCCAAGCCTAAATCTTTGGTAAGACTTTATTTGAAGGGGGGTGAATAAGACTGTCATTACACTGTCATAAACATGACATAACACCTGTCATGAACATGAATAAGCCTTCATGAATATTTATGACTGTTGTCATAAAGCGTCATTCGGTAAATTATGACACTTTTAATACAAAGTTGACATTATTCAAAATGTCTTTGTTATGACAACTTGACATTAACCAATAAATCATTACTGTTTAAACTTTACCTTTAATAACATAAAGTTACCTAATTTTTAAAGTGCAAACAATAATACTTTTATAACAAATTTATATCATATATGATTTTGGATTTACTCTATTTGATATTAAAATCCGTTTGAGGATCTGAAATGAGAGAAGAAAAAAAAATACAGAAGCAGGACATCTGTAGAAGAACAAATGATTCTTCACAGCAAAGCACTTCTCCAGTTTTTTCTTTTTCTATTAAATCAAGCCTTTAAAGATTGTCTGGTTTTAGGCCTTAAAATTATCTCTCTGATTAGCCGCTTGAATCACAACCGATTCATGATGTTTCACCATTCCATCAGCTGCCGTCCTAATGGGCTTTCTCTTGATTTACCATTGACTAGACCCATATATTTCCCTTCTCAGTCTCCATTAACTCTAAACAATCGCAGTCCATTGGTCTTGTAGTTAACTCAGTCTAATGGAAAGAGGTTGTTCAGATAAGGCCGTGAATCACAGCACCCTGACGATGAGTTAATGCTGGCTCCAACCATCACCGCTTGAATTCCAACAAATGCACAAATACGGACAATTACTGAAGCCAAACGAGTCACCGGTGCTGCAGTGGCGCCTCCCAACAGTATGAGTGCAAGCAACCGTCAAACTTTTTCTTTCAGTACAAAGCGGTTTGCCAAAACAATGACTGAGAAACTCTGCGGAGCTTGAATGTTTCACAACGGAGGCAATCCTAAATGTTTTCAGCATTTCAAAGTGAAACATTCAAAGCTTTACTTCACAAAGTGAGGCCGAGTCTTTGATCTTATTCTTTATACAAACTTCACAGACAAAAGCAAAAATACTGTCAGGAAATTAAGAGGAAGGACTTTAATCTCAGCAATGACTACAATGTTATGAATTTCGTTCAACTGTATGAATGCATTGATCGCGGTGCCGATCAGATCAGCTGATCACGGTGCTGTGGTTTTATGTCTCCCAAACTCTTATCTTTTATCCAGAGAAACATGCGGCAGAAGTTTTTTAAGCTGATTTCTAAAAACGGCAAGTTGTTTGACTGCTGCATTATACATGATGAAAACTGGTGGCTGATTTACAAATCTGGTTTTCCTAATAATCTATTAATTCCACCCTTTAAAGCACCATTCATTGGGAATGAGTGAGTAAACTGGCCGCTGCAGCTCACCTTCTGTCTGTCCGTGTAATGCCATCGGCTAATGTTAACCTGCTAAGTGCAATGGTATTTGATTGCAGTCAGAGCTAATTTATCAATGAGTCATATCAAAACAAACTAAAAATGCTAGCGTAAGACTATCACTTAATACAGTCTAGCTGTATGAGTTGAGTCAAACATAAATGGTAAACCTTTTCAGGTGACCCATTGAAATCGTAGAGATTTTGTTGATAACCTTATATCACAACAGAAACGTGGGTTGGGACAAAGTGTCTGTTGCTGTGAAAACATCAACATCATTGGTTCGTAAGCTTGTTGGGACACAATACAAAAACTATTGTCTAATTTCCACAGTATACCATGAAATATTAATTAAAAGACGTGTGTTAACTTAATGCACTGTTCATACCAAGATACTAAGCAGATATATTTGGGCTGCAAAACAGCAGAGAAACACTGTTCATATATTTGTTTTTCCTTTCTCACAATTTCCACATCACTATTTGTGCACTTTAACATTTTTTGCTTCAACAGCAATTAAAGTCTATCTAGCAGGCAACACTATATCATTAGCAGGCAGAATATAGCATAATATTAGTGCATGGAAAATATAATATCTAACCACATAGCACATCCAAAAAAGTCCTTTGCAATCGCACAGATTAACACTGCAATGATAACTGTGATTCAGTCTGTTGTGCAGCTCTAACATACAGGTGTTGATGGTAATAACTTTAAAGCTGTATCAGACTCGGACTCAGTGTCGAGAGATTAATAGTACTAAAGGCATCAAGTCAATATAAGGGACAGAAACTCTTAATCAGAACCGCTTTAGTTAATTTGAAATTCCAACATGTAGCTAAATAGGCTCTGATTAAACTTAATGAAACTTAATGAAAGCATTGTGACAACATTTTTCAATTACCTGCTTTGATTTTGCGCATCTGAAGATCAGTAAGTAACCACCATCACAAAAGAATACATCTAATATTTGTGTTTTATTTGCAACAACAATCAATTATCAACACTGACGATGGGCGGGCGATTAATATGTCAAAATGTTTACGGCAAATTAGATCATTTACAGTCTCGCCATGGATTTTATCTACTTTCTTTGCCTTCCTTTTGTCACCATCGACAACAGTCATCCCCTGACATTAAATCCACCTTCGCTGCTGTCACACGCAGTAGATAGAGATAAACAATCAGCAACCGCTGCTCAACTCTGCAGTAAAAGATGGATGGACTCAAAAATGAGTCATGCAGTTCGTATTTGTGTTTAAAAGTCTGAATATGTGTACTACTGGTTGAGCTCAGCTGCAAATAATTTGCAAAGACTTCAGAAAGATACAAAATACAGCAAAAAAAAAAGGTCAGCAGTAACTGCAGGGGCTGAAACAAACACTGTAATAGACAGTTCTAAAATCGGTTTTGCAGTGGAGTAAGTCCGCATTACTTTATATTTGTCTAATCAACTTGAGTTGAAGCATCAGACCAGTGCTCAATGTCTCAGATGAGAGGCGGAAAATGGCGCCTGGATTAATTCTTTTAACGTATTTGTGTTTTTTTGTTCGTCCTCTGATGAGCACACACTATTAAGTAACTATTTTTGCAACCAAGTTAAACACACATTTAAACAAAAACAATAAATTCAAAATTAACAGATGATATTTTAAGAGAAATGATTCCCATCCTTAGTGAATTTGCAGATAATAAAGTGCTAGCTAGCTACCCTCACAGGTCTGCACAGTTGGTCCAGTGGTTCCTCCCTGTGCATACATGGGATTTTTATCTGGTTCCAACAAAAAAGGAAAAAAAACAAACAAACAAAAAAGCAAATTTGACTAAAGGTTTTTTTAATGTTTTATTTGTGAATGCCTGTATTTGCATAGCTAAATGTCCAGGTTGAACTCTTATCCTCTTTTCTACTGACTGATAGTTTTGGCTAAAGGCCCACAGGCACACAAAACAGAATCAGGTGAGTTCAGAGATCCTTCAGATAATTTCTTACAAACCTGTTAGAAAAAAACAGCTGCTGCCTTAATTCATATTTTAAGCATCAATGTTCTGATGCACAATATCAAAAGACAAAAAAAATATCTCAAACGGAAAGAAACAAACAAAGGAAAAGGACATTTTATGTACATGGTAAAGTATGATTGAAGCTAAATATGTATAATTATTTTCCACACAAGGCAGTCTAAGCTGACTGCAGTAGATATTTGTATGAACATTTTTAGGCAGCGAGAACAAGTGAGATTTGATGGCTGCTAACAGTCCAATTTTGTGCTTTCATGTATATTACACAGCAGAGCAGTAGCCACAAATAACCCCCCGAATAAGCACTTAAGAATGTGTAAACTTCTGCAAGAAGACAGTATTCAGATAAGAAGCCAGTAAAGGAGAAAGAAACAAACTGTCTCCATTCACGTCTGTAGTTACATGCATCATATATTTCTCATTTTTATGCCCAAATGTCCTCAACAGCTTACTAAAATATATCTTACCCACTCTTCACTAGCCCTCTCTGAGATCAGTATGATCTGTGGAGGTTCTGCTCAATCTCTGAATTTCGATTCTGTTCTGACCCAAATCATACCTCTAGTCCTTTTTATGTTCGGCTTTGGGTATAGTATGTAGCTTTAAGCAGCAGCAAGTCTTGCTCAAAGGGATCAGCATTTTATTTGAAATGCCAGGCTGTAAACAAAAGCAGTTTAGAAAGTCAAACAAACCTTGTTAGGTTGACGTGAAAAAGGACACAGAAAATATAAAGCACCATCCTCCTATACTATATTTGTAACTCTGTCCTACTGTTCCTTATTTGTGTTTCATTTCAACAATGTAGGAAAAACATGAGGCCAGGTGAAATTAATGCTCCAGCTTCCTCTTACTATAAAGTTGAGAATTCACAATTTGATCACTGTGAAAGCCAAGCAATAGCTACTTTGGAAGTTTAAAAAGTTTGCAAAGTGAGCACTACAGCTCAAACAGAATGGCTACATTAGCAAGACATCTTCCTCGTTTGATAGATCTGAAACTAAAGACAAAACTGACGGCATTTAATGTTGTTCCTTGATGGTCAGTTGATCCCGTATGAAACAATAAACAAAAATGTTTGCCATAGTAAAACGAAAAACCACAGCACAAGGAACATTTCCAGTGCTAATGCAGCAGAACGTCGTGAATTTCTGACATTATAGAAAATAGTGTGACAGCAGGCTTAGCAATTTTTGGAGGAAGGAGGATGATGAGAATGAGCAGTAGCAGAAGAAAGAAGCATTTCATCCTGCTGCTTAGCTGATGAAGGTCTGGATTATTCTTTCTATGTCACAACAAAGCTGAAACTTATGGCAGAGGAGCAGAAACCTCTGATTTTATTTTTAGAAAATTAGGACGATTGTGAAGAATCTTCATAATTTGAAGAATTTTCTTCTTTTTTTTTTTAGCAAAGATGGCTAAAAAAAGATGAGGAAAACAATCAGGTCATGTGTTGATTGGACATTGTTGGAGATCCTGCGAAGTGCAAAGCAGCTTGATTCTGGTGCACATGTAGATAGACTAACATGTACTGCTAGAACCTGATCAATTCTCAGGTTAATCTTTCTAAATTTCTAACAAGATTAAAACTCCCAGACATTAACGAGGAAGCACCATTTCTTTCTTTTGTGATGTTAATGAGACAAACAAAGCCATTGTAGTCAGTGAAGACAACCATTAACTGCTCACATGAGGCTTACAACTTTGAGTTTGGGTTGCTCCCCACCAGATTACAAGAGCTTAAAGTGTAAAACCTAAAGCCTGGCACGGAGGCAATTAAGTAAGCAAAAGATGCAGAGTGACTCAAAGAGAAAAGAGACACAATCGAGCAACTTTCATTGTCTTTTACTTCTTCATGACACAGGAGTAACAAAAAAAGAAGAGAGTGAGAGAAATTCATACGAGTGTTAAAGTACAACAGGGGCAAAGAAGAGGAGCAAGTGAGAAGCTGAATGCCGCGTAACGAGGGAGTAGAGCAGTCTGGAGTAAAAGATGTGGGACTCTACAAAATTGAATTGAAGCCTGTTGGAGGAAAAGAGAGAAGAAATCTAATCCGATAATGTCGAAGGAGCAGCAGGCGAAAGAAAGAGGGAAGAAAGACGGAGAAGCATACTTCTGGTGGTAAACAAACCGTACCGAGATAAAAGACGTGAGAAGAGGGAAACCAGAAAGGAGTTTAGAGGGAGGAGTGAGAGAGGAAATGTAAATGCCAGCCAAACTCGATAACATCATTCAGATCCCAGCAACTGCTAAATGAATGTCTCATAAAAATACATACATGCGGTTTGTGCGTAATATCCTGCAGGTGGGGGGTCAAAATGCTCAACGGAGTCTGTCCGATCTCTGAACGAGATATTTACTGAACAATGCCTTTCATTTTGTATGACAATGTTTCTCATGATGTGCGTCAATTTGTGCCTGACAAATCCAACAATAACCCATGCAACACGCACACGCACACACACACACGCACACACACACACGCACACATGCTGTTCAGCCATGAAGGTAAACAAGGGTGGAGTCAGGAGGGCAGGTGCACAAATGTCATAAAAAAATGCATTGGTCTGAGGTGGTCTTCTGGGATGAATACAGTTTTAAATTTGCAAAGAAGTAATGAATAAATCTCAGGGACATCCCACTCTGTCACCGTCAGGAAGCAGCTGCAGCATGTAATTACGTAGCTTTTCTATAGCTGTGATTATGAGAGGGTTGAGGGAAGAAAAAAACACAATATGGTGAAGTAATACGCATTATGATTTTGATATGGTGTAGCTTTCAATTACAGTGAGTAAAAGAAGTGGATTAAAACTGTTACACCTCATTGCGTACCGATTGCCCTTAAAGACCTTTTAAACTAAAGGAAAAGCCTTTAATGTAGAAGTTTATTTGAGTTCTTGTTTGAAGTAGCACTAAGGTAGTAAGCAGAAGTTCGCAATGCATGTACAACAAAGGTTTTTATTTATATACTGTTTTATAGATTTAGGATAGGTTTTTATTCCCCATAAAAGTATTTATTTTTCTCTCCACCCATTTTCTATGAATGCATCACAGTGGGTGAAAGACAGTGCATCAAACCACAGGAGATCAAGCCAGTTCATCACAGGGTCAATGCAAACCGAAAACACCAGAGACAGAAAGAGTGTGAACCAAATCGCCGTTTCAGAGTTTCTACCAACCACTAGCTTTTCAAATAAGTTTTGGAAAAATTAGAGCACAAAATCTGTAAAAGTTAATTGATTAAGTCACAAAAAATATTTTATTTATTCATAAAAAAGCACAATTTTGTGACAAAGTAAATGTTTCAAATTTGCAATGTCTAAATGAATGCAAAATAAATAAAAGTTTGCATTATAATAATTAGAGCTTTGTTAGGAAACAATTCAGACACCGAAAACACACCGAATGTAAACATTTCAGGATAGTATATAAAGGCAATAATACGATGTTGCTTTTAATTCTTTAATAGACTCAATTTTTTTAAACCTGTATTATCAACCATACACTTATGACATTATGAAAGCATATCATTCATTTAAACCCAGCAGTGTTAGTGAGAAAATCTTCCTGATACCGGAATTTTTAAAAAAAAAAAGAAAAAAGAAAAGAAAAACAAGCAGCCAAAGCTAGAGCTGTAAACAAGAATTACCCTGTCGAGCTGTCATCTGCTGTTGTGTAGAAATGTGCACATATTATCACCTTCCTCACTCAAACGATTATCCAAAAAGATTTTAGGCTAAATCCCAACATCACCTCCCCCAACCTGCAGGGATTCCCACCTCTACGTTGGCCGCGTCCTCCCAAAGTCCTACCTTTATTTAATCAAAAGGAATTACTTATCGAGTAGATTAACAAAAGAACATTTTATATCTCTTCCCAGCTCAACATGCTCCCAATCTCCTGTCGGCATTAGCATCCCCATCACGTGCAGCGACCGCAGCAGGCGTGGCTGGACAATGGACGCTTTGTGTTAAAGTGTCTTCGAGCTTCACGAGCAGGAAAAAAAACGAGGTATATTTTTAATTAGTGAATTTCAGGCAGTTATTTTGTGTCGATGAGTAACAGCTGTCAACACCAGGATGGTTGTCGGTTCATTAGTTTAATAACAATGACTGTGATTTTTAACCTCCTGATTAATCACAAACATTTTAACCGATGAGTTCAGTTAAGATGTTCGAATGAACTTTGAACATGAAGACCTTATTTATAGATTTCTAGATTAGGTCAGAGGTCTGGAGCAACTGGTGACAGGCAAATCCTTTTTTATTAAATTTGCTTGCATCTTAGAAGCACAAGAAAGTGCTTTTTTTTTTCTTTGCCTGCGATTTTGCGTTTGCTACCCTGAGGGGCTTTAACGTTGACAACACCGGATGATAAGTGTCTTAATTTTACAAAACACTTTAACTTGATGAACTTAATTACTTTTCCTGCCTCAAGAAATAAGGAGTCGTTCACAAGAGTAAGGAAAGTAAATAATCTGAGTTTGAGGTGTAACAGAAGACTGTCGCATGTACGTAAAGATACCTGGAGATTTATAAAACATAGCAGCCGAGTGCAGGACTTTTATTTTCAATAAGTTGTCTTAACTTAGAACATTTGCTTAGTAGGAAATATGTGAATTCCAATCAATGTCACTATTGTAACATTTTCCAATTATACGATTATTGGAATATTTTGAAATATCGCGCAGCCCTCGCTAACACTATGCTATATCAGTTTGTTTTTCCTTGTGGTATGTTTTTGTTTCAATTATTTTCTGATTTGCTAAGGCTAATGTTAAGCGCACTTTCTGGGTTTTTATGTGACTTGTTAAAAGTGTGGCATGTTTTCTTTGCAGATTGATCACGTGAAGAAAAATCTAGAGAAAAAGTTATTTTCCTGCGTCATAAAATATCCACTTTGCTTGGAATATTATTAATGACTTTTATAACAGTGGACCATGCTGTGACGGTTTCTTCCACACTTCTCTTGGTTAAACCTCAGCTGATTGTGCCCTAAAAATTAGGACTGAACAAAATTAATTCTGGATCAAGATCAAGAATAATTGTCTTATACCTTCTTTAGGGCCATCTACAAGCGAGAAGAAATAAAGAGGAAATAGTTAGAGCACTGAAATATTATGTAGTTCTAAAGATGAGTGAGGCACCATGGTATAATAATAACCACTCTGGGGACCCTCACTGGATCCCACGAGGCTCCCATATTAGTCAATAAATTGTCTATGTGCATCAGCTGGAAATGGTTTCAGATGGGAACCCCGGCTAAATGACTGTGGTAGCATTGTATCAGTGAAATAACAAACACCACAATAAATATAATGAAGCATGAAAGCATTTCTGATTGATTCTTTCAGCCTTACAAGAGGTGAAGGCTGTGTGTGATGTGTGTGTGTGTCTTATTAGTTCCTGTGTGTTAAATTGTGCTCTCTGTGGATACGTTGAATGGCAGTTTTATTATTGGCTCTATGCGTATTTAACGTACAGTGTGTGTCTATTTGCTGCGAGGCAATGGAGCCAGCTTTGTCGATCCCACCAAGACTCTCATTAATGTCATTAATTGGGTGGCGTCGACACACACCTGGGTACTCGGGTCTATGATGTGAACAATATGGACACGGCTCAGATGAGCCTCAGATGGGCTTTGTATTTAAAATATAATTTTTTTTTTTTTACAAAGGAAAATAACCACTGAAAAATCAGTAACAAGCAGCAGCAGCAGCAGTAAACCTGTCCAGGACCAGAGCAAAAACTCACTTCTTTCTGGGTTGACGGTGAACTTTAAGAGATTAACGTCTATAAATATTCATAATGATGACTTCTTTTAACAATCCGAGAAAATATCAAGTGTTATTTTGCAATTGCAAGTAAAGTTCCCCACATTTGGCCTCAGTCTAAGAGAGGTTTCCAGTCTTTTGTTCAAAATCCAACTCAATTTTTCAGTTTTCAAGACAAGTACAAGACAAGTTTCCAGTTTTTTTTTTTTTCTTTTTATCTTAAGTTAAATTGTAGGCATAAAACTCTGGTCTGCCGTTCCTATGTCAAGAGTAAAAGACTTTTATCCAAACTCAAATCCACTTCTCCAGTATTTTACCTCAAATCCAAGTTGTTTGCCCCAACTGTCGGTCAAGTTTGAAGTATTTTGCACAAAATCCATGTCAGGTTTGAGGTATTTTGCCCAAGGTACAATTCATCTTATTTTATCCCGAGTCCAATTTAATTCTGAGGAATTTCATCTGGAGTCCAAATCAAGGATCCCGTCTTATATACTGAGATCAAGAAAAAGCTCCAGTCTTCTCTTTCAAGTCCAAGTCAAGGTTCTAGTTTTTGATCCCAAGTCCAAATCAAGGGTTCTGTCTTTCATATCAACTTCAAAGTAAGTCTTAAATCTTTTATCTCAAGCCCAAATCGTGTCTAATGGTTTCATCGTGGCAAACTTTCGCTTGTTGGATGCGTGTCATCTACTCCGCCTGTAGCACTGCACTGCCGTGAGCTGTAAATTTAAATAGCAGCGTTTTGCTGTAATATTAGTAATCCTATATTCATCACACAACATAGCATTTAGTATTTGTCTTTCTTTTCAAATTCTTTTGAAAATATTTGTATTGTTCATGCAAATAGACTTCTGTAAACTGCATTTTGCATATTCATAAGATGCAGTCTTTACCTCATCAGTAGAGCAAATCCGGATTTATGTTCAAACAAAGTAGCAGATATTCATTAACACATGTTAATGTAAATTCTGCATCAGTGGGATGGAAAATGCTTTTATTCTGATTAATGGAAATCTCAGGTTATTAGAGGGGAAGCCCGTATCTCGAGTCTTTGTTTTGTGTGAGTCCAGTTCCCATCTGTGCCAATTTTCAACTGAAACGTTGATGCTTCACGTTAGTCTCATTACTGAGGTCTAGTCAAGATATAACAATAAAAACATTAAAATTATATATCAGTAAGAAATGTCATTGTGTCTCATCCTCCTGCCAATTCTCTTCAACCTGCCAGTTATGTAATCAATCCTGGTAAAATCATGCTATATTGCTACATTCGTATCTGTACAAGCCAGTTCGAAGTCAACCAAGTAGTGCAGTGATGCATCCAAATTAAGCAGCATCTGATCATAAAACTGCTTTTTGTGTAGACTTTTCATATACCACTTTGCAGCAATGTGTCATGCTGCTAAATTTATGGGCACAAACACTGACTTAGATAGGAAAAAAAATGTTTGCAAACATACACAATTGGACACCGAGACAAATAATGCCTGAAAGGCATGGACATTTTTTCCACTTGCTTTAAATTTGGACAACATTTATTGGGCAAAGTTAAATTTACTCCAAAAATAAAACGTGTTAGGTTTTGCAGTCTCGGCGGCTCTGATGCTGAAAGGAATTTGCAGGAAGCAAAGAGGGGAAGAGATAAAATGAGCTTTTTCCATCCTTGTGTTGCCCAATATGTTATTCCGTTTCATTTTCTTTCTTTCCTTTTTCTTTTATCTACCATAAATTACATAGCTGGGTTTTATTTCATGCATTTTTAGTTGCATTGTCCCTGCAAAAAAAAACAAAAAAAACAAACAAATATCTCTTCAAGCACTGAGGCATAAGGAGAGTACGATACATACTCCTTTATGTTTTTTAAAAGATTTTTTTTTTTGCAGCTTTCAGAAGTAGAAAAAGAATTAGTTTCATTATAATTTTCTTCAGCGCTACATGCTAATGGAACAGAGTTACTTAAAGCAGACTCCCTCACAAGTTGATTATTGCGCTCACACTGCCACACTGTTAATGCATGCAGCACAGTCGACTCCTCGGTTAAAGTAAAGTTGCTTACATTTGGAGTCAGTTTAATTTATGGCTGGACAGAATAATAGAGAAAGTCTGATGAGGAAACACTTCTCTAAGCTAAAATGATAATTCTCCTTTATGAGGTTCTTGCAATGACTGAAAGAGAGTAACAACCACTTCTGAAATACCGTCACTGATTTAACACCAGACACAAGCTTTTTAACAACAACTGTGAAACCTGATTGGTGTTTATCTGACTGGTTTAATCTATGCTCATGAATAAGTATCATCTTCATAGCAAAAGAAATTTACGCTGTCACTGAGTGACCATTTGCACAGATTTAATCTATTTCAGGAGTCAATTAGTTACCCTGGCTGCTATGTTTGTATGCTGATTGGAGACATCTTAGAATGCAATCATCATCGCTCTGTATTGACTCTATTAAACTGGAGTGAAATTAGAATTTAATTGAAACTATATGTCATTGTTTCCCAATCCTGGTGCTGAGGGCGCACCGCATCGAGAGGAAAATGTCGCAGCAGTAGTTAGTCAAGAGGTTTTGTAACAATTGGTTTAATTGCGCAATAATTCAAAGCAGCTATTGTTAAGCAAGGGAGTCTTCAAAACCTGGAGAACTGGCTGCCTTCTGGACTGGGATTGGGAAGCACAACTGAATCTGAATTTAAATCTGTTGTGAATTCAAATAGAAATATACGACTTAGTTGGACAGAGATTGGAACCAGATGGTTTTTCTTTGATTGGCTCTGATCTGTGATCAAGAAAACAAGATCAGTAAAACAAGATGTCCTAATTATAAAATTAAAACTAACACCCTCATTATATGTTGTGTCTCTGCCATATGTCTCAGTGAATGAAGATAAGCTGCCTTCGTACACATTTATGAATGTATTTCTATGAATAATGAAACAATCAGCTAAGATAAATGATCATGAATTTTTATTTTTATTTTTTTTGGTTGAAAGAAATTCCATGATATAATGACCCAATATTAGCATTACTTAACTTCATGTAACACCATGAAGATGTGAGTTCCACACCGTTGATCTCAATGCCCATGCACTATTCAGAACAAGGCTGCGTTAAAAGCAGAACACATTCATTTCGTCATTTTAGAACATTTTTACATAGAACGACGGCTTTATGTTGGATTTAAATTCAACATAAAGCCGTCCATCCATCAAAATACTACCAACAAATCTTTTTAAGTGTTACATCTTTGCAGAAAAGCATAAAATCAGTAAAATCGGGATTGGCACATCAGAACTCAAAGGACATCAGAAATGGTCTCAGCCAGGAAAAATGTCTTCTTAGAGTAACCAGGACTTCATCACAGTTGGCTAAAAGTGGAAGTAAACAGCTTTACTGTGTAGTTCTAAAATAAGATGATATTTGTTGTAACTTTGTGTAACACTAATACATTTGTATAAATTAATCAAATCTGCTTGTTTGGCACATGGCAAAGATCATCGTTTTGGTTTGACTTCTTTTCAGCTATGCATTGTTTAGAGCTCATCAACAGACGCCGCAATTATAATCACTGCAAACTCCCCAGGCCTATTAAAAATGGCATCTGGTTTTCACATTCTGTACATCTGCACATGGACAAACAGGTGACCTACCTGAACCTCACGTGCATGGTAGGCTATGATGAGGCCCAGCAGGATGACTGTGGAAAGGCTGATCAGACACTTCAGGGCCAGAGAATACATGGAGCTCTGCAGAAAGACAAAATACAGTCACTAGCATCATTAACGACATGAAAACAAATGGAGGTTTGAGAAGGAATTTGCTCTGGTAGTTTGGTTGTAGAACTAGACGAAAAAAAATGGGAAAACTTAAAAACATAACTCGAATTAACATTCAGATGTCACACATTAAAACAGGAAGCTGAAGTAAAGTGGAACTGTAGTGTTTGACCCATCAATATCTGTCTGGAGTCAAGAAGCTTTAAATCCTCTGCTTGTCTGGTTTGATAGTGCTTATAATCAATGCTGTGGGGAACTTCCAATCAATACACCTCATAGCACTTCAGTGGCTTCTTCTGGGCCCACCAAGCTCTCACTTAAAGCTTCATGTGGTTATCACACCAACGCACACAGAAACCCTCACTTGAGCATTTGTGTAAGACACAGCAAAAGAAAGAAAAACCACTGAGAATGAATGAATGAATTCATGAAGCCAAGTGCTACGATGCTAATAACAAATTCAAATTTAAGTTAATTAGACGCTACAAAATGCCCAATGAACAACCTGTAGTTGTTGGTTTACTGACTATATTTACAGAGAACAAGAAAAAAATCAGTCCAGCAAACGTACGTATAAAACTCACCACAAACTCTATGCGTGTTACTATTTCAACTGTTTAAACATAGTCTGATTCTTCAGATTTTAACCATTCAAATATATACAAGTAAAAATAGGGATCTGGTTGGACTGATTTAATCTGGCCACTGCACTTTCCCTCGGTTACTCCTTCCTCCTCTCATCCATTTTCGTCATGCACCATGAGATCTACAGAAAGGCATGAGGGATTACCATTCGGAGCGCTGCTGTCTGTCAAATCGTTGGACTCACATTTCATCAACACCACCAAATAATTTTTTCTATTGCACTTTTATCTGTTTATGGTTTTAAATGTTACCTATTACAGAAATGTTACTGGCTGAATTGGTTTCAAATCTGATGTGCATAACTAATGTTGCACTTTGTTTTTAAATGAGATAGTCCAGGTCTGCATGGCAGCAAAAAGGTTCTGGGTTCAAATTGCAGCCCGGGTTTTGAATGCTCTCCAGGGGCCGGCAGGGGGTTTCTCTGGGTACTCCAGCTTCTTTCCACAGTCGAAAAGTATTTCAGCTGTTAAGTGTCTCTCTAACTTGCTCTTAGGTGTGAGTGTGTGTGAATGGTTGTTTGTCCTGTGTGTGTCTTTGTGTTGCCATGTGATCTACCAGAAATCTGGACAGGGTGAACCCCGCCTCTTGCCCAGTGACGGCTGGAGAGAGACAAGCAATCTATCTCCAGAATGGATATAGACTGAAACTAATTATATTGTAATTGTTGTTAATTATTGCTACATACATGCCACCGATGTATATATATCATAAATGATAAATTTAGAGCTGCATTGTGTGTATTTATTAAAATAGAATATGCATTCTGACGAGTCTCGTTGGTCCGTTTCAAAGTACTTTTAAAAATAGCAACCTTTAATACGGTATTTAAAATACTTTACATGAAACCTACATGTCTGTATAAATGTTTCTAATTGGTCTGATGTAATATTCTAATCCTGAATGTGTTTTCATTACCGCTAAGTGGAAAATCCTCATAATGAACAGAAATAAAGCCGTTGAAACATCAGTCTGTGTGTAATGAATGGATTTAATGTTTCACTTTGAGATTTGAGTTACTGAAATAAAAGAACTTTTAAGTAATATTTTAATTGATTGAATAAAGTAATTAAATAGGAGCTTCTCTATTCATTTAAACCTGGTCAGGAGACAGAATTTAATTTAAAAGTCAATTTTTGATGTTGAAATGCTTTATTATTTCTTGGGTCTGATACAGACAATAATGGATAATAATAATAAGAAACCAAACCAATGTAATTCTGACCCCACTTGGAAATGTGTCAGTAAGTTTTATATTACCATATTGTGCAAAGAAGCTATATTTATTGGGTGTAATCCAGAAATTTATTTGAAGCTCATGCCAACAGATGCCAGTAATATTTAAGGTCCAAATGTTAATATTTAATAATACCTCAACAAAGTGGTTTTAATTGGCATCATAAATATGAATACCTTTTTTAGTTAGAAGGTCACCGTTTGATTTAGCTCACATTAGTCATACGGCGGTTCAGATTAATTTCTTGGCCACTATTCTTAGCTATGTATTAATATGCATGTGGTGATTGGGTCAACTGGACAGACGCCTGAGAATATCGCGCTACACTCACACAGACACTTCAGATTCATCTCTGGGTCAGATCTTTAAGCTGAATTATTGGCATTAATAAAACCCTTCAAAATACCTTTGACTTTAGATCCTTTCTTTTCCCCAGAGGGAAATTCGTTTTCATGGCACAGCATTGTTTAAACAAATACATTATAATTGGAAGGTAAAGATAAATATTCTAAGCCCAGAAACATTGTATTTTCTTATTTGCTCAAAGTAATTTTGAATAATTCCTGATTCTCATGAATGCCTTTCCCACCAGTTTGGTGGGAGCATTTGGAGAAACGTGGTCATGCTTAGGAGGGCTTCAAAGTCTTCCAGAAAAGCCTGTAGTTTAAGTTTCTACTTTTGGGTACAATAAGATGAAATAGCTGTTTTTGTAGTAGTAAAGAGGAGGGAGGTGTCTGCAGTGCAATCAGAGTATTTTAGGGAGGAAGTGGTTGGTAAAGAACTGAAACAGTCAGTGAGTAGTGTGCACAGAAAAGAGTTTAGCACACACCCTTGTGGTGCTCCACAGTTGGTTGAGAGTGCAAATGACTTGGGCTACATTTGCGTTCAGAGGAAGTTAAGAAAAAAAAAAAAAGAACAAATTGCAGTTGCTATAGTACCACATATGAGAGTGGGGGATGTTTTTTGGGAGATGAAACCGTGTTGTTCAGATTGTCTTGGAAAAAGTCTGATATGGGGGATGCAAATGAGCATATGGGGCGCATTTGAACGTAGCCATAGTTATGCTCTGGCAAAGCTTTCAGAAATGGGTAAAAAATTAGTGGGCATCGTAAGCGAAACAAGAGAAAACCCTGAGTTGCAAGTTTTCAATCATCCGCTAACCCTGTGTGTTTAATTGCTCACGGAAGATGGATAGTAGGCCACATGTGTTCTCCTTTTATCGTTGTCAGACAGCAACAATGGCAACTGTTTTCCAGACGGGCGATGTTGTGGCAGCTCAATGAGTGCAGGAGAGCTGTGAGTTCCTGAGACCTTTAGCGTTTACAGCAGAGCACTGTTATTAGCTGCTGTAAAATTAATAATAAAAAAACAGCTTAGTTGACAGAATGTATTAGTGTGCCACTATTTATCAATGCTCTGCTTTTTCACAAAAAGAAATTGCATAAATAAGCTTGCTAATGATTGAAGTTGTCAAAATGTTTCAAATGGTTTTGCTGATGAACCTTGCAGCAGTCAATATTCTAGTTTCTACCTGCTAAGATGATTCATTTGTCCACATCGGCTCAAGGACTCGGTTTAGAATTGCAAAACGAAACGTGTGCAGGCACAAACAACCTCCAAAGTGCATTCATCATTACCTTCAACAAGGTCGGGTTGAGTGCTGCAGCCAGATAACCCACGAAGACGAGATCCGCGCCACCTTAAGACTGCTACACTTCAGATCAGATATGTCTGCGGGTTTTTGAGGGGAATGCTGCTAAGCATTCATCGCGGAACGCTCCGCACGGCATTTTGAATTCACAACAATATACAGCATTGTGGGAAATAGGAGTGTGTGTTGCTGTATTTACTCTGAGTCTCTCTGGACTCTTCTCGGCCTTAGTAGCATTAATTTAACATCAAACAAACGCTTAAACATACAAAGAGTCGTGTTTGCTAATCCTCACCGAGACCCTTCTTTGAATTCATTTTCTCCCATAATTATTCAAAACAAAGAATGCACTGCGCAAAATATTACAATTTTTTTCATTATTCATATGATAAAAAAAACAAAAAAAAAAAACAACTTGACGCCTCCCATTTGTTGCAATTAAAGTGCGGTTCTGGGCCAGCGCACAACGCTGCAAAAGCCCCATCTTGTTTGTCCTGCATCAATCTCCCTCTCCGCCGCTAAAATCTCATTTGTACTCTCCGAAGCAAACTAGGTGCAAGGGAAGCCGACGCTGTTGTGCTAATGAGAAAAATGCAGGTTTTCAGCTTTGGCTCCCAGCAGCAGCATGTCTGTTCAAACATGGTCACACTGGCTGGGCTGAAATGTAGCTGGCTTGGAGTTCACGTCATTTCTCTCCCTGCTCTCATTCTTCAGCCACCTGTCGTCTGCGTGCTGTTCCTTCTTTCATTTATTTTCAAATCTGCCTATTACACTGTCACTAATGTCAAGCTTCTGTTTTTTTTTTTTTTATGCCACGATGACAGAAAACATTTAATTCCATCAAGAAAAAGGGGCAATGCTCCTTTGCAGTCGGAAAAGAAGCACCTTGCGAAAGTACTCATACCTAATGAGCCTTTTCAGATTGTGTCATGTTGCAACAAGAAACTGAAATGTATGAACCAAGATGAATTAGGGCGTTATTATAAAGCGGAACAAAAGACAAATGACTTTCAAAAATAAACAAAAGTTTTATGCACATGCCGTGTTGTTAACTTTGATATAAACGTTGTCAACCTATTTTCCTCTTGGGTCATGTCTCTACCAAGTTTCTCAAGAAAGTGAAATTTTTCCCATTGCTTGGTTGAATGTGGAGCGAGTGGATGACAGTTTTCAAGTATGAATTTATGTGACTCTAACTTGTGACTGTACTTTGATATTTGTGCTGTCTTAAGGTGTCATGCAGAAAGGCCTCTGAGGCCTTCACAGAAAAGCTGTATTTATATTGAGATTCGATTACACACAAGTAGACTTTACTTACTGTAGGCCCTTGATGCACTGGTTGTTATAAAGGAGTAGCACGGCAAGAGCAGAAGACAATATATGCACATAACATTTCCAAATATGCTTGAAAACGTGCAGTTTTTTTCCGCTTCACAATTATTCATCACTTGATTGAGCTGGCACATAAAACCCAGAAATCTTTGTGCGTGTAAAGTGAAATAAACATATAGAAACACAAGCGATATTAACACTTGCAACACTCTGTAGCCAATTATATGGTCGAGCAGAGTAAACGAATGTCAGCGCGAATCTGTTTGCATGATTGAATTGAATTGACTTTTTGTTAAGAGCCTTGAGATGATATTTGTTTTGAAATGTCTCTATATAAATAAGCTGAATCGAATGTTGACAGTTCCAGGCTCGCACGCAGACAACACGCGTGCTTTTACGCACAATGAAATCTGGTTATCCTCCTTTCATATCTGAGAATTACTGATTTTTTTTTTGTTTGTTTGTTTGTTTTTTTCTGCATCTGCTAGCACTGTCACATTTCTGTACCCAGTTAATGTTTTATACCATTTGAAATGGTTTATTTGTGGTCTTGCTGAGAGAACAGGGGATTAGGTTAGCATAAAGAGGAGAACCAGCTGTTCTGCTGTGTGCAAAGTTCAAAAGCTTATCATCTACCAGCGCCTCCAAAAGCCACTAATTAATGACAGGTTGTGGTTTCACAGGCGGATTTAATGCCAGAATTTTTCAAGGGAGCTTTCCATTACATTTTTTTAGTCTTCAAATGTATACCTTGTGACAGGATATTACCAAGTCTAATTACTTCGTTTCATCCCTTGTTCCCGATGGTGCTATTTTAAAACCTATTCCTAGTATGGTCACAGTTTAAAAGCTACATTATGGTAGTTAGTACTAACTGTAAAAACCTGGTAGTCAAGAGATTTACAGAGAAGTGGTTTCTGTCAGACAGCATAGAGGTAAAGAGTAAAATCCTAAATAGGTCAGGTTGTCACATGACAACAAATAACCGACAGTCGTGCATGCTTACACCTGCTTACAGCCAATTCAGAAGCGCCGATCAATCTGACACGCATGTCTTTGGGTTGTGGGAGGTAACTGGTGCACCTGGAGAAAACCCACGCAGGACTAAAGAGAACATGCAAACCCCACATGGAAAGGAAAAGTGGCCCCAGCTGGTTGCCAAGCTTAAACCAAGACCTACTCGCTGTGAGGCAGCAGCGGTAACAACCACGTCCTCGTGCTGCCTCGACATTCATGCTGATTGGACAAATTACCCTGTTTCTGCCTGTTATTACTCCGGTTTTCAACCATAATGCTGTGCCACACTTTGACGAAAAAGAAAACCCAACAACGAAAGCTTTAAACTCAATCGTAGACATGAAGTTTTCATAAAGCAAAAATGTGTAAATAGTTGATTAGTAATAGCATTACATCTGTTTTCACATGCTGCCTCTGGTGACCTAGTTTGTTCATGGGATGGCAGAATATGGTGCACTGACCCAGCTGTGCTGAGACATTTTACCCTGGATCTCTAGAGGTGAAATGTATTCACAATTTATTTCCTTTTGTCAACGAAACTGTAGATAAAATGTCATTAACCTGGAAAAGCTTGAAAATATATAACGATGTAAGTAAAAATTTGATTTTGTTAATTCTAAACTCTGTTTATGTTTTCAATCAAGCAAGATTGTACAACTGTGTATACTTTTATACAATTCAAACACATTTCTAATTGATGGTTAACTATTTTGTATGTTTCCATTTGTATTTTGACAATCTCTTCGGTTATAAGCCCCAAGTCTGTGAGGTCTCTTTGCCAGCACCCTAATCTTTACCTCAGGACTGTGTATTCACACAACAGCATGAAAACATCAGCCTGTATAAATGTCAGCCATTCTTGTTGAAAAAGTTCTTGTTTTATTTTTTTAATCAGTACTATGACTGTATAGATATACAGTTTAGATTGACTCAGATCAACACACATCTGACTTAAAGTATACTCTTGTTTTTATTCCATTTTGAGGAGTGGCTAAGAGAAATTGGCCTCTGTGTCATCTTCCACTTACACTCTAAGGGACACACAAAGTCATCAATTACTTATTGATGTCTGAGAAAATTATCAATAATAAAATTTGTTCCTGTTATTTAGTTTATTTATTTTTTATTACTTGTTATTGATGCCAAAACAGCCAAAATGTTTATATCTTATTATGGGATTGATTTTTCCAAACCCGTATGTTCTCAGGATTTTTTTTTTATTCCGAAAATGATTTATATTGAAACTTTACAAACATATTTTTATAAAGTTTAAAGCAAACCATGCCTGAAATAGGAATCTAAAAAGCAGCGACGCATCCAAAAGGAAAAGTCTTATTTATGAAATGAAAAAAGAGGCTTAATTTCACTTTCTTCACTTAGAGTAAAAGTCTTGATACTCGAAGCTCATAATCACGCTCTCTGTATGAAAGTCCCGAATGCAGCTAAATCATTGCTAATTCTTTGACTCGCATATGCTGGAGTGTCTGCGGTGAATAAAGGATGAGACTGATGAGATGTTGTTCATCAAGATAATGGACCGCTACTCCCTCTAATCTTGCAAATTGCGATTTTAACCTTTTTGGTTGAATACAGATTAAGCAAAGATGCTACGTGTTAGTTAGCGTCAGCAGTTCTTGTGATTACTGTTTTCTGCTTGGTGTAAGAGGGTACACATAGTCTTGTCCAGATTCTTATCTGACTCTAGGGATTCAAGATAAAATGATCAAAAAACAGATCTAAATGTAAATATTTAATATGAATATAAATGTCAAACTAAACACACATTCATTGTTTGCCAATTTGTCTTGATTTCGCATTAGCTCCTGCTAACGGCGCTAGCTCCAGCTGATACAGCCAATCACAAGCAAAATATCTGCTAAAACAGATATTTTGTATATAACAGCACATAAAAATTTTTTAAGGCCACCATACAGTTTGTAGAACCTCCTGTTTTACCAATCTTTGCTCCAGATCTGTAAGTTAATAAGATGCAAATGTTTTTTTGTCATAATTTTCAGACTAGCTAAAGTCTTGTCAACAGAGTTTGCATCTACTTCGTAATATTTAGGATTCTCAATTGATGAACAGTTTGTCTTTTCAGAAGCACTCTGAACAAAACCATATTTTCTTCTTAAGTTTTAGAGTGACTGTGAGCATGAATGTTAATAAGCTGTTTGAGGAGGAACAAAGAAAGCCTTCAACAAAAATCTTTAATAAATATTGACTAGGCTAGATAACAAATGTAACAGACAAAACAGATATTTATTTTTTTAAAAGATGAAATGCTTTGAATCTGATTCAGACAGAGGCAAGAGATGGGGCAGAAGGATGTTTACCACTGTGTTGCATCACCTTCAGTCTCATCTTTAAGGACACACTTCTTTAACACATGCCGTAGACTTAAAAGTGAAATGTTTCCCCAGTTTTTGGCTGATTTAAAAAAAAAAAAAAAACTGGGACGATGCTTGGGTTTGTTGGATGTCCTGCTCTCGCTTGGCATTAATAGATACACCAACTGTGTTTTCTGAGCTCGCGCATTTATTTCCATAAGTGAGTTTGTCTATTGTTGCACTGCAAAATGCAAAGACGCCAGAGGATTTGAGGATCACAGCCATTCAGTGGAGGCTTCAAATCCTGTGCCTTTTGAGTATTAGACTCTTTTCAAATTCTTATTATTTATAATGACATTAAATTCAAAGTTTCTGCACATTTTCAGATCAAGATTTAATATTTTTCTAGATTCTAGATAGATTTTCTAGATCTGAAGTTTGTACTCTTTTAAAATTGAATTTAAAAATACAGCCTTTACAGTTTGTCTCAATTGCATTGGCATATAATGAGAATTCAAATGTTCATCACTGTTAGATCCACAACATTCAGTCCTTTGTGAATGTCACATTAGCAGATTCTCTTCTCTTCCACAAAATTTGCAGATCATTTTGGACATGCATCCATTGCCTCCATTTATTTTTCTGCTGTTTTATGACATTATAATTTGTTTATGTGGTGCCAGTCAAAGTGAAATGTATTTATGAATGCTGAATAGTCATTCCCAATAGAAATAAAAGTTTTATTGATTAAGTTATGGCATGCAAACATGTGGAACTAGTTGCCAAATCTGTCAATTGTGTGTATTTCTTTAATATTCTTTCCTGAAGATGTCTCCTAGATTTAACAATTTCTCTCAGGTGAAGCTCTGTTTTCACAGATGTGATTGTTTACAATTGTACAAACAGTGTATAGTACGGTCTTGAGATTTTCAAGTGGTGTCTCCAAGATCTGATTTTTTTAATTGGAAAAAAAAAGAGTGAACTGTGACAATAAGAACATGACAAAGCCATTTGGTTAACGTCTTCATAAATATGACTTTTAATTTTGATCACACGTTTATTGACATGAATACTTTTTTTGTTGGAATTTTTCAGAATAAATTATTCATTTTGATCAAGTGACACGCTTTTGCATTTTATCAGGTGGGTTTGTGTAGTTTGACCTAATTGTTTCGAGAAATAAACTGGCTGTTCTGTAGATGTTGATGGACGGATGGTAGCAGAAAACATTTGCACTTCAGAAAACATTTTCATTTCCAGAGTAAAGCATGGAAACACAAACATTGTTCCTGTTAGGATTTGGGATTTTCTAGGTTGATTTGAGTTTTTCTGTGTTTTAGATTTGTGTTCTGAGTGTCTCTGTGTCGTCCTGTCTACTCATTGATTAGTGTCACCTGTTCCTTGTTTCCTCGTGATTGTCTCCCTGCGTATTTAACCCCACCTGTTGTCTTTGTCTCTTGTGGGTTCCTAGTCTATTGTTCGGCGTGATACGTTCTTGCTGCCCGTTGTTCTGTTCAGTGGATTTCATTATTAAACTATCATTCAGCTTCATCCTGGCCTGCCTGCGTCTTCCCTCACCTCACCAGACCAGAGATCATGACAGCTCCATACTCCATTTCCTTTCACACATCCACAGCTGCAGAACATGTTCGGACTGTTCCAGATTAGGTAGGAACTTAAATGAGTTTTTTTTTTTTTTTACACTGTCCAGTTTTATTCCAGTGTCCCATTCACTGCCATCATTTAAATAACAAAAATTATTTAAATAACAATAAACATTCTGTTGTGCTCTTTTAAAATATCCTTCAGTTTGATCGGTAATCTCTATTTCTTTGAAGAGATTTCCTGCATCCGCCCAACTTTTAAAAACAGTGTAGTATATTTATATTCCCAAGCATGTGCATTTGTTGTTATAACCATGTGGATTTTCCTTCTTACCCCAGTTGTGCGTAAGTGTGCGATTAGCATGCATCGATCACTGACTTGGTGGACAGCATGCAGAGATAATGAGCTTTTTCAGCTTCTTTAGTTTGGCTGGAAGGCAGCCACGCATCTGCCTACACAGACACAACCACGCATACACACACACTCTCACACACACACACGCACACACAGGTAGGATCTGAAGGGCTTTCCCCAGCCGTCCCCATAACAGCACTGACACAAATGCAAAAGGCGATGCTCTGCACATGTTGGTTACAACACATGACTAGCAGAGATAAGTCGCCTGGTGCACATGCTTATAATGAATATCAATGACCATGTGTGTGTGCATGCTAATGACTTAGCCTTGGGATTCTCTCCTGTCAGAGTGATGCCTTCTTGCAATCAGTCTCCAGGGAAACAGGCAGTAGGCAGAAAAGCGATTGCACCTTACGAGAATAAATGCACACACACACACACACACACACTCACACACGCACGCAGACGACACACACACACACACACACTTGACTTCACTTTGGAATAAGCTATTACACCCATGCACACTCAATTAAATCCAGAAAAAGAGCGATGTGAGCGCTCACACATCAGCAGGTGCATCCATGGGTTTTACTTTTGACAGAGCTGAATACAAATTGACACAAAGACAAACACACTTCACACATGTGCACACACACAGGAGATGGTGTACACACCGTGACATGAGTGTTTATGTTGTCGCCGGATGATGCAAGTTCTAGCACACCCATGTGTACCAACACGCTCACACGTACAGACGGAGGGAGCCTTGTTATGCAGGAAGAAATGGCGATATTTATACCTACTGGTGGTGAGACTTAAGGGATCTGAAGTCCCTAAGAAGCGAGCGAGGAGGGGAGCGGAGACGGTGGGGAGGCGAAAGGACAGAGAAGTGCTGAGATGGCTGATAGCCCCTTTAAAGAATATGATGGCAGTTCAATTCCCCGATCATCATCATCATGTACCGCCTGAAAGCAGCACACAGCCGCAGTAAGTGGTCAAGCAGAGAAAGGTCCAGGGAGGTCCACCAGTAAATGCCTGCCAGAAATGTCACAGATTGAACAGCGAAGGCGGTGATGGAGGGATGGCGTACGAGCAGAAGAGGGCCATGTGAAGGAGATGTAAGCCGACTGAGACGGCAATGACCCCCTTGGGGAAATGGAGACATATTTAAGAAATACCAGAGGGAGGGAACATAAACACTCACTTTAAGAGACATGAAAAAGGAGAGGGAGCGAAGAGAGGACGTGGAAGAACACCGCAGTGAATGAATTGGACAACTGCATTATGTTTTACAGTTGGTTTTAAACTAATTCGTGGCTTTTTTTTTTGTTTTTTCTAAAACAGTTTTTGTCAAATGAGATGCCATTCGGAAACAGAGGAAGATGCAAAAATAACAGCAGTTATACCATCAGTTTTAATGCAGAGCAGAGTCAGTCCTCAGGTTATAATGTTTCGGTATTTCCCTGCTTCAACACACCCAATGAATGACTCGAATGAATGAGCCATTAATTTGCTTAACACACCTGAATCAAATGAATTGGCCATTAGCAGGTTGATAACATGCTGGGGAGTCTGCTGGTTTGGAGCCGGTACACATCTAAAATCTGCAGGACATCAGTCTCTGAAGACTGCAGCTAAACACTCCTAATGTATAACAGAGCTAAAGCTCAGTCTCAAAGAAATGAAGGGTAAAAATGAATCCTACATGTACTGAATGTGTCTTTTTCTTCCTCATCATCTTCTCTTTAAGATTAGATTTTGACCCAATAATCCTCCTTGTTTTGCTCTAGGTCACCTTTTCATTGCATTTATCCTCTTCATCTGTCATTTTCTTAACTGCTATACTTTTGTCCCTCTTTATGGCCCATTTTCTTACCAGCTAACATCCTCGTCCTTCTTTGCACCCACCGTTAACTTCACCAGATGTCCTAATTTCTCTTGACAATGCCTGTTCATCCAAATCGTCAATCTGGACGACTCCCTCTCAACCCTCTAAATGACCAGTCATCCCATTACAGTCCCACACATCCTCCTCATCCCTCCTTATTTCTCATGTCATCTTTCTCTCAGTCCATTTTATTCCGCTCATTCTCCTCATTCCTCTCACAACCACTTTTCATCCCTTCAATCCTTCGTCTTCCTCTACTGCCTCGTTCCCTCTCATTCTCGACCTTTACAATCAAATTTAATGCCACGCCCTCCTCGTCAATCTTCACATTCCTTCTTCTGTCTTTTCATGCTCGTCATCCTTCTTTTTTTGCCTGTTTAATCTTCTCATCCCTCTTTGTGAGGCCTGTTAATTGCGCTTATCTTCCTCATTTCTCTTTATGACACCTTTTTATCCCACTTTTTTCTCCTCAACCCTTTTCACCACCCCTTTTCTTGGCACTCATCCATCCTCATGTCTGCTCTTCAACCGTCTCATCGACTTCATCCTTATTTTTTATGATCCACCTTCATCTCTCCTTTGCTCCTCATCACTCTCTGCATGACCCCTCTCCATCCCACTCATCTCTCTCTTTATAACTTCTTTTCATCCCTTCTTTCTCCTTATCCCATCCCCCTTTCCCTCCTCTTCTTCCTTTAAAACAACTTTCCATCCCGTTCGTCTTGCTCATCCGTGTTCATCACCACTTTTCCTTCTCCCGGACAATCAGGAGACTCCCCAGATGAAGTTCAACCTTTTTGCTCCATCTATTGCCTCACCCTCCCTCCGCTTTGATTAAACCAGTAAACTCCCATCGTTGTGCCACGACGCTTCCTGGCGATCTGAACTCAGTAGACGCAGCTGTGCTTGTCGCTTGCAGCAGCTCCTGTATCTGTTTATTAACGACTCCCTTCCCTGCTTGTGCTAAATATTTTAGCTGCGTCTCCAATGAGAGAGTGAAAGACGTGTGCATTTAGAAACATATCATAATGCAGTAGCTACATTAAATATTAAAAACTACTCAGTGTTAGCACTGAGACAGAGACAGGACCAGTCAGGTTATAAAGGCAGAGGATATTATGTACTTTATTTCAGACAAGTGGAGTGTCACACTTAGTTGCTGTTTACCGACTCCAGGTGGGTTCCTGAGCATCACAGCTAGTTTTGTTTTTATTTTATTTTATTTTATTTTAAATTCTGAATTTTTTCCCATTCATTGTCCAAAAACTCAGTGTTATATCTCATTCAATATGGACGCATCCCCGTAACTAGATCCGGACCTTGACCTTTTGAGTTGTTAAATTTATTGCCAACATGCACTATCAGGTAGCCAAGCAACAAAAGAAGAAACATTTAACTGAAAATAAGTTGCTGTAGGTGTATAAATCATCATTACATTGATTTTTTTTTTTCTGTTTTGTTTTGTTCTCAGGGCGAACAATAACTTAATGCTTTCTTGGCTTGGTCATATAGAGGAAAATCTGGTTTAGATGGGCGTGATGCAATTATTCATCCATGTCAGCTGCCGTTGGCTTGGCTTCTTCCTCAGAAGCAGAAATAGCCAATCAGTCACTTTGAGGGAAACATGTACTGCTTCATAACAGCTGTTTGCATATCATGTTACGCTCATGAGACATTAAACTTATTCTCAAAATAAAAAAAAATGTAGATTATTTCTCCCCCGCAAAAACACAGCGTACCGAATGCAACAGTTTGTGATGCGTGTGCTGAGCAACATCAAGTCCAGCTCATACTCCCACTTGTTAGCCCGTCCCGTGCGTCACACATGTGCAAAGTGAGCGCGCTGACGATGTGACAGGTGTGGTTGACAACAGCTGTGCATTCTCTCAGAATAGCCCGCGTTGCATCGCAGGCCTGGAACGGGGTGTGGAGCCAGTCGGCTGAACTGACACCGCCAGGCGACGTGCTAAGGTCCAAAGTCTGCGAGATCCTTGGTTGCTCTCGCTCAGATTTCCCCCATATTCTTAAAATCAATAACGGATGCCCTTACGTGAAGAACTGTCCTCGCGTAGCTGTTAAATACCCACAGAAATGTGCAGAGGAGGTAGCAGGAGATGTAAAAGTAAAAGCACCTGGAACTCTTAACATGTGCAGTGCAGAAGAGAACTTATAGAGAGAATATAAAAGGCTCTGCGCTGCTCTTTCATCTTTCTGGCTTTGTAAGTGAAAAGTCACCATTTTGCCTGACAGCAAGTTCAATTATTCATGCTGCCTGCCGTACATGAGAACAGTTCTTTAACCTGCGACCAGAACTCATCGAGCGGATCTCGTGTCTCGGTGCTCGGGCTTGAAGACGGAGGCCACGAAGCAGCGAGTTGGACACTGCGACTTCAGAATGTGCTGATGGAGTCGGAAAAAGCTGTTGATATGCTCGCTTGCAACATTCGCAGTCACGAAGAACGTGTCCTCCAAAGTTAACCTCTCTCGCTTTATCCATCCAAATATTCGCTCCGCAAAATCCAGCCCACCCCGCTCGGTTCCAGTCTTATTCTTCGTCTCTATTTTTGGGAGCAAAATCGAGCAGCTGGACCTCCTGAAGAGAGCTCTGAGAGATATGTACACACCGGCGGGAGACTGTACACGGACACTGTTGTCAGAATATGCTGTAGGTACAGGTGCAACTCGGCGCATCAAACTATCATCCACAAGTTATTAGTCATTAACTCAATTAAAAAGTTGAATCTCGTACATTAGATAGTAGTGTTTTAGTAGTGATGGCTTACAGCTAAAAGCAAACCAAAATTCAGATTTCAGAAAGCCTGAATGATATACAAGACCAATAACAAAAACAATTTTTAAAAAAGCTATGATATGGCAAACAATCATGGGGGAAACTACAGACAGTAGTCAAGCAAACAGTCATTGACATTCTCCACAAAGAGGCTAAGCTACCAGACTACACTGTAAAGAAGATGGGTGTTTACAGAGTGCTGTATGCAAGCATGTTAGCATAAAGTTAAGTGGAAGGAAAAAAATGTGGTTAAAAAAAAATCCAAGTCTACCAAAAAAAAAAATAATTAGAGCACTCCATTCTGTCTTCTGCCAACAAATTGATTTCAATTACCAGCTGGACTTCTGCCTATACTACCAATGGTACCAATACATGCTGACCATAGTGTTATAGTGCTGGATTCACCAGCAAAGTATTAAGAGGAAAATGAGAAACGCAAACTGGGCTTCCTGAGAACCTCAGCAGAGCCACAGCCTCAAGCGTTGCGTTCATATAATGTACAACACACGATAAGCTGATTGTTGTAGAGATTAAAATGTGCAGAAATAAAAGCATTAAACATACCACTGTGTAAAATAAACATGTGGAACATATGAATTTCACTTTGTAATTAAATACTGAATCAAAATACATTTTTTGACTGAGATTTCTAGTTCGCCGAGATGGAGCCCGAAGGGTTTTTGCGATGAAACCGCTTACTAGGGATCGGACTTTTCCACACCGCCTCAAGAAGTAAATATAAAACACAAAATGCAGCCCAAACACAATCAAATAAAATCAGCAACAACTGTGAGTTCATGTATCTGGGGGTGGACAGTCCTTGTGTGGGTGAGTGATTTTCAGAGATCAATATAAGAAATCATTCAAACCCTCAGACGGGTTTCAGCTGAACGAACGTCTCTCTACCTTTCTCTGGGCTCCCTTCCCATTCGTCTCTCTTTCCCTTCTCACTTTCATCCCGATGATTGCCATCCATTTTTCACCACAACAACCGGTGGGCCTCTGTCCTTCTCGGATATCTAAGTGAGTGTTTGAGCTGTTTGATGGTCCTCCAGTATCTGCTGGACTGAAACCAAATCAAACTAAAACTAATTGCCAGAACACATTTAGATGTCTGGGTGCTACCCTGGAGAAGGCTTTCCTGAAAACTTTGTTTTTTTTTTGTTTTTATCCTGCTTTCCTTGAACTCCACTCCTAACAAGAGTGATTATAGATTATTCATTAAGGTGACGGAGCTGGCATTACCCTCCTCAAACAGACGGCATCTCCATTCATTTGTTTTGATAGACAATACTGCCAGTCTAAGACGGGCCGCATTGATTGTAGCTTAAGAACCTAAATCAGGCTTTTCATTATCGCCTTTCCTTTCTTCTATCCTTCCACAGACTTTCATTCTCACTCAGCCGCTTCTCTCTTCCGATCACACTCCCCCAGCTTGACGCCCACTGCGAGAGCAGGGAAGCAGAGGGAGTGGGAAAGTGAAGCGAAGTAGAGGAAGAAAAAAAAGAATAATGAAAGAAATACAGGAATAAAAGGAAGCCCGGATAAAGAAACGGACAGGGATTTCAAAATAAAAAAGAGGGGACAGATGGAGGAAGAGGACATGAAAGTGCCGGCCATCTCCTCTGAGAAGGACGACTGCCTGGACGAGAAGCGGGGAGAAAAAGACAAAGAGGAACTGAAAGACAAAATCAGGCCCATACGTTTTCATTAATAGGAAGACACTGCTTTTGAAACGGTGATTTTATTGCAGCAATGGGGAGGAGAAAAGAGAGAAACTTGGCAGCACAGAGCAGGCAGATCCCATCCCAGAGTGCCCAGTACGATAAATTGGAAGCCACACATGTTGAGAAAGGGACGCGAAGCACGCCTAGCATCTAAGCGGCTACCTGTAAATCAGAAACACACATGACGCCACCACATCTTTTTACATGATCAATGATCCTTCTGTGACAAGCTGTGGAAGTAATGTTTCCGGCTCATTAGATAAAGAGAACCGGCCCTCTGTGATGTGTCAGACCAAAAGAGAAGGATGGGACGAGGGCAGGGATATCAGGAAGGTGAGCACAAGACACTGGGAGGCTAACTAACACACATACACACCCAAAATAAACACACAAGAACAGCCAGGGGCCAGTTCAGCTTATTACACTGGCCATTACACAGACAAATGAGATCCTGGCCTCCTACTGATTATCTGCCCTTCATGTCCTTTGTGTCGTTGCATCACATCACCCGGAAGCAGCTACTGTCAAGCTTGGTCGTTACGGCGCACAACGCTCCTCCAACGTGTGTGTGCAGAACTGTGCGAAGAGTTACAAGAAGCTACAAAGTGGTAAATATGGCCGCTCACTCGGGTGTGTTAAATTGGCACTATATTTTTCTTGTCAAACTGAAGTGTGTCCAGCAAAGCGCAAACCAGTCGCTGTGAGCTTGTGATTTTGTCTGGTCAGGTTAAGTCTAAACTAACATTCTGTGCTCTGGAAATCAAGGTGAGTGCTTTAAATTGGACACCCTCTGCCCATGTAACACAAAAATTAAAATAATTTCTATTTGGTGTTTTTTTGTTGTTTTGACAATGAATCTTACAGTGTTGGAAAGCTTGTTGTCTGCTTACAATTGTAAGTCGAGTTGAGATTAAGGATTGCACTCATGCAATCGTGGCAATTCCACATCATCACAAACTGGGAACTAATGCATCCTCCAAAATAACAACAGTTCCCCCAATACTGCAGGGTTTATCAAACACACCATCCACAACTTGGATGCTGTGGATGTTGCGTTAGTGGTGTTCTTGACCTCGACACCACTAAATATTTGTGGGAGCATGCTGTCTTTATGCCAGAGTGACAAACTTGCAACAAATGCTGCTCTAGGAACGGCATGCCATTCCACAGCAGTGTGTGACCGAGCTGTTGACGAGCACGAGGAGGGACATCCCACTACTTAGATTTGGTAAACAAATAAACTGCATTAGAGAGGATACTCGACCCGTCTCAACTCAGCTGCTCAACCCACAACATTACAATTATCATTTGAAGGGGAGTAAATGTGCTTTTTAAAAGTATAAGATTCACTTCCAAGATTTCCTGAATTTGGTCTTGAGTTTATTCTTGATACTCCTGGTTTGAAGTAAGAAGGAAAGCAGTTCTTGTTGACCCAGTGAGCTAATGAAGAACACTTATCGAGCTGAAACCATCCACACTGATTACAGATTTGTGAAACCTTTGCTTCATTTGTGAAGACAAAATTGGGCGTACTTAATTTCCTTAAAAAAAGAAAGTGGCTAAAGGCCTCATCTTGTCAGCTAAATGTGTCTTTATAACTTGATTGTTGACCCATCGAGATGAGGGTACCCTGGATGGTGACTTTCTCTGCAAGACCCAAGAGCTTCAGCCAATTCACACCTCCAGTTATACTAAGACTTTATAATTTTGTCTCATTTTACTTTCATTGCATGCCTTTGAAACAACTATATTGACTAAACTATACCGTACTATTTCAGTTCATTTGTTTAGCTATTTAAGTATCTTAGATGCATCACAGACAATTCATTATATCAATTCTCAAATGTCCTGTAAAACATTCCTTGCACCCTACTTTAAATGGCAGGTAGCAGATTTTTCCACTGAAAAGTTGAATATGAAATGACCAAAGTATTGAAATGACAAAATTACATCACAGGTTACTTACAATACAAAAGGAAAATAGATCAAAAACAATACACAGTACAAGAAAAGTTAATACTAGAGATTCTAAGTAGACCTTGGCGAATGCAACTACAAACATGATGTGGGAGTTCAGTGGAATATTACCTGGGTTGATTCTCATATTAAAGAAGTATTTCAAAAGTTTTGCATCATGTTTCTAGAAAGCAAAATACGTAGGAAGGTACTTAAAAGGAAGCCACATCTTCAGCATATCAGCTGTTCATAAAGAATCTGGGCTTCTGCAGGTTTTAAGTATTTTATTTTATTCTTCACCACTTCATATTTTTGCAGTTTTGGTCGTTTTGTACCAGATTTTTATTTTTTTTTTCAGATACAAAAATGAGCCATCTGCCACAAAATATTAATTCATACCGGCGTTGGGAACAATTTGTCAAATTGGCAAAGCAGTGAATTGACACGGAGCCGGTTTCAGCAGATACCAGGAAGGCTGAATGCATTACAGCAAAGCTGCTCTGTTCTATATCTACTGCGCCTTAGACCTCTGCCTGTTAAGGAACAAGCTGGGTTTGGGCATTTCTGTAACCTTTAAGACATCTAAGAGTTGAGGGTAGGGTCTACATCCTCTAAGAAAAACATATGTTGGACTTTTCCACCTAGAAGGTTTTTCACTAGAACCTTTTTTTAATCTTTATGTTTGGCATTTCCAACACCTGAGAGTCAAGTGGGAGCCAAACCATTATAAATATCTCATTTGTTATTTCACTGAACCTCCCCTTGTTTCATTCTTTGTTTTTATGAAGGACTGTAGTCCATTGAGACAATTTAAACAAACGAATATATAATTATTCTTGCAATAAGCATTACTTCATTCTTTATCAATCCTGATGCTGATCTCTGTTCTGTACCATGGACTGAAAAATGGAAGCTAAACACAACTTTTATAGCATCATTTATTAACCAACTGGATATATTAAAAGACCCACAGTGGTACAAGACTGAGTCGGGAACTGAAATTATGGACTCGGTGTAAAATACAGACGATTTCAAAAGAAACACCTGCAAAATAAGTAATGGTCATCTTTTCTTATTCTGATGCTAATCCAAGATTCAGCAAAATGTTTCCAGGGTTTTGAGTTTTTAAATTTGATTGTTAAAAAAAAAAAAACTAAACTCAGAGGAATTTAGCTTTGCTGGCTAAGCGGGGAATTGGGGCTGGGATAGTTCCAGGTTTTCAGGACTAGAGCCAGGGTTTATCTCTGTGGAAAGACAAAGAACTGGTGCTTAGTAAGCACTTGTACCAGTTAAGCACTGGAACCAGTTTGAGGGAAAAGGCCCCATAGAGACTGATGTTTACACTCAACAATGCTAATCATGCTAATTGCGCTAAGTGCTGACATAAAATGCTAAAGGCCATTTACAATAACAAATCAGTCATTTTGTCTTTATTTTAAATGAATGAAACCCTGTTTTCACACATTGTCTCTGCTCCAATGAATGAGCTCTTATGGGAGAAATACTAGAAAAGAAGGTTAGCTATTATAATATTTTTCAAACATAAATTGTAATTGGCTAAAACTAGCATCAGTGCATTTTTGTAAGACACATATTCTTAAAAGCAAATATAAGAGGAGCTTTTTTATCTTTTCATGCTGGTTGACGCCATATTCATGTAAAAGACATATCAAGAGCTTATAATTTATTCGTATATAAATACTTCCTTTTAGTCTTAGAAAAAGGACAAAAATTAATGTTGTGTCTAAAAATCTGCATTAAGGACCACAGGCAATGTATATAGTGTGCACAGTCTTGTTAGCATTATGACAATATTTGGCTTGAAAATGTTGGAGGTGCTATCTTCGGTCCAAAGTCTACTTTCTGATGCCCAGACATTCAACAGCTGCTAATAATTTCTTTTAAAAAAAGAAATTAAAAACATAACAGTACACAAAAAATGATGCTCACTTATCATGAGACAATTTTTGCTGATTTTGACTAAATAATTTATCTGGTTTTCAATTTCTTAGCGATCGTGTTCACTCGCCTCGTTGAAGGAAAGAATACCAATCATACCAGCCCACAAAGTAAACCCTTTTGGTATCGCCTTCTAATATTTTGCTGCTTTGCAATGTGTGTAACGTACACTTTTTTTGTATGAATTTCCTCATGTAATCGGCAGTAACCTGTCTGACATTTTGTCGCCATGTGAAGGTACATCATACTCACCTTGTTGTACACTCCCCACGACAGCTCAGTCTCAATCACCATGACCACGATGCCAAACATCCCGAAGATGAGGGCGTAGTCGCTCAGCCTCTTCCTCTTCTCGAACAGCGCCCTGCGATGCCCCAACTTATAGCCAATGTTTTGGTTCTTTCGTTTCGGGGCTTTGGAGGTGCTGCCCCTGGCCCCGCTGCCCGTTGCCCCGACCCCTCCCTGCCTGCTGCCCCGCTCGGACTGTCCCCGCCTACTCTCCACCAGTGCGTGGTTCTGGTGGTAGATGGACATTTGGTTGGACGTGGAGTCAGTGATGTCATACCCTCGTCTGGGGTACGGCGAGTCTTCTTTGGAGGAGATCACAATCTCTGGGGGGCTCTGGATAGGGGCTTGGTGAGTAGATGACTGGGTCTCTGAGTAAGTGGGAGGGGCGTCTCGCTGTCTGTCATGTCCGCCAGTCGCCGTTGCCCCGGCAACAGCCGAAACGCCACCCTCTTTGGTTTCACTGCTGCTGTCCGATTCGATGAGGTTTCTCCTAGAGGCGCTGAGGCGGCTCAGAGGCTTCATGACCCCACCTGTGTACTTACAGGAACTCATAGCAATCTCCGTGAAGGGGTTACTGTCCCTGCGGTGGACAAGTGGACTGGCCTGTCTGTGTTTGCTGCCCCTGTCTCTCTCCCTCTCACGCTCCCTGTCCCTGTCCCGCTCCATGGAGGGCGAGTGGGAGGAGTAGAAAAGGGCATTATAGACTGGGGAGTTGTCTCCACTCAGGCTGTGCTGGGAACCCAGGCAGGACGAAAGAGGGGTACTGGTGGGGTGCAGGGCATTGGGGATGGGCGGAGGCAGAGGCTGGGCTCCGGAGGAGGACAGAGGTAACTTAGGGAGGGGCGCCGGAGGCAAGTTGGGCGTGGCGGAGGACGGCGATGGGGTGCTGCCATTCAGGCGATCGATACTTGAAGCTCCTGTGTGGTTGGAGTGGTTCGATCCTGGCTGGTTGCCAGCCGTGGAGGGATGGGATATGCTGCCCAGAGGAAGGAGGAAGCGCTGGTCCTCATCCTCGCTCCCTCCTAGCAGAGCCATGCTCAGAGAAGGGGGAGGCTCCATAGTCAGAGCTGTGGCCAAGCACCTGACTGCAATTTAACACACAGGGGGGGAAAGAAACACAAACAGATGATGATTAGCCACTTTTTTCTTCATGCAACACAACAGAACAACAGACAAACATGAAAGGGAAGGACTGAGATCAAAACGAATGAGGAGCAAGTCTCTAAATGTTGGGTGTGTGTGTGACAAAAAGGGCCAATAGAGTGCAGTGAGGCGGTCATAATTTGGAGGAAATGTTATTCCTTTAGTCACATTTGAGTCAGCTGCCCAGCCAGCCACTCTCTCAACCCTCAGTCCCTCTGATTCCCGGTGTCTCCTTGTTCTCTCACATCCCACAGCTCGCCCAGAAATCTCTCCCATAAAATGTCATCTGTGTTACACTGATGTTGTCAGTCAGGAGGAGGGGGGGGGGGTGAAAATCCTCTGGCTTTACCCCCATGAAAATCAGATCAAGCTTAGAGACTCTGAGGATAACAATTTCACATCTGTCAATTTGCCTTCGCAGGAGAAGCGTGGCTGCAACGAAGGCTCTGCTAACCATAAGTTGACTGCGATCAGCTGCCGGCGACTGATCAAAATGCAATAACCTACTTTCAGTATGATATAACCAGATACCTTCACCACCCCTCCCGTCTGTTCCCCCCCTTACCTACCTCCGACCTCTTCTCCCACGGTCCTTGCCCCCCAGGTTAGGTGCGTTCAATCACTGGCTGGTTGAAAAACAGGATCACCACACTTTTTCTTTCTCATGTTGTCAGAGCCATCCCCCTGATCTTTTTTTTCCGCTCCGTCTCCTCTCAGCCCCTCCACAGGTCCTCGTCTCACCAAAAGAAAGACAAAATTTGCGCGTCGCTTCTTCGCAGAATGAATGAATGTCTCCTCCTCCTCCTCCTCCTCCTTACTTTGAATGTTCAGTTTGTTTCCCCCAAAACGATCATCGCGTATCTCTCGGCGGTACCCATTTCTATCCCGCTTCAGGGAGAAGATGATGAGGAGGAGGAATAATCCACTGGTGACTGGATTAAAATCGGGCCAACCTGTGGCTGCGCGTCAACGAAATGTGCAAAACGGAGAGAAACGGAAAGGGGAGAGAAAGTCGCCCGGGTGTGATTTAATAATCCAAAGATGAGCAGTAAAGACTGTGATTAAATATGTGACAACAGCGACTGTAACACTCAATCCCCAGCTCCCCGTCTCTCCGTCTCTGTCTCTCACTCTCTCCTCCAACTTCTCTGCGTCCTTTCTCCGCCTCCAGAGCCGCCGCTCCTTCCTCATTGGCCGCTGAAGCGAGCGCAGAAAACAGGTGGCAGGATATGCGCGCGATGTGGCCGCCGAACGGATGTTTAATTTATTGTACCCTGGTTATTTCTGGGTAATTATTATTTTCATTGGAACCTCAGAAAACATTATCCATATGGCGATGTGGCATTTGGTGCCGTTGAGACCACATTGTAGGCGAGGACCACGCCTTTGGCTGCGTATAACACCTGTTATTTATTTTTATTTTATTTTATTTTATTTTATTTTTTACTGGTTTTACACCAGTTAAACTTGTAAAATATACCAAAACTTCTGTCCCAGATGGCCAAGCTGAGCTTCTGGCTTTGAAGAAATAGCCAAGCAGTTTTTTTTTTTGTTTTGTTTTTTGTTTTTTGTTTTTTCCCCAAAATAATGGGACAGCTGGTAAAGAAAAGAAAATGTTCACTATTAATCTTATAGAAAGACACGTAATTAGATTCTGTCGTGATTTCACGCTAGTTTAAATCAGTCAACATTTGGCATTTTTCAGATCTCAGATGCCAGCTTATAATGATGCTTGCCTGCGAGCTCGGACTCAACATCTCTCCCTGTAGGAGGTGGGCCCACTTCTCGGTGACCTCCTGCTGCCCTTTGAAGCAGAGACTCTAACAAGCCCGGCTCCAGGAGAGAGCCCCAAAAAATTCAGATGAGATTTTAGAGCCCTTTGACTTTGCTCTCGTCAGAGGCCATAGTTCACAAAGGGGAACATTTTAAGTGCTCGTCCCTCTGATTCCCGGTGTCTCCTTGTTTTTCCTCAAACAGAGGAAAAACAGTATTTTCCTCAAACAGAGACGTGACTCGGGTAAATGTAACTATTACTGCTCTCCTCTGTTTACGAGTGATGATACTTGGAGCAGGAGATGAATAGACTCAAGATTTCATTGCAGTACAGTAGGAGCTGAGCCAGAAGGCATTGTACGAGTCAATTTACATTACAACCTTTAGTGATGATCACAAGACGAATCATGACTGAAAGAACAAGATCCCTGATGCAAACAGGCAAAATTGTCTTCCTCTTTAGCTCAGCCTTATTGGACTCCAATACAAGACCCGCAAGCCACAGCGTAGATATTTTCCTTTCTGGCATAGGAGTAATTTTGGATCTCCGAAAAAGAGACAGGAAAACAGATGTTGGGATATCCCTCCTGGAACTGACTTCCCAAAACAGCTAATGGATGAACAGGTGGAAGAAAGACAAACAACAGAGAAAATCAACAGAGAAGAACAAAAAAAACTCTTGGACAGTCATGTATTTATGGTCGCTTATACACGTCTTAATTCATAGTGTTACATCTTTGATTTCCATCCTTGTTTTTTATTATCTCTGTTTTAACATCAATCTGCCAAAGGGACGAGAAATAGAAATTAATCACTTGGCTATAGCCTTGTGTATTTCGTATGCATTGTCCCATTGTTAAAAATAAACTTGAAACTCAGACGCTTTTAAGAAAACATAATTAAATTGGTCTATCCTTTCCAACTCTGCTAAGTTTTAATTACTCCAGACATGATTGCCAGACTTAATAAGTAAGTCAGGAAAATTTAAAAACGATTTAGTGCTATTTATTCAAGACACAGTTGGAAGGAAAAACATTCAGTCTTGATTAAATCACTGCTAGCTGTTGAGTAAACAAAAAGTACCAGCTTCAAAGTGTGCAACTCCCAAACTTAAAGGTTACACCACCATTGGAGTGGATTTAAGTGGAAGTGGGAACTAAAAGTAGATTCTACATTTAGGTCGCATACAAACGTGGTCTCTGCCTTGGGAAACGGCGTGTTATTTTCCAGTGTCGTTCCTTCAATACAAGAAGTTCCCAGCGCCAGTTTCCTGTTGGGGTCTGTAATATGGAGTTCTCATCTTCTCCGTCGTTCCAGTTGCTCTTCATAATGCGGAAGAAATAATATCAGGATGATTGGTGAGTCTACCTTGATATAAGTCGTGATTATCCCTGCACACATGTTGACCAGGGTTTTACCCCCGCTGCTCTCCCACTGCCTGCTGGAGATAGGCACAACTCCCGGCGCCACCCTTAACAGGATTAGGCAGTTATGGAAAATGGATGAATGCATTTAATTCCCCTCATTAATCTCCCATTTGTATTATTATTATTAATATGACCTAAAGGCACAATCTATCTTATAACATTACTGATTTAATATAATCCTACATAATTACACTACATTATCCAACCTAATCTGTTTCATTTCACGTTATGTTTTTTTTTTCAACATGCCTTATGCACCTTAATCGGATAAAGGTGGAGGGGGAGCAGATTAGACCGTTTCTGTATAACAGGTCAACCTACTGTGCTGTACCCTTATTATGCAACTTGACATCAGTAAAGACAATATCATGTGAAGTTGAAGACAGGAATCCCACCAAATTGCAACACCTTGCTTTTGGAGACAATTTCAATGTTGAACTCATGTTTCAATCCAGGCCCTGTGTTTTTTTGTTTGTTTTTCGTGTGTTTTGTGCTGTTTTTCTCTGAATCTGAAGTTGGATAATTTCATTTATTTCTTCCTCATGACTTCAAATAAGCATGCATCTGCCCAGGGCACACTCGTGATGGGTCAGCGATGGAGAGAGGCTGGTTCAACAAGCTGGAAATTGTTGGAATCGAGGCCCAAGGAAAGGTCAGAGATCACAAGTGCAAGCCATCAGATCAAAGATACTTGTTTATTTAGCCTGATAAGTGCAGACAATGTAAGGGTTGTGTTATGTAAGGTGATTCATATCTATTTTTTTTCTTGTTTTTTTTTTTTAATAAGCAATGAATGGATACACTGTATATCTGGTGTAGGCAACCTCGATTGAATTTAGGTGAAAAAATAACAAACAAAATGTTCTTTTTCCAATAAAATTTCCCTTAGTTTACATCACCTTGCACATATTTGGAGGGGAACCATTCAGTGGATTGATGAACCAACTGTGGTTGAAAAGGTTATTATAGATGTCTAATTGTCTATATCTAGGTATGTTGAGCAGAAAGCATAACAGACAATACACTTATTTTTAGCTTTTTTCCATTAAGTATTCTCAGTCTATCATGCATCAACTATTGTTTCTACACTCATTGTACAATCTTAGATTTCAGCAGATCTGCTAATTTCAATAACACTGATGGAATGTAATTCCTGTTTTAATGGTAGTTATTAATTGACATTATTGAGACAACCTTCTTAGCAACACCAGCAGGTCTATGGGGAAGCTGCTGCAGTAATCATGCACCCTGATGGGGATTCACATGAACATTTATGTCCTGTTCAGGTTAAATCAAAAAATGTTTTTGCATTGACTTTCAAACTGCTACTTTTCTAACTTCCTCAACCAGCTACCTGTGCTGTAGTCAGTATGTTGTGCAGTAATATATATATATATGTGTTGTTGGCTTCACAAGAGCACCAAAAGAAGATTTTGTTTTGCATATTGACTGACTGTAGTTGTTTGATGTGAAGGAATTTGATGAATGTCTGTGCATATTTTCTTTCTCCCATTTATCAACAATATGAGCGAGAAACCAACAAGCGGCAAAAGCAGCTAAAGCAGCATAAGGTCAGTAAAGAACAGTGGACTTGTGTGGAGAAGATCCTATGTGGGAGGCATCCAGTAAAATGCTGGTTTAGAAAATTAACTTGCCCCCTCAAAAAGACACAACAAACCGTGTTTTATGTTTTTCAGCTCATTTCATTTTGCTACGTGCGAAGTTTCTGCTGAATTCAGTCACCGTGTCTTTCGCTCCCACCTCCGTCCACTGATGTCGGCGGATGTGCCGCTTTCTCCATTTCTTCATGCATTTATATAATCTAAAGAGGACATTTCTGTTAGATTTTCCCCAAATAAAGACACAGAAACATCTACTCTTTAGTCATCTTAGCCATACTAAAAGAAAAAAAAATAGATTGTGAAAAAATTGGTTCTTGCACCCTAAGGAAGAAAAAAAATGCATAGATGAATATGAATGTGGAAGGTGGTCAGATCATCCATATTGCTGACATATTTCTCTATGGTTTTATGTGTTAAGACAAAAACATCATCATGTAAAAGAAAAAGAAAACATCTCTGGTATAATTCAGTGATCTGGCAGCAGGGTTGCTCAGGTGAGCAAAAGCAACTGAGACACAGTTTGACAACACAATGAAGCGCAGTAAATGGAAAAAGGTGTGCCAGAAGCCCAAGGGGAGATTAGAAGTGACAGAAAATAGAAATGGTGTCAGGGCGCACTGTATACTTTTCACAAGTCTTAATATTGTCAAGGTTAGTGGTCAGCAGCAGAGGATGGAGAGTCTGGAGCAGGAGGTGGGGGTGACGGTGAGGAGAAATGATCGGCATTCTGGACGAAAAGGTTGGCGCTGTGAGAAATATGAATGGGAGAAATAAGTAAAGAGTAAAGTGAATAATAAAATCGAAAACAGGAATAAGAAGAAAGAGAGCTGGCAGTTGCTATGCCTACTTACTCTGTAGTACACAAAGCAGCCCTTGTTCCGGCTGATCTATCTGTCTTTCTGATCTCCCTCTGAGTTTAAAGCCACATCGGAGCTACAGGAAATGACACCGTATAAATCACATCAGACTTCTTTATGAACCAACGGGCAGGTTGGTGGGGGAGGAAATGGAGGAAGAGAACCAAGCAGGGTAAAAGTTGTTTTAAAAAGAAAAAATAAAGGAACGAGTCAAAGAGGCTCAAGAGAAGAAGTGTGATAAAATACAGGAAGGTCTTCTGAGTAAAGTGCAACCTTCAACTGCAAAAGCAGTGAATAGAGTTATTTTTCTATTCCTGTTCAATATAGCAACTATGACATTATAATAAAAACACCCCTGGGAAGGGAAGGGATTTAGTAAAAGCGAAGTTTTGTAAAAACTACCTGAAACAATACGTGCGAATGTCCATGACATCCCACAAGGACATAAACACCGACACCGGACAGAAAGAATAAGCAGCAAGGAGCTAGTAGCGAGGTGATCAGCCAGCTTTAGCAAACCCCATGATGACCAGTCATGGGGTCAACGATCTGGGAAAATTAAAGACATTGTCTGAAAAATGATCTTACTCACTATTCTGGCATCCATCTTGCATTGTGTGATTTTGTTGTGAAAATGTTATTTTTTGACTTTTGAAAAATACAGCTTTGGAAAAAATTAAGAGACTCCACTGCACTGAACCCCATTGAAAACCTCCTGGTTATTCCACCAAGTACTGATTCCTGAACTCTTCCTGAGCTAAAACATCAGCATTGTTGTTTCTAAACCAATGTGAACTTGTTTTTTTTTTGCATTCACTGCATTTCTTTTTGTTATTTTGACCATTTCTCATTTTCTGCAAATGAGTAAAAAATTTTTGCTTGTAATTTCAGAGACTTGTTGTCAGTAGTTCATAGGATAAAAGAACAATGTTCATTTTATTCATTCACCTAAAATAAGTAAAATCAGAGAAAATGGTCATTTTAAGCAGCCTCTTAATTTTTTCCAGCGCTGTATATTTGATTAAAAACAAGTTTAAAAAAATCATAATCACTATTTGCATTTCATCTTCTGATATTTTCCTTCCTTCCTTTGTTTTACTCTTGTTGTTTTTTCTTTTCCTTTCACTGCATGATTTCATTATGTCATCTATGCTCAGGTTTTACATCGACGAAGATCACAGATGAAAGAAGATGAGGGATGAAAGATGAAGGTATGTGACAGAGGAGGAGGACAGGAGGGGTTGGAGGAGCTAAGAGTGAGAGGGTAGATAAGGGATGAGGGATGAAGGAGTTAAAGGAGGAACACTAAAAAAAGATTAGGAAATAAGGGAGGAGTGATGAGGAGATGAGGGATGAAAGTAGAAGATATGACAGAGAAGAAAGAGGGTTGGAGGAGGTGCGGATGAGGGATAAAGGATACAGTAGGAGGAACAAAATGGTCAGGAATGTCGAGGAGGTGTAGGGACAAGAAGAAATTGAACAGCTGAGGGTGGGGTCTGAAGATTATGACAAATTATAAACTGGCTGCTGGACAATTAGAGGTGTGACTGAGGCGTGGCCCTGCTCCCAAAACCAAATCAAACACATTAACTCCATCTCTTCACTGCCAGCAAACTCAAATAACTTTTAAGCAGCGTCTTTCTTATCAGCGTACACACCGAGGTTAAGCATGAAAGCCTGCCTTAACGATAAAGACGATGGCGAGCATTAAAGGTGGTCTGATGCTGAGTGAAGCTGATGAAACTCACTCTGTGGTATTTGCTCTTAAGGCCTCAGCGTCTCGGCGTGAGACAGCAGATCCCATTAGCCACTGGTCGCTTAAAGAGCAAGTTAGAAAGGTGAACGTAAAATATGATCCGTCTTAACCAAGGCAAACTCTACAGAGGCTCTCTGGGAGGCAAATAGAAAAATCCGGCCGTAGCCAAAAGCCACTGAAGCGACGCATACGTTTTCTAAGAGGATCTGGCAGAGAACCGTTGTTCTCCGGGTGTAAATTCACAGGGGATAACTCGGGAAGTGAGAACAGGTGAGGCAGCAGCGAGGTAACAGACGGGGAGCTCGGGAGATGTGGGTGTGTGACAGGAAACACAATGAAACAGGGAAATCTAAACGCACCAGACGTATTTCAGCTCTTTTCATGAAGGAAAGCATAAATAGACGCCGGCTACATTTAATTACACCCCTTTCTAAAAAACACGCTTTGTTCCATGTTCCTTCCCTCCGTGGAAATGTTGAATTGGGAGAAGATACAGATGTGCTGGCAGGGCAGCAAGTTTGACATGAATATAAAACTGCTGCAGAATCTCCATTTAAAATGATGTTTTGTGGTTGAAGTCTTCCAGACGCATCAGTTTTTACCCAAGAGAAACAGCAGTCAATTAATTAAACATCTTAAACTAATGGCTAGCATAATGGTTTAACAGAGTGCCATATTTGTCTTTGATAAACACGGTAAAAATTGAATCCTATCTGTGAGGGGAAAAGTGAAATATTTGTATTTACATATTCTGAAATACGGTATAATGTGAATGCTAATGAGGAATCTTTTAATGATATTTAGAAATAGACAAAGCAATGTGACACAATTAAATGGACATTTTAAGCAGTAAGGTTTTGATGATGAAACCCAGATTTAATTTAAACTTGCACAACGTATTAAATGTTTGTTACAAAAAGGTAGATGACACAACATTGAAAATAACGCAAACATTTTAAACCATTTCTCATTTTTTCATAGTATATTGCCATAAGTGTCTGCTCTTGATTGATTGGTATTTCTTTTAGTTATGAAAGTTTATCTTTTTAGTTTGGAAGAATTTTATACCTCAATGATTCAATTAAATCAAGTATTGAATTAAAATGATCAGGACTCTGAGATGAATGGGGATATAAATGAAAATGCAGGGGAGAAAAAGTTTAAAGAAAAGACATTCTAAGGCCTTGTACCTAGAATAAAAAAATACTAACAAAGACCCTTTTCTAGAAACTCTCAAAACTGCCTGTTGTGTTCTAATGGTGGAAACTCTTTGGACTCAGAAAGTGGTATTTTCCCCGAGTTCTTTGTCACGAATACAACAAAAAACGTTCACGTAGGAGATTTCTGTGCAGCCTGCAGCATACAATGTAGATAAAAACATAGAGAGTCACAGGTATAAATGGTATAAATTAACACTTTTGACAGTTTGCATCTCATTAAACCAGTGGCAGATGTACTACTTGTACAAACTCAATTTAGGAACACATTCCTTTATTGATTGAGTGCAAAAAATAAAGAGAAAAAAAAAAAACAACGTTCAACACCAGGAGCACAACATTAAGCAGATCCTGACTTGCAACCAGAACAGGCTCAACTCAGAAAGGATGTCATTTCCAGAGAAGAAGCTGGACGGTCTAAGTTAGAAAAATGAACCAGAACACAAAATGACAAACAGGCAGTGGCATTTGACTTGGAGATAAGACACAGCTGACTCAGGGAGGCCGCGGTCATCTCTGAGGCACACAAGCTTTATAAAGTATGAGGTGTGTGTATGCCAACTTGGCTTTTGAGATTTTGAGAAAAGAAACGCAGAATATGAATTTATTTTTACCTGCTAAATGAATGTAGCTAGATTTATGTAGTGTGAAATTGCACTGTTGCAATAAAAGACCAGTCTACTGTGGCGCAAATGAGCGCGTACCAAGTCCGAGGACTAGTGCTGCTGAACTTCCAATGCTAGTTTTTGCACATTTTGCAACACATTTCAATTAGGAAGTTGATTTCACTCACATAAAATCTGAAAAATGCTTCATCTCAGTATGAGTTTCCCCTCATTTCCTGAGGGGGAAAAAAACGAAACACAGGCAGATTTTTCCTCTTTCACCAAACAATCACCATTTAGTGACTGCATTTATGAAAAATGTCAGAGAAGTGATGAGTAAGTGCGTTGCTAAGCTCTCTGGCTCTTCTTAATAGACCACTGGCCAGGCCTCGCTCTATCAGACATGCCCTAATTGTTGCCCTACACTGCTCCCTTTGTGTCCTAATGGCTCAGACTGTACGAGGGGCTGGGAAGCTATAGAGTCTGAGGCCGACTGCTGCACATGCAGATGGATTTCTGCTTGGCGAACAGCACTCCATCTGCCTGAGAGGACTAATCAAATCCAGAGAGCGGGGAGCTGCAGGGGGTGAAAGGTACAGGGGAGGAGGAGGAGGAGGAGGTGAGGAGGAGAGGAGGGGGAGTAAATGGTGGAGCTTGCAGAAAGCTGTGGGTAATGCGTCTGCTCTCCCATTTAAGCGGTGAGCAATCAGTGCAGAATATCTCGCCTCCAAACAACTGTGCCCTTTTAATGAAAAGAGCGACACACTTTTTTGGCACTCAAGCCCACACACACACACACACACACACACACACACACATGCTCATACTCATACAAGCTTATTGACTCAGGTTTATTGGACTCTGCGTGTGTCTGAAATGGTATCAAACACAGAGGCTAATAATCACAGTTTCACAGACCTTCGTAATCTAATGTATTGTTGTTTTTTGGGGGGGGGGTTTGCTGTCAGGTTGCTAATATTTGGCGCTGGAAGTGTTCAGACGAAGACCAGAGTCAGCAGTGCTGCGGCCGTGCCGACGGACTGGATGTGAGTTTGTGTCAGCTGTCTGAAAATAAAACGCCCGTCAGCAGACTTGTGACACTGCTGGGTTTCCTCTCATACAAACTGTTCCTGACAATCCAACACGCGGGGAAGACTGCACCCCCAACCCAGCACCCCCCTCACCTCATGTGATAAATGGGCGGCTTTTTGGGCTGCAAGTTAGGGCAGTCAGTGATTAGCTTGGATTTTCCCATAGAGCCTTATCAGCAGGCCGAGGAAAGGATGGGAATCTTGTTCCCAATCACGCAAGCTTTCCTGACGATGACGCTTTTCAAGAACAACCACTTAAATCACGAGCTCATTGTCCAAGCAGGAATTCCTGCTCTTGTATTTTATGAAATCCGGGTCTGGCTTGACGCTCTTAGATGCCGTTAAGAGAGCCGAAGCACCTCATCTGCTGCCTGTCCTGGTTTTTTCCAATACCCCCAGATGCTTTTAGAGCATGTTTTGAAAAAATGTGTTTCCGGAAAGGCAGCAGTTACACTCGTACTAGGTATAAAAAAAAAAAGTCAGAGACTATTTTTGTCAGGAATGGTTTAATTCCGATCCGATACTTACTGTACAGTAATGATCAGAACAGAGGACCTTCTGGGTGAAGGTTAGATTGGACACTAACTAGACTGTGATTAAACCACTTCAGAGCTTATTCCTCACCCAATTTCTACTAAGAAACACCTGTAAGATTTGCCAATTTACCAGGAAATCACTCATTCATTTTCTATGCTTATCTCTTAGCTGTCAACAGGCAACAGGCGCTCCAAAGGGTCCTTCAGTGCAATTCAGAGAGGCCACTTAACCTAGCGTTGCAGGTCTTTGAGCATTCGGTAACCAGAGTATTTGGAGAGAATGTGCAGGGAGAACACGCAGACGCCACGCAAAAAGGAGCCAGCTGGGACCTGAGCTCAGGATCTTTCTGCAGCAAGGCAACAGCACAGCCACACAAACAGCCAGGAGTCTAGAAACGGTTTCATAGCAGCTTTGACGTCATTATCCTTTAATACATTGTTATGCGTCGTGGTTTGTGCATCTTTTGCGAGGACTTCAGTTGTAAGTGGAGGAGCAACATCTTGCGACACAAAATGTATTTTATTACCGTTAAGGATGTGTCTCACAAAGTGTCGTCTGGTTGCTAATCATCATGAACCAAAAATATTAAAGTGAGTGCTTTAAGCCCTCCGTTTCCAATTTTGGGATTTATTTTTGACGTCAAACGGGAACATCCTAATTTTTTTTTTTTTTTTAGAAGTCTGATGCCACGCTCCACTCAGACGTACACTCACTGCCAATCTTTTAGATAGTTTTGTATTTTTTTAACTCATAATTCCTGCCCTAAATATTAATGTTCCTTAATTTCAGAGCTCTCCACTATTTATTGATCCCCTTCCCTTACTTCTTTTTTAAAAAATCTGCACCTCAGTGACGTGGATTTGGAGTTATCACAAATCATTTGGACTTCACCTCTCACCTGATTCGTAACGCTAAATAACAGCAGATCTACATGTTTTTTTTTACTTCCAGATTTATTGCCGTTGACGCTGCTGAACGACGGCTGCAGTTGTTAAAGTGAAGAGAACAAGGTCACACGACAGATTGGTGGCGTCTTTAATTGTGCTGCTGGCGGGGACTCAAGGCTGTTTGACAAAAGGAGCGCTGCACCAAGTGATTGAAAAGGCAAATGACTAAGATGAAGTTACGCAACATTGAGGATGCACTGAGTCACAAAGCCGTCTCATAGGAAAGAGCTGTAATGCAAGATTCGACAGAAATTTTAGTGAGCACGGGGATGGAAATTATATTGAGGAAAAACCATATTTAAAATAATTGCATTTTTAGCATAAAACAGACTGTCAATGCAACAAACTGGAAGTAAGCTTTGTTGAAAGTTCATTTATATCAGGAATTCGTGTCAAAGAGTTAAAAGTATATGGATTTATTACATCCTGGGAATTTTTTAAAAGTGTTTCTGCTAATTTAGATGATTATGTCATCAAAATGAACCGAAATAAAAACTAGAAATATATCACAAAACAAGAGTTTTCCATTAAAAAAAAAAAAAATAAATTATTGGAAAAAAAATGAACAATTTCAATTATATTCTGGTTTATTCAAATGTACTTGCAGTTAATCAGTAGCTTGCTAGATTTGAACAACTTGCACCCATTGCTCACCCACAGGAGGGACGTGATTAAGATCCCGTAGTACGGGACCGGTGATGAAACGTCTGAAAACCTCTAATAGCTTTATCCTGCAGGTAAGTGATAACCAGGTGATCCGTATCTGACCTTACATCTTAATATCACAATGTTTTAAATCTTTAAAGCAACTCAGAAGACAATTGTAAGGCGTCAGCTGAAAGAAGTTATGCAAGCTCGACGCTTGTGTGCCTCAGAGATGACCGCGGCCTCCCTGAGTCAGCTGTGTCTTATCTCCAAGTCAAATGCCACTGCCTGTTTGTCATTTTGTAATGTTTTTCCTGCAAAAAAATAAAAACAACAAGATTTTATTATGCTGTAAAAATCTGGATTGTTTTAAGTGGGTCCAAGCTAAATTGTAAGAATTGTGTCCTGACCAAATTAACATTTTATGTTGTTCTAAAGGTAGACTAAGACTGTTGCACGTCACATTATACAAACACTAGCTGCTGTTCTGTCACACATCTTACATGTGGATATGATTTAAAAGCATCTAGAACATCCTGTTCTGCCCACTTGTTGTAGACCAAAAAGCACAGATGTGGATAAAACAGAAGAGCAGGTTGCTGACTGCAATTAAATGTCTGCTCTGTTGCACTTTAATAAAATCTATCTCTGTCAGTGAGGGAGGATTTTCCTCATTACCAAACTGTTCTCTTAGGCTTCCTGACACCAGGCTCCACAGAAGCCACTTTCCGTTGCCTAACCCTACGAAGAACCAAATATATATTCCCAATTAACAAAACACCGTGGCTCTCGCACATCAGCCGCTCCAGCTGATTTGATGGATCTCCGGATAGCTGCTCCGTCTCACAGATAGCAAAAACAGAAAGTGCAAATTGATGAAGCAGTCCTAAGTTGCTCGAGCTCGAACTTTAGAACATGTATCAGGCTCCTCATTAGCAGAGTGAGATCAGAGTGAGATCACTCATTGCTACAGAAGCTCAATTTGTCTGCAATTATATAAATAAATGGAACGGCCCGGTCTCTTTCCCCTTAATTTTCCAAGGTTGTTGATGTTTGCGGTCTCCAGCCAGAAAAGCAGGCAATCACAGTTTGTGCATTATGAGCATATTAATAAAACCCTTCAAAGGTGCAACATTTTACCAGATTTACCGGTGTGGTAAATATGTTCTTTGGTTGCACATATTTTACTTCTTCATGGGTGCAGAGGTGATTTCCTATGTTGACGCCTTACATGCCGCATATTAAAGTTCTATTAATGGATTTTAGATACAAACTTGAATTTATTAGTTCGACACATTGCAATTTCACATGATGCAAAAAGTCACTACGCTTCTAAATTAAAGATAATATACAAACAGTACATTAGATTACACATCTATGCTAAGAAAACTATGGTTTATGTTGCATCACTTTTGTACTACAGCAAAAAAAACAAAAAAAACAAACAACCTTGCCATATGTTTCGTGTTATCTAAAGCATCCATGTGAACTAGAAAAAGTACATCACATAGTAGCTAATTGAAACATACGTGACATTTTCCCCCCCACATATTTAATGAGGAGTCATAATTACAACTTGTGGAAAGCTTATGAAAAGTTTCCCTGCATGTGATTGATTCGTGACTTGATTTCCACATGTCAAATGCATGGAAAAATCTTTCCACATGTGGAACCAATGTTTGGGAATTACTTGTTAAAAATGACAAAAAAGTAAAAAAGCGGACATAAACAGCAGATTGTGAGTATAATTCTTCATATCAAAGTTTCAAGACGGCTAACTTTGCGAGAGCTGAAGGGGAAGTGAGACTTGTGTTGTTAAAGTGCTTTGAGCGGACAGTGTGGCTTGAAAAGTGATATTTATCCATTTGCAATTTCACTTGCAACTACGGGTGAAACGTGTAATCTAATTTCTCTCACACATTATCCCATCAAAGTATTCCTAAGCCACATGCTTTCCATGTGGAGGACAAGTGCTTTTAGGTATCTGGCATTCAAATGTAACATGTAATGTTTCATGTGTCTAATCACAATGGATTTTGCACACCTGTGTATTGTTTTGATGAGAGAAATGAAAGTCGGCGATGCTATTGCTAAGAAACTAATGATGCATTCGGTATTTTTTGTTTTACTTTGCCATACATTTATGATTTACAAATGAAGAATAATGGTCTAACATTATCTGTCAATATTTCAACGCTCTGATGCTCCATCCGTTTGCACCTTTGATCGTCGTCGTCTTATCTTTTTTTAATCTGGGCTGTTAAACTCGCCTTCTCCACACTCAGCCTCAGCCTATTCCCTGCCTCCCAACTCTCATTTATTTCCATCGGAGAGCATCGATTGGCTTATTTAAGCCCTCCGCTTTGGACTAATATTTCACCTCTCATCACTTCACTCAACTCATCCATCCTTTTCCTCATCGTTCTTCACTCCCCTCTCAACTTCATCATCAGTCCCGCCCTTCGAACAATTGACTGCAGAGACAGTATGAGTCCAACTTGATGGGTCGAGTCCCTGATTGGACAGGGGCCCCTGGCACAGCATGGATCATCTAAACAGCACAAACATGCATTTATGAGTATTTGACAGCTTTTACTGAGCCAACCTCAGACGAGCCTTTGCGAATGATTGGGTGTAGAAAACGTCTTTTCACGGCAGTTGATGGGACTACATTTATCAGCTCTGCTCTTGAGTAAAAATTGTCTTAAGTGCTTTCGAACTCGATTGGCTCTGCTTCTGCAACAAGCAAATGGAAAGAAAATGTTCCTAAAGAAATCATTATCAAATTTAACCGAGATGCAAAAAAAAAAAACAAAACAAAATGCATCCGTGGATATGATGGAGTTTTGTAATAGGATAACGATTCCAACATAGTAAACATCTTCAGTAACACATGAATTAAAAACCACTGAACGCACACATTTAATTATCTGCCAAAGTGGTTGCTACATAGCACATTTTAAACAACTCATCATAAACAACACTCCCACAATGTTGGAAGCAGTGGCTCATGGGAGTTTTAAACTGGTGGAAACCCTCTGTCTTGCTTTGAACAAGTGGAGATCGGTTTTCAGCCCTATTTAGTTATTTTTCATTATTTCCATCCCCATCTGCAGCATTTACCACTTTAGAAATGCTACATTTTTAACTTCCTGTAGCGGCTAGCCTCTGCTGCCTTTGCTAGCTTTAGGAACGATACTGTGCCTAACAAAAGTAATCATATTGAAATTATGGTAGGGACGACAATACCCGTTTTTCAACATTTGTAACAAATGAATGTCAGAAAAATTACGCATTTTAATTCAGAGCCTTTACTCTGATAAGAAAATAGAGTGAAACCAATTGCCTTGAGATTTTTGAAGTCTGGAAATCCCCAGAAGTCCCTCACCGGTTTATAATGTGGATATTTCATTATGTTGATACTTTACATAAGGTTTCCTTTCACTCCAAACTTGTTTTTATGCACTTTTATGTCAAATGGGTCTTGGTTCTTGTGATACATTCTTGGCAGCACACAAAAATGTAACTTGTTTCTAACATACAAAAAATATAACAATGTCAACATTAGTGGGAAACAAATATCTTTATACATTCAGATGTTTAGGGTTTTAAATGGTCATGAAGACACACGAATGTACAAGCCGATAAAGTCTAAACTTATAAAATGATTATCTACTCGGGGATGTTGCTCAGTCTGCTCTGAGTGTAATGGTTGCCTGTGGCTGAGATGGTGAAGCCCAGGGGCTCCATGCGTGCGCCTATCTCCACCTGCTGATCCTTTGGAGCATTGTACTGAGATTATTACACACGCTTTCCTTGAACTCCTGGAGAAACTTTGGGTGAGCCAAGGTTGGTTCTCATGGTTTTCATGCTTAAGCGAATAATTCTTAGATTACAGATTTCTTCTTTCGTTTCAGATCATCAAACAAATTTTAATCTCAGGCAATAAATTAAGATGCATTTCCAAATGTTGGACGGTGAAACGTCTTCAAGAAACAAAACATACAGTTGCCTTCTACTTCAGCACTTAGGATCATCATGCTTTAGGAATTTTGGCTCGCTGTACTTGGAAAACTTGAAAGCGTCTTAGTTAAATTTAAATCCAGACTTTGACAAAGCCGTACTGAAAGCTTTTAGTTTCCTTTTGAAGTCAGTCGCTGGTGTGCTTTGGATCACTGTCTGGCTGCATAAGTCGAGTATTCTTGAGGTGAAGCTCACAAACTATTCCCCGATTCCCCAGATAGCAAATAACAACGAAATTAAGATTTGAAAGCTGCTTTGTGTGTTGGCTTTGACATTAAAACCCGATTATTCAAAATGTCTGCCTTCAAACAAGTCTTCTAAACCAGTTAAACGGCTTCATGCACTTTAGACATTTCAACAGTTTGCATATCAAAATAAATGAGACAGATTACCATTTTTATTATCTCAATTTCCCAAAGTCCATTGTTCAAAAGAAAGATATAATTCACTTTAATCTAAAAAAAAAAGCATGAAAAAAATATATAAAAAGCCATTTTATTTTATTTTTAGAAAATATATACATTAAAAACACAAATACATACACACACAGACATACCGCGTGCACAACCATCAAACTCCGAGCATCTATTGTTGCATACAGTGGGATCCAGAGGTCTGAGTCCAATACAAGGACCTACACCGTCTCACATCAAAACCATTTCTATTTCTTTTGTATTCTTGAAATGATTTTATTTTACATTAACAGCACTGCTACATTGTGTTTAATTCACAAGTTATAGTCCCTCTGTTACAGCTGAAATATAAGAACCAAATTAAATGTTGCAAAAAAAAAAAAAAAGGTGCTCTCTGTTCTACAACAGCAACTTAAAGCTTAAGATAATTAAAAACAAAGATAAAAATCTAATAGTTCTGCAGACCAACACAAAACTGCCTGAAGAATCACTTAGTGCTTGCATAGCTCTTCCTTGCTTGGGAAAAAAAAAAAAAAAAAAAAACCTCCGAGGCATATCTGCATACGAGTATTGGTTAAATAGTCTGAGTAACAAACTTAAACGAGGTTCTGACACCAGACTCAGGCTTCTGAAACCCACTGCATGTCTGTGTACTCATGTATTTGTGTACAGCTCATGTATATATTGCATCAGCAGTCTTATTTAAGAAAACAGCGCCCCTTACAGACAGCCACGTTTCCCGACTTTGCAGTCCTCCTGAGAGAGTCGCGCTTCGAGATCTAACCGCTTCCCATGCAGAAGCTAAAAAGCAACATTTGAGGCTTTCAAAAACATTACGAGAGAACAATAATTACAGACTTGTGAAAAAAAAAAAAAAGTCCAAAAAGTAGAAAGACTCAAACCACATAAGCCATAGAAACAGTGATAGTGTACTTGTTTCAGAGTGAGACATGGTAATTTCTCTATAAATGTTTAAAGGGAAGGACAGATGAGACCAATCAAACGAAGGCTTTTACCTAAACTGAGGAAATTAAAACTATAAAGACAAGATGTCAACGGATGTGCAGGGAACTAACAAGCTGGTAGAAATCAGATAAGCAAAAAACAAACAAAGAAAACAACACAGAGGCTTCAACCACAATCTTAAAGTGTCTGATTGATAAAACTTGATCCTATGTACAGTTAAAGTTTGGGGGGGCTGTACTGTAAGTTTAAAACAAGGATTTCTCTCCTTTCAACCAAATTAAGTCAATGCATTGTTCAAATCAAATATAACTAAAATAATAAAACCCCAGCAATTTGTCCTCAAAGGGAGATTAATGTAAATATGTATTTACAAAGAACAATCGTCGTTTCTGCCGGTCAGAGCCAAAGCAAGTATTTAGGTTTAAACAGTGACTGAAAACGTGAAAATACAAAGATGACCCTTCCTGTCAGTTTGCTGAGGCTCCTTAGGCCTTTAAAATGAAGAAAAACACTTTTAACATAAGACAAAACATTAACTTTAGAAGTCATACAGTTGACTTTAAACATAGGGAGTACTTATGTCCTGCAAACCACTAATTTTATATTCCCAACACGAAATGATATTTTACCTTCATCTCCATATTCTGTCACTGACCGTCACATGAATGATCAATAATGAAGGAAAAGCAGTTTTAAAGTAAATCTTCGTGTGCAACAGCATGAGCTGTGGGCACGCCATTACTGAGGGGATAACACCTACCATCAGTAAAGTATTTAGAATAATTTCATTGAGGAAAAAAAAAGGTTGCAAGGAGCTATTTGAAAGGAATCATTCACTATGAGTGAGATGACTTTGGACACGTTCAAAGTTGCTCTGTTTTATTGTTTAGGTCTCTCAACCTTTCTCAGCAGAACATTTGGAAACAGCTGGGTTTTGGAAACCTTGAATATGTGTTAAGGATCCACATTTTCTTGGAAACCTATAGGAAAAATGTTCTTTTTGTTAAGCCAGTCACACTTGGTCTTTTGTGGCCAAAATCTACTTGGGAAAGATTCTACTATTTTTGTCTTGATGAACTTTGTTTTTATCTTATGTTATCTCCCAGATTGGTGCGACGTCCCAAATATCAATAATTAACGACCCCTTAAAAGAGGTTTTTTTTCCTTACATCAGATGTTACCAGTCATAAAAAAATATCTGTATCAGTAGGTCAAAGAATCACAAAACCTGCACATCGGAAATTGACAAATTCTCATTGCAGAAGATGATCACTTTTTCCTTAAACCTTTACCAAAAGCTGCTTCTATGCCACATTTTTGCAGAGCAAATCACTAACTTTAATCCCTAGGACTTCGGAGACGGGGTCATTTGGACCAAACAGGTTTTTACTCTGTGCACGGTCCGACTCTGCGCAGGATTGCACTTACCCCGCGTGAACTTTTCCGAGGTTTTTTTTGTTTGGCTTCAGGAACTGATGGTCTAACGCAGTGCTTCTCAACCCTGGTCCCCTCCGCCCCCCCTGCTCTGCATGTTTTAGATGTGCCTCTGTTCCAGAACAGCTGATTCAAATGACTGCATGACCATCATGTACTGCAGAAGTTAATCACCAAAATATTCAATCCAGATGTGTGGCAGAAGGGAAACACCTAAAACATGCAGGGCAGGGGGGCCTGAGGACCGGAATTGAGAAACACGGGACAACCCCCCCTCCCCCCCAGCATCCCTCTGCAACCATCACATTTGCTGCGCTCCTCCTGAGCAACGCGTCAAGATCACGGGAGGGTTAATGCAAGAGCATTACGCGTTTTTCTGTTTCTTTTTTACCTTAATTGGAATTATATTCACGGCTACAATGCAGAGGGACACTAGGCCAGATTTATTTGGTTTCTTTTGTTGCAAATGGTAATAATAAAACAATTCATTGAGCAGAAGTAATCTTGGTCCAGATTGTTTTGCAGTTTCCACGTAAAGCAACAGAAAACATATTTTACAAACCAGCTCCAAGAACATAAAAAGAAAACACAATATGGTCTGCACTCCGATAATAGAACAATTAACAGTACAGGTCTGGAACATAACGCAAAGGACTGCGCACAAACTGCTGAAGTTGAGCAGTGCAGCGTTGACAGAGATGGAGACTGACTGCAGAAAGTTCCTCTTGCATGTAGTGTTTACAGTGGTCTGTACAGCCCCTGGACCTCTACCCAGCTCCGTCTGTCAACTGTGACCTCATTCATACTTCAGGCTTTGCCCTTGACTCGTCCCGTCCCTTCCCATCAATCTCACTGCAGCCTTCAACCATGTTCCATCAGAAGACACAGATCTGGCCACTGGCTTTGTGCTGTTTGATTGTACTTTTACTTTATTATGTCTCTGTCCCCCCGCCCCTCTCTCCCTAATCTACGCTTTCTTACCATTTTCCCACAGATGAATAAGATTTTTGAAGTTAAGCCCCCTGCACGGATCTACGCCTCCGCCTGCTTGTACTCCACTAGCCCTCCGTTTTTACTGTTCCCAACTCCCAGAGGGACGCTCCCACCATTGTTTCTGGTTCCCTCTGACACCTCAAAGCTCTTCTCCTCCAGCGGCTTGCCAATCCAGGCTCCGTAGCCGTGGATGCAGAGAGCTTCAAAGAACAGCTGCTTGGCAAGTTGGAAGGGTACGGCCGACGTCTTGGCCTGAGCGTAGGAGGGCAGAGAGAGGAGGTCTGTGCGGTTGCACCTCTGGCACAGAGAGCGAAACAGGCAGAACAGGTTGGACTTGGACACGCGGGACATGGCCTGCTTGTTCCTGAAGGGAGAAACATTTGAGGATTCTTTAGCTTTGTATTTATGGAGAAAATGTAAAAAGACAGACATGGTGGAACGTAAGGGAAACAAAATATTGGTTTGCATAAGCAACATTATGAATGAGGAATAAATAAAAATTCACGAGATTCTAATCCCAATAATGCCACACGGTGGTGCTGGTATCATGATTTGTCTAATTTTTACTGTAAGTGGGTAATGTTGCACAAACATACATAAAAATGTTAATAATACCAGTGACTTTTACATGTAAATAAAGAGAATGTGTTTGGGACAATAGCATAAGAACAAACACATAATTATTTCCACCATAGCAGCTATTTAAGGTATAGAGGGGATGGGCAATGATTATATTATTTCACAGGTTATTGTAATAAGAGTTAGTCATTGTTGTGTATTAATTACAATCTTTAAATGAGGCTTGCAAAATCCTAAAACAGAATGGGACTGTAGGAACCCAACTAAACTCCTGAATGTAACTGGCCCAGAGAATGGTTCTGCTTTCATGATGCTCTGATTGTATTAGCTAAAGAAAAAAAACAACAAGGGAGGCTACAGGAAACACCAGGTGCGTACAGCAATCGGGAGAGGTAACAGTGTGACACATACCCGTCTAACTTCCCTTTGGTCCCGTCCAGCACCTCTACGTTGTGCTGGTCTGGAAAGCTCCAGTTCACACTGGACTCCTTGGTCTTGCCTGTGTGCCTGGTGGAGTCGTACACACTCACTCTGCCCACCTTTAATTCAACAGGGAGATAAAAAAAAAAGGTTTGGATGTAAACTAAAATACAACAATAGCTTGGCAGTCTTGGTTAGACATGGAGAAACAACACAACTTTAACTTGTTCGCTCAGCACAATTAGGAGTATAACAGTCAATGTAAAATCAATAATAAAAAAGATGTAAACAGCCTAACAGATTGTTGCATCTACTATTTTAATGGCAAAGATGTGTGAAGAGGCTTAAAGTAAATGTATCTTTTTACAGAAATATAACTGTGAAAATTAAAGAAAAAAAAGCAACCTATAGTGAAGTACTTTTATTTACTGGGGGGGAAAACATCCCGTGTTAAGAATCAATTGCTAAAGTCACCAGGAGAATAATTATTTGTACCTCTAACAACACTTTCAATGCAAAGTAAATAAACATTTTTTGTGATGCTTTTCTTTAAGCTGATTAGAGTTTCTAGGAACTTTTAGTTGCCGAGTTCATACTCCATTTTTCACTGGGAGTATAAAGATGTGCATGATGTGACAAAGAGGGCCGTTTCTCTAAGCCACTGGCAGTCAGGAGGGAGAAAAGGGAGCTAAAGATCAGGTTGAGAACAGGTGCAACGTTACCAAGTCTCCGAAACAATTAAGGCACAATCTAGATCACAAGTGGTTGACTGGGAGACATAACAGAGAAAACCATTTTCCATTCTACCATCACAAACATAAAGATGCTAAGGACCGCTTTGAGCACTCAGCTTTTCCTCTCCAGGTGGCTCTGGCGAGAAACAATGGATGAATGTGAACAAAAGCCCCGCAGGGCTTAGAGAGCTGAAGAGGAAAGTGTCAGAGATGATCTGTGGAGATCGTATTAAGAGGAACGGTCAGAAGTCCCTCAGTGTGCATCTTCCAGCCTTATGAAATGTATCGGCACAAAGCAGAATAAACTAAAATAAAAGGAAAAAAAAAATCCTTCAGAGTTGAACTTTAACTGACCCGAGACGCATCCATTGTTTCCAGTTCAGTCTCATATTTGACATTCTGAATACACGGCGTGTTTTTCCTGACCTTTTTGAGAGGCAAGTTAAAATCTGTTTTCATTTCATCCCTAGATCCTATCTTGCTGCACTTTCTTTGAATTATCAAATTTGTTTACAAGATTTTTATGTTTATTTTGAGTTTATGACAGGAAAAAAATGCTGATAAAGCACTTAGTTTCCTTTCTAAAAAGCGACATATAAAGAGGTTTTAATTTAATTTCTAAGAATTTAATTATATTTATTTTCGTCACTCTGGAGAGGGCATTCTACACATAATTCAGGTTTTTAAGGGCAAAACCTTCTTTCCATCTTATTCCATGGGATGCAAATAAAAATATTTTGCCTAACTATTAACAATGAACATTAATGAACAATGTTCATTCAAAAAAAAAAAAAAAACTGTCAAAAATGTTTTAACGTGTTTTTCCCTCAACTGTTGAATAAATGCACTTAAATAAATTTTCTATTTCTCTTTCTCAGATTATACCACAGCTGTAAAATACTCATTTATTTTGAGTTTTAAAAACAGTCAGGGGTGCCAATAGATGTGGGGTGATAGTTAATTGTTAATAGTGGAGCCTATTAGATCTTAATTGATATGTATGACAGGCTCAGCAAACAGAAGGATGCAAGCGATGAGCTTAACTGCCAGCTACTGGATTTTGGACTTTTTTTCCTGGCAGCACAACAGGAACCCTTCTGCTTTTTGTTAATTGATGGATGAGACCCATTTACATGCGACGAACAATGAAAAACAGCTGTGAAGGCACAAATAGGAGAGCTGGCAGCTTAATGAATTAATTTAGTGAGAATGACCTCCGTGTTTCTGATTTATGTCTGTGTCCTGACTTTGAGAACAACTTGGATACTCACCTCCGGGTGGTTCAGGGTGAAGGGAGGAGGGAGACTGTGGGAGAAGGCTTCGCCGTCCCTGGCCAGCCGGCAGCAGACCGCACGTGTCAGGTGACCATGACTGTACAGATAGCCTGTCATGATGGAAGACATAAATCTGTCAGAGTGGGTGTTATCTGACTTACTGCTAAACCTTACAAATAGTTGTCTGAGACGGTCGTCCAGCAGCATGACTTACCCAGGGTGATGGACTTTAAGTAGATAGGATGCAAGAAATGAGAGAGTAGTGCCCCCTGCAGGCCCAGCACGTTCCAGCGCAGAATCTTATCACTGCAGCTCATGGTGCGCAGCCTTTCACCGTGCTGGATGCCGTCCCAGGTGGGGACAATGGCACTCGACTCCACTGGGATGGTCCCCTCACCTGCACACAACGAGAGAGAAGCTGCATCTCTTCCAAACAAACCAGAAGCAGGGCTTCGATATGAATAAAATGTCTTAGAGTAGATATGAAAGGGCTGTGGCTGCCTGTTAAAACAGCATGTTTTTGTGACGTAAAATATGAGACCTGGATACATGTTTCCACCTTTAATTTGACAAATGACCTGTACGGCTGAAGTCAAACACAAACTGAAATCTTCTAGGGGTAAAACAAAGAGCAAAGAGCTCGGCTAATGCGACAGCATAAATTTAAACGCCCCCTGTGCTCAGAATAATCCAAAACAAACTTGAGCCGCTCTAGAAGGTTTTCCTGAAATTTACTTTGTTGCACCTCTGAGAAAATGCTGTGATCTGGAAAGAGCCTCTTAAGCATCAAAGGGATTTTAGTGTCAAAAAAGCGTCAGTCAGGAGAAAGGAATAAGAGAATATCCAAAGCAAAATATACAACACCGAACAAACAATGCAGTCATGAAGAGGAAAACATATATTGCCAGTTATATTGCCAGGAGCTGGACACCCAACCAAAACCGATGAAAAAACTGCATGTAACTGTATCCCACAACAATATAGAAGACTTCTTTCAAACAAAAACTGCCAAGCAAGGCTAAATTCCACAAAGACATATGAGAAATGTAGTGTGACCTGATAACACATTTTGGCCATGATTCCAAAAAAAAAGCATGTCTGGCACAAAACACAGCCACAAGTGAATCGTGGTAGTGAAAGAATCGTGCTTCATGGCCGATTCTCTGCCTCTAGAGTGGGAGCCTGCAGTAAAGGTGAAACGAATCATGAAAAGTTTTAAATACCAACTGAAGGTGCAAACCTTCAGTATTGTGCTTGGAAGCTGAAAATGGACTTCATCCTTCAGCAGAAAATCTAATTTAAAAAATGGCTACATCAGAATAACATTGAATATTTAGAACGGACCAGTCCGAGGCGAGCTCTTGTTGTGAGCGGAGACACACCATAGCAATAGAGGTCTACACAAACAGGGAGTATTCAGGAATTAGTTCTATTGGACTTGTTTTTAACACCACAAAAACCTGGTAAGTTAACTAGAGCAGACTTTTTCTGTCCACTGTAGCTTCCCACGTAGTCTGTTTCATTTTGCACTTTTGTCTCACCATTCTCCACTTTAGTACGAAGCTTGCCCTGCTTTGCATTCTCAAAAAGCGGCTTGTGGCCCTCGATTTCATCTCCTGCCTCACTGCACGACTTATCGAACAGAGCTCCGTCCCCACAAGGTGCCGTGCTGTGCAGGAAAGGACAGAAAAAACATTAACCAAAGTTAAGAGGCATTCAGAATGAAACACAAACGTGCCAGACTAAAAAGGCTTTGGAAGATGTCCCGACCTGATGTAGAGGTGAAAGGTAATGTCAGGTTTGATCTTGAGTTTGTTTTCCTCTGCGGGCTCAAAAATGCTGTCGTCTGCTCCATCGTAGTGCTTGAGCAGCTCGCTGTACAGAAACCTGAGAAGAAAGGAGATGGCGGGTTACATCTCAAAATAAAGTCACGCAGGCTGGTTCTGGGAGAGGAGAGCGTATTTTTAGAAATGAGGGAGAAACATCAATGAAGAAGCATGGTATCAATTTCTACCGTATAAATCCTCTCCTGGAGATGATTTCAGCATGGCAGTCATTTACTGTCTCCCCTTTGAGGCTCAGCTCCTCCCCTTTAACGCAACGATTTCCTGATAGAAAAAACAACAACATTCAGTGTCAACCAACACGACAACCAAACGCCTCTCAGTTCTTCTGTGACCCAGTTCTGTCTTATTTGTTACACTAAATTCCTCTAAGCAAAGAATAAACAGACAAAACAGGCAAAAATGCAGGGACAACATTTTGTTTACATCCAACCCGACGATTGTTACGGGTCAGGGATTTACCAGTTCCGAGGCTGACGACAGTTCCCAGTCCCTCCCCTCTTCTCATGACGATGGTGGCCAGAATCTTGCGTCCCAGAAGGCTGTGCTGGATGCGGGTGGTCAGGGCGTTGAAACGCTGGTGGCTCAACATGGCTATCTGGTCGTGCAAAGTGCTGCCACTTACTGGTAGCTGGAAAGAAAGAAAGAAACTCAGCTATTTAAACTATAGGTTTTTCTACATGTGATTCATTTCTTGTGTATTGAAGACACACACACACACACACACACACACACAACCCATTAACCTACTTCAGACAAATTATTTTCAGGTTATTTACACATCTTTGCTTCTCCTGTGCAGAAATCTGTGAATATGATTCATTCACTTACAGTGCAGACAAAGAGAATACGATCAGGTAGGCTTAAAAAAAGTAGATGCAGCCTTTACTTGAATAGGCCACATCAGAAAATCTATTTACAGTATGTCAACAGGCATTACATCCCTTTTGGCAACCGGTCTGCCGTTTGGTCATTTCTAGTGGTTCCATGTGAAGCTGTAACCACATTCATATGGCAAGGTTGTCCAATTAACAGTAGGTAATTTATTTTTGCAGATTATGTGGTTTCTGAATGTAACTAAGCAGCACACCATTCATCATTAATGAAGGAAAACAAGATTGATCCTAGCCACACTTAAAGTGTCACAGTTGTGTTGAGCTACCGATTTTCCAGTGATGACTAATCCTTGGCATCCGTCTGATGTTAACTGGGTTATCAGCACATGCGGTAGCCAAAGAAATAACTGCAGAACCAGATCTGCGGTAAGAATTCTGAGTCATCAAAACTATTAGCCTCAACTTGTACCTTCAACCCTAATTACACGCTAACGTGTTGGTTTCTGGGGAAACTGATAGTATTCTCAGGGCCTCAGATGATGGATGTGTCTGCACAAGTCTCAGCACCACTTTTTATAAAGTCAGTCAAAGCATTAAGCTGCAAAGGGGATGACAAGATTTACTTTTCCACCACACTATTTTTTTTTTAACATTTGGCCTGAGGCGTAATCACGGGTGGGAATGTATTGCCTGGAAGATTCCAGTGTGTTTATGACAACAAGGTTCAATATAAACCTGTGGAGGAGCACAGGGCAGAGGGTTTGAATCAATTCTCTTTATAAAGTAAAATTATTGTGTGTGTATAAAGTTCAATTACTAAAGTGATTAAACTCATTCACATTTGTCTATTAAGTGTACTTTTATATCAGAAGTCAACACTGTATATTTTCATTCTCATAACAGTTTCCAAGTTGAACAATTATAAACTATCCATTAAAGAACAAATGAAAAGTTTAGCAAGTTATTCCCCACCCCGGTATTGTGGGTTAATATATTTAATTTTGAAAGAAAGAAGTCAAGTTCTGCACAACTTGCTTTTGTTTCTATAATCCAACGATTATAGAAACAACGATTATAGAAACAAAAGCAAGTTGTGCAGAACTTGACTTCTGCACAACATCACAGGAGTTGATGTTGGCTCAATATCAACTCCTGTGAATCTGGAGAAGATTTTATTTTTTTTACTTTTGGGCTCAATAATTTCTGTGTCCTAATTGTAGATACCTCAGTTGGGATTAGCTCTCCGGTGCGTGCTGCTCTCTCAGCTTCTCCAATCAAAACCCGCAGTGCCGCGTCTGCTGCTTCCTGCTTTCCCTGTTTCTTGTTGGAGGCACAAACTGGAGGAAACCACCGGCCGCCCAGCTTCGCCTGGTAGGTAAACCTGAGCAGGGAGTAGAGACAATAAGAAGAGCCTTTCAAAGTCTTATAAAGAAATACGTATATAACTAAGCATAGATCTAAGAAAAGAAAAACTACATTCTCTGATTGAATGTTTTTTAAAGCTTTTAAAAATTGAAAACAAAAAACGTTTGCACTTACTTAGGATCATGTGGAGGTCCAGACTGGCTCACCAGGCGGATCTCAGCAGCAAAGCCCCGAGCTCTGGCGTATTCCAACAGACCTGACACGGCGTTGTTGTTCAGGTGATTGATGAGGTCCCCGACCCCTGCCTCATGGGCAGCTTGCAACTCACTCGCAGTTAGAGGAGGCAACGAAGGACAGGTTGCTCTGAAAGCACCTCCGTCTCCTTCAAAGGACGGGCCAAGGGGCAACTGAGGCTGTAAGAAACCAGAGAGAAATGAGGGGCGAGGCAGAGGAGATGTGAAAGAGTCGGCAAGGGGAACAGGTTTCATCATATCCTTAATAAATATAGTTTATTACAGTGTTTGGTGCCTTATAAAGCAACTATACCCCTCAGAGTTTTTCATTGCACCATCTAGAAATTTTAGTGTTTTTGACTCTGATTTTATTCAACAGACTCAGAAGAAGAGGTGCATGAAAGAAATGACGCATGATTTTAAAGATCTGAGAAGTGTGGTGTGCATTTACGTTTATATCATGGTGTAGAAGCCACTACCTGTAGAACAACAGCCTCGAGGCATTTATTTTAGTATGTCTCTATGAGGTATGCACATCTAGAGAATGAAGTGTTGCATCATTATTCCTTCAAAATACCGTATGGAAAGTGTCCTATGAGAGATTCTCAGCTCTTCAAAGCGGCTCTGGTTACATGTTTGGGGATGTTGTCCTGCACAAAGGTGAACCTCAAAACCAGCTTGTGGCAACATCTAACTGGTTTTCTCCCAGGACTTTTCTGGATTCAACCGGTTAACTTCCATCAGCTGTTGGAAGTTATACATTTTTCCACCAGAGTGGATGCTCTCTATAACTCTTCCTGGGTGCTTCTACAGAAAAGCCCATATAGGTTTGCAGTTGTTCAATTCCCTTTTTTTATTTTCAGATGGCAGACTGAACAGTGGTGTACAGGACATTCAAAACTTGGAAACTGTTTAATAAACCCCCACTGATTTTAACTTTTCAACAACTTTATGAGAATAATAATATGAGGTCTTTAACATCCTGTATTTATTACCTTGCTGACTTGCAGTTTTCCATCAGCCATTAACTCTTTAACCGCCTCCTCTGCTGCCAGCTGACGTGCTGCCTTCTTGCTTGGTGCTGAGGCCTCGGCAAACGTCATGTCTCCAACTTTCACTCTGAACATGAACCTGGATGTAGGACAGAAAGGGTTAAAATGGGGTAATCAAGAACATACAAAACTCCTGTTTGCGTCAAAGACTTAAAACAAATGAGTTAGACTCATGGTACCTCTACAGCTTATGATGCCTTGATTTTGTTTTTGTTTTGTTTTTTTAAGAAAAGACAGCAAGCAAAGAGAGGATGAAATGTGGCATTCCATCTCAGCTTAAAGGGATGAAAAGACCAGATAGATAAAGATGGTATTGTCTCCATCAGATGACTAACGTGTTACAAACAGATTTAACAGATAGCTGCTTTTATGAGGCTGAAATGTGTGACTGCAGAGGAAGTTAACCTCCGGACTCGGCAGGGAGATTTGCTTCAAATAGAAATGAAGGAGCCAGAACCTTGGGTCGTGTGGTGGGCCTGCCTGCCCGGTGTTGATGAATTCGATGGAGTTTCCACTGCGCTGGCTGTACTCCATCAGCACAGACACTGGATTCTTCCCACCAGGCAGAGACCGGGACAGCGGCTGTCGAGGTCCTTCCCCTGGTACTTCGACGTTGTTCGACCCAAAGGTTCCTGACATATTTTCAACTGAACCCTGGTGAAGAGACGGGGGAAATAACTTGTTATATATAGTTATATTTATATAAAGAAATTATTTTAACAAAGTAAAAAAAAATAAATAAATAAAAAAATCTCACGCTTGTGTCTGGAAGTATATCCAACATTTGGTCAACACCGGCAGCATTTGCCTCCTCCAGCGGACCTGGTCCTCCCTGAATCTCTCCGATAAGGATGCGCAGCGCGGCGGCTGCAGCATCCTTCTTAGCAACCTTCTTACTGGAAGCTTCTGCGATGGGAAACAGCTTCCCATTCAACATCACCTGCATGCGAAATCTAACCAGAGCAAAAAAAAAAGAAAAAAAAAGAAAAAGAAAATCACAAACACGTTAAACACCCAAGCTATCGACATCCAGCACTTGAATGCTTTTCCACACTGAAATGTTAATATTTTTTCAAGATGCTTTCTCAAAATTATGAGATCAGAATGATCACCTCAATCTGCTTGCATAGTAGTTTTTTATCTATAGCTTCCATAGATCCAAAAACAAGTTGCTGATGTTGGCTTCTGGCTTTTTAAACATGGTATTGCATCGTTTCACAGTTCTGTTTGTGGAGTAACAGTAGCTTTGTTTCAAAATCACAACTCTTATCTACCAAAATGGACTGGGATTTCATGATAGAGGCTGACTTTTTTTATTTTGTTAGTGAAATACCAAAATAGAGCAGGCTGGGTGTATTGCTTACTATTTTTAAAACAACTAGTTTCATAAACCTATGAATTTGATGTTCAAAAAGGAGTGAAATAGCCCTTTTTGAGTGTGCATTTAGTGAGCAAGTCAAGAACAAAAATACTAGTGGGTAAAATGTAACAAAAATAAAATAAGAAAAGGTGTGCATTATTGCCGTTTTCTCCATAAGGAAACTTAAAAAAGAGGGGGGAAAAGCCTGAAAAGTATAAACATTTTTCTTTATTTTTCATTCCAGACTATGTAAAAACCCTGAATATATGATTAACTGAAGACACCGGCTCCTATGATGAATAACAATTAAGTTGTTTTCATTCTTGGAGGCAGGCTTTCCCTCCAAAGATTTTAAGAGGTACTTCAAAGAGATAAACAAACGTAGGTGCAAACACAAAACTAAAATGATGGATCTCACATTGCTCCTGGTGATAACGAGCATCAATCCAGACCTTATTTTTCCAACTCTAACGCAGGCATATCCAAGTAAATAACGGATTATTCTTGCTAAAGGCGACATGCTCACTTAAAAGGTCGACTGACTAACCTCGGGTCATGAGAGGGTCCCGACTGGTCGAGGAGCTGGAACTCGCAGTTTTGGCCCAGATACTGCGCATACTCCATTAGGCCGCTGACAGGGTTCTTCAGCCTCACTTCCTGTAATTTGGCCCGCAGATTTTGAGGAGGGGGTGCAGCCACCGACACAGCGACGGTTCCCACAGCACCATCCTGCTGTTCTGCCATTTTCTTTGCGTCGGTCTGTCGCCGGATTGCATTGAGGTACTCTGGGATTTCATCAGAGGCCCAAAGTTGCTCGCCAGGACCTTTGTCCTCACTTAACAACACAGGTAGCTATGGAAATGAGGAACAGAGGGTTAGGTTTTAGTTTATAAATTTAGTAAAAATTAACTAAAATCTACTACTGGGCAAAATTAAACAGCTGTGACATAACTTGAAACTTGTTTTAAGAGGGAGAGGCAATGTTTTGCTTTGGCCTCTCTAATTTTCCACAGGATCAACTTATCAGCATTTAACCTTTCAACAGAACCTCACAATAGAAACTCTGGAATATTCCTTGAAAGTAAAAATATAACAATGTTAAAAAGGATTAATCTTGTCGTACCTCAATACTTTGACTTTGCTCTGGCAGCAAATCCTCCAACAGTGGCAAAGGCTCAAGTCCTGGTACAGGAGGTAAGGTCGATAGGAAATCGGCGCTTGCAGTATCCTCCTCTTTAAAGATTTCCATTCCCATATGACTCCCAAAAACTGAGGCACTCTTTGCAATTTTTAAGCTCCTTTCCATCCTCTCTTTGCGGTGTGCAGAAAGCATCCATTTTGGAGGAGTGACGTCGCTATCCCTGTTGACTTCACCTTGCTTCTCCAAAGCGTAAAGGGTGGGGTTGATCTGCTTGGCATTTTTAAGACCCAGATTTTTGGCTATGACAAGAGCAGTTGCCTCTCCTACATCTAGAAGAAATTGTAAAACCTGCTCTTTGCTGTTTGCCATGATGGGACAAGTAGCCTCCTGATGGGTGGAGCTGGTTGTGTTTGGACGATCTTTTTCGTTCTGACTTTCTGCCGCAGACTGAGCTTTTTCAGAGTCAAAAGACTCTGAAGACGAGCTGTAAGAAGAATTCGATTCTGTATCGGAGTCCTCTTCTTTGACCTGCCCCTTGATTTCCTTTTCTGGGTCAGCCTCTGTTTCAGCTGTTTGTGGATGTTCTGGACCAAAATACAGATATGAAGCTGGAGTTTTGCTGTCAGAGACGTAATCTCCTTCCGCCCTGTACAAACTCCACAGAGGAGGTAGCACTTCTTGCTTATAAGCTCTGTGTGACCGCTCCAAAGAGTAGAGAGCCTTGTTTACTGTCTTTTTGGGTAAATGGATTCTTCTAGCTAATACTTTAGCAGAGATCCTCTCACCTGACTTCAAAGCAGCCAAAGCTCTGTGCACCTGCTCCTGTATATCTGGCGTAAAGGTGATATTAACTCTTTCGAACCTCGACTCTGTTGAGCTGCTGGGGAAAGGGTATCTGTCAAACCTCTCTCTACCTCTGCTAGACTGATCTTGTTGAAGAGACAGATTATGAAAACGGTCACAGAGAGACTCTGTCTGGGGCCAACATTGTCTGTTGGATGACTGATTGTAGCTGGTTCTGCCTTGAAACTGGTTTTGATTTTGTAATCGAGGGCCCAGGGCCCCTCCAGTTGCTCTTGGACCTGAAGAGTATCGAAAAATCTGGTTTGGGCTGAAGCCCCCTCGACCTCTAGGACTGCTGCCTGGGTTTGAATGTCTAATATAGCCTGATGGTGCCTGGTATGGAGAACTAGGTGGCCTGCTGAATGGTGCGCCCCCGCCTCGGTGGCTGGATCTAAACTGTGGCGCCTCGGTGCTCTGTCCTCTTAGAAACTCAGCTTGTTTGCAAAGGAAGGAATTTGGAGCTGGGCTGCCGCCCTGACCTTGGTTATGTATGTAGTCAGAAGCAGCAGCCAATCTAATGTGGCTTGGTTCAGGGGGAGCCGATGGGTGCAGAGGAGGTGGCGGCTGAGGGGCCCCTCCAGGATGGTTGTAGTAATTTAGGTTTTGGATCAGATCGGGGTTCTCTCCATGAAAAAATTGGGCCTGAACTGGTCTGTAGTAGTTCTCCTTGGCCTGTAGGTGGGGAGGTGGGCGCCTGTAGAAATGTTCTTTGTAAGGCCCTCCTCTACCTCTGCTCATAGCGCAGGGGTTGAGCTAAAAAGGGGGGCCGGAGCAGCTCTCTGTTCAGCTTAAGGATCACGCCAAGCACTTGGATTCCAACAGAAATCACAGAAGATGGAGCCTTGGCTCAGGATGGACACACGCTGGAAGTGAAAAACAAAGTCAGAACAGACATAATAAGTAGAAAGGTTAAAAGAAACCATCACATCAGTGAGCAACCCTTCAGCCTGCTTAAGTGTCCTTGGACAAGTCGGACACCCTATACTCCAAGGACGCCACTGCTGTCCTGAAATGCAGCACACCACAGAGTGGATAATCTGAGTAGGTGTAAACATAGACAGTCGAAGAGTATATGCAGAGGTTAATCTGTACTGCATTTATTTTCATATCATAACACAGTAAGTCAGCAAAGAGACAGCAGAGGGACATGTCATCATTCTGTGTCACGTTGAAAGGTAATCCCGAGGTGAAAGCGAATGGTTTAATAATTCAAAACTGCTTGTGGCAGCTTTTTATTATTGCTAGCATTATAAACTAATGCTGTGGCTTGAAATCTGTAATGGAGATTCAGAGAAACATAACAGATAATCCAGCAACTTTTCATTTTCTGTACAGACACTTTATTTCTCTGCCTCGAAACAAACACCGGGGATTATGATCTGAATTTCAAATCGCACGGTTCGGATTTTTATAAACATCGATTCCGCGTCCGGTGTCATACCCGACAACACTCAATGATGTCTGCATCAGCCAGCGACAACAAGAGGACACCCAATACTGAGTCAGGTTTCATCGCCTGTGGTGTGGTCAGCACCGAGCCGAGCAGGCCCATAATAATGGAGCACAGTGTGTTGGTTCATCAGAGTAACAAGCAGCGACATGGGGGGGGGGGCGGCAGCCTGGGAGCCAAACATGGGCTGGAGCTGACTCACTTTGATCCTGATGCAAGGCAACATGTGACAGCCAAAAATACAACTATGTATTTTTCAGACAGAACATGTCTCTATGCTTACAGCCAGGCCAGATTTGTGAACAAAGAGTGACGAATCAACATCTGCATAGTCTCTATGCAGCCTGGCTGTAGAAGCACAGCAGTCTATGATCAAGGCCTCCCACTACTAGTACATGTGATTATGAATCTCACCTTCAGACGATCAGAGGAAAAAGACAGTTTGGTCACGTTTAGGCTTGCTGGTTTCAGTTTTTGGTCTTCCAATGCTCAAGTTATTAAAACTGTTCGACAAAAATAAAATAAAATAAAATAAATTACAATACTAAGGTTACACACAAGAAAAATAAGCGCGGAACAGATAGAAGAATAAAATCTCGGCGCTAAATAGCTTAAATGAAGAGTGAAACACGCTGGATCATCTCAGAGTTAGATCAGTAAAGTCCGCAGCTTTCCAAAGCCCGCTTATAAATACTGCATGGATGACGGTAATGTTGCACCATGCTACACAGAACATGAGGAGAAATAGGAAAAAGAAAGGAACGGGGGTCAACGTGGGAGAAAGTTAAGTTTCGTTTTCTCTTCTTGGTAAAAGTTAGGTTTCTGTTGCGGGTCATGTGACCACGCCAGTCCCCCCCTCCCCTACGGATATAAGCACTGCGCACTCAGAGCGAGGCAGAGGACGTTCACCGGGTGAGCTCAGGGTCTCACAATAACATTAAACATCAAGGGAAAATTATTGACTCTGATAATCAGGAAGCGTATTCTAAATTACATATTTCGCATTCCGACTGCTATCCCCAGGCGTTTTGCCCCACCCAGCTCTTTTGATTTCCCGAAAGGTCGTGCGGCAAACAACAGAAGATACGAGCTTACACTCCAAACGCACATCGGAACACGCCCCTTTTATTTTGAAAATCCAGGTCTCGGTTCGGGGTGGAGAGGTCAGTAGCACAGAAAGCTCCGGGTCCATCTCTAACTGCACGTCTAATTTTATTACACGTTTTTTATAATTACAATAAAAATGTGTATTATCTGCTTATTTATTCTTGTAGATGGATTTTGCCACGAGTGATAGAAACAGTGAGCCATAATAAACCCTTACGTATAAATAGATTTTACACTTTTTAAAACAAATAATACATCACATTTCTGTATATTTCGGTTCTGATCCATGTTTGGATCAATCTGTAGTCCTAAGATGGAGCAGCTGCCCTGATCAAACTTGTCGTTCCCATCAAATCAAATAATTTCCTGCCTATATATCTAAAAACCATTGCATGTCAGGATAGCTTTTGTAGATGAATACTTATATTTGTGTAAGTTAGTAGTCAAATACCTGCATGCAACATTTAAGTTATGTTAAATTCAAATGCTCTCCCTCTCTTTCCTGGTTCAATGACATGAACCATGACTGATTGTGACTCCTGATCAAACCAACCAAAAACTCTGAGGAACAAATTGATGATAGACATTATTATCCGAAGGTAGGTAACAGATTTATTTGCAATAGATCATGAGTAAAAAAAACAACAGAAAATCATTTTAAATTCTTGGCTGTCAAAGCCCCCTATAAGAATAGACACTTGGTTTGCAGATATTGTACCACCAAACTATACAATTATCAAAATTGCAAAGTGGTTAAGTAACTAGCACATGTCATGAAAACATTCTAAATGAAAGTGAGACATCCAGGCAGGAGGACAGATTGCCACTTCAGCATTTGTCCACAGCTGAGACAGATGATGGTGTCTAAGATATTAGAGGAAGCAAAAATGCAATCCAAATTGCTTTATTTATAATAAAAAAATCTGGTGATGTAGTCAAAGACGTTTCAGCTTGTAACCTGCTAAAGCTCACAAGCCAAGGTGAGTTTTGACTGCAAATAAACTGCTTTTTTATGACTTCAAGAGTTGATGGAGTCTTCACCTAAACCAGTGTTTCTCAAACCCAGTCTTCAGGGATCGCTGCCCTTCATTTTTAAGATGCGTCTCTGCTCCAGAGCAACTTATTGAAAGTTGCTCGTCTGCATGCCACCAAAAGCTGCACTAAGTCTGTTAATCAAGCACTTATTCAAGTCAGATGTGTGGCGAAAGGGAAACGCATAAAACGCAGGGCAGCAAGGCCTAAAAAGAGGGTTTGTTGACTTGCCACATCCTCAGCGAAGCTCCGAGGTTAATCTTTTGTGGTTTCTAATTAATTAAACAAAAGGTTTACTGTATTGCATCACAAACAGCATTTGATAAAATGTAACATAAGTGTAAAATAATTTTGTCCAAGTTTGACCCGTTCATGTAATACAAGTTTCAAACTGGATCCCATAAAGTTTTCTTATGCCAAATAACAAATGCAAAGATTTTTATTAGATTAGGACAAAGCTTACACACTCTAGGCTTCATAGGTTAGCAACGTGGGCGCCTCAAAGACAGTCATTACACTTAAATGGCTTCAAAGCAAGCGCTGGCAGTTTCAGGTTTGAGAATCTATGATTGTAATTATCAAGAAGAGTAATTCATTGGGATATTTCACAACAACTTAATCACAATGAATTGAAATGCAATGGTTTTGAACGGCATTGTTAGTTTTAGAAAAAGTAAACAAAAGAAGAGGGGAAATGTGGGGTGATTGGCTTGAGACCAGTGTAACTTGGTGTAAATAAACACAAATAACTTTTTACACAGGGAAACTGTAAAGTGTCTGGATAAACTAACTTACAATCAACGTATGCCGATTTATTCGTTGCTGACAATTTTATTCAAATGCACTGAGGGAATATTCTTATTGGGCAGCGGCAATTAAAATTTAACTATTTGTCGTTTGCATGACTTTAAAACTGAATCGAATTTAAATCTGAAATTCAAACGACATCTCTAAAAATAACCCTAACAAATATACACATTATATAACACAAATATTCCCTTTGATGTTTTCGTGTTGTACGAGACGCTTTTAAGCACTAAGTGTGCATGAAGTTTTCAGTTTAATACTTGAAGGTCACACGCACCTACCTTTAAAACTGCCTAGACACAATAAACTGTCTGAATAAGAAAGATTAATAGGTTTTAAATTGTGGCAAAAGCTCGCAGCTGCTAAATGAACGTCGGTCCTTCTCCATGCTAACGTTAGCCATCCTGCTAGCTCCGAATTCTGCACCATTTCCGTCGCCCCGCCTGCTGCCTGTTCCCTCTTAAATGTTTGGAACCCCCCAAAGAGCGAACTACTTCTCAACAAGTCATTTGCAAACATAAACCATCTTTAAACAATTACCTGAGCTCGCCTCACTCCTCCCACTGCGGCTTGCTGTTTCAGTGAACTCCGTGACAAAAACAATCAAACAAGCGATGCGCCAAGATGCGATGCTCGGGTTTGCAACTGGAGCGAACGGTAACACCGTCGCATGTGAGTGACGTAACAGTACGGAGCAAGGTTCCAATAATCTTCTACTGCGTCCTCAGCAGGCATCTCAGCCCCTTGAGATGCTCCAAGCAATATTAGAAGAATGTGTAGAAATAATAATAATAATAATAATAATAATAATAATAATAATAATAAATGTGCCTTAAGTGGGATTATTTGGGCTGTCTTAGATTTTAATTGAAACGTGCAGGAAGCACACTTTCTGTAAAAAAATATGTATACAATTTGAGCCATTAAAACGCTTTGAGACTAGCTTTTGAAAAGAATAAAAGTGAGACTACCATAAATAAAATTTTTGGGAATTACATATTAATTGATAACATCAACCACAATGCTTAATATTTACACACACACATACAATATGTAGTGGATCCCTTTGTTTGTCATAGTCCAACATCCAAAGTGAAAAGCCACAGACACAACAGGGGCATATTTTGTATGCAGCAAAAGAAGTCTGTTGTCCAAGTAAGAAGACTCCTTTTGATGGTTTATTAATCCACTGAGGCAACCCAGAATAACAATACGTCTCACTGCTTTCTGGTACTGCTACTGCTCTTGGACCAATTTAAGCCCAGCCTGGTGTATGCCAGTCCTTCACCGGCTTATGTATTATATATTTTTGTGATATATATATAAAATCGGTATAGAACATGCATTCATATTTTTGAAAACCATCTTTTTCACATATTAAAATCAATGTGAAATTTATACTGATTTCTGCATTCCAATAAAATAATTGACCAGTTCAAGAGACATGCACTAACCTGCATGCATGACAATCTTTAAAAAAATGAGAGAAAAATACCGGTATGTGTTTATTGATTTGCTGAATTCTCCCTTTTATATTCATGCACAACTTTTTTTCAGTACAGAGAGATAGCTGTTTTTTTTTGGAGGCACATTTGGGGACACGTTGTGAGGGCTTTGCGATTTAGCTGGATGGCAATCTTAACTTTTACTTAAAAGCTCCTTTAATGGATTATGCGCTGCAATTAAAAACTGTAGCTAGTCTAAGTCTAGATCTGTCATATAATTTCAAAAGAAGGTCAAAGATTCAGCGGAAAAGACGAATTTCAAATATTTTACAGACTGTACTTACTGTCTTATCCACTTGGGGTCAGTGTTGTGTTCTGAATGAACTGATGTCAGTTTCCTCTTTTTCAAAAATTATTTTAATTACCACTCACTACTTGCAATTACTGATTCCTGCAGTAAATTTAAAGCACTGGAACATACTCAAAATACCATATATCTAAATGTATTTAAGAAGCTGTTAAGTGAAAACAGAAATTCATCATCTGATGGAAAATAAACTGATCTGGATGGTTACTTAAAAAAAGTTAAGCAGCCTAGGAGATAGTCATCAAAGGGCTTCACGACTGAGGATCATTGGCATTCAGTTGCAGATACGGTAACTGCCATGAAGTCTGCAGAAATGAAAGCTCATGGAAGCACAAAGGACGAGTTTGACCACAGGCTAAGGTTTGCCCATCTTTGAATCTGATCGACTCCCACACAGCATCTCCCTCTTTACTGGAGTGTTCATTTCACTGCATGTCTCACCCACTCTGTGTCTGCTGCTCCCTCTTCCTTTTCTCCTCGTTTTTTTTTTTTCTTCCTCTGCCACTGCTGACAGTACTACTAATCTCTGCCTATTTTCAGCAGGCTTTCTTTTCCCCACAGATGCCCATTTTTACACTAGTTTACCATTTATTTCCCTCCATCTCTGTTTCTCCCTCTGCAAGTCTTCCTGTGCTCATAGTGAGGAATGCAGCATGAGGCAAGCGGTGGCTTTTTGGCTGTTGATACTGGCGACTCTGCTCCGAGGTGAGTGACTTCGACCGGTGCTTTTGAGCGGGACTGTGCTTGAACAAGAGCAAGTGGGTCTTTTGGATGTAAATCTTGTACGTTCCTGTATTTGCACGTGAAAAAAATGTATTCTCGGCAAGTTAGAAACAAAGTGGGTCAGAAAAGAAAATTGATTTCCTTTCATGATGAACCAGCTACACTATCATATGTCATCATCTCCACTGCAGTTTACAAGATAACACCCTGGGTTTTATATATATATATATATATACAAATGTATGATATCTCTTTAAAATTGGTGGATATACATACTGTTAGCAATTTATATGCTGTATAAATATATTTCATATTGATTTACCATTGTCTTAAAATATTGTTCTAGGCGCAACAATTTCATGACATCAGTATTTACAACAATGGTTTTTGTCCCAAGGTTTTACTGTCACATTATGCTGTCAGCCCACTTCAGTGGGAAAAACTCTGGTTTTTTTTTCTTAAATTGCACTCACATTTGCTACTTTTTGTTGTTTTTTTTGCATGTGAGTCAACATGGAGTTTCTACAGTGATTTTACAGCTTTGCTGCCTTTTTCCCCACTTCTCATTGCCATTAGAATCCTTTGAACTAAAATGAACTTCTCTATATTGCCCTGTGCCTCAGTGAGGCTAACTAGTGTCATGTGTAAAATGCATATTTACAGATAAAATGAAGGCTCAAAAAGAAAAAAAAAATGCACTCACGCTACTTTGCTATCACACTTGAAGCCGTCTATGATCTACAAGGCATTGATGTTTGCATTTGCTGGAAGCTGGAATGAAGACAACATCGTCCTCAATCTCATTAAAATTCTTGTGTCAGTTACATCAGGATAATACAACAAACACTTTTCGGGGCGACCAACAGCCCTTAAGTCGCTTTTTTAGTAGTCTGTATATGTTTGGCTTAATCTCGTTGTAAATCCAGCTGATCTGCAAAGGACTCAGAGGTCTGTTTGTGAACGTTAGTGAAGAGCATGATGCATCATGAAGATTAAGGGACATAGAAAACAAGTCAGGGATAAAGTTGTGGAAAAACTGAAAGCAGGGTTGGACGATAAAACAATTCCCAAGCTTAAAACGTTTAACAGAGCAATGCTGACTTCATTATCTGAAATTCAAAATTGAACGGCACAATTCCCAACATTCCAAAATTCGATTTGCATAAATTGAGAGGTGGGTGAAAGAGAACATTAACCAGAGAAGCAGCTAGAAAGACCCATATTGACTCTGGGGGAGCTGCAGAGATCCACAGTTCAGGTGGGATGGATCTGTTGACAGTTGTTGAGAATTTCCCAAATTTTTCCCCTTTCCCTTTTTCTGTTTTCACGTCTTACCTATTTTGAGTAGAACAGCAGGAAAATATGGCTTGCTAAGTATAACTAAATACTCTCATCAAATTAAATAGTAATGGATGAACAATTACTTACTTAATAGAACTCGTTTGCAGTGCCAATAATTGTGACAAATATTTCAGTCAAATTTGTTTCCAGCTGAATAAACATGCTAAAATTGAAGGTTCGTTTTTTTTTGTTTTGTTTTGTTTTGTTTTAAATTTCCAGTGTGAGGTTAACCACCGCAACAAAGATCAATGCATTTTAAGGCTTTTAGCGCATCATTACAAGGTGTGGTGATAAATGTGAAATGCACCACGGATGTGAAAGGTAAAGGAAATGGTAATCATGGTGGTAAATTACCTAAAGAGGAACATTATGAACACAGAGAGACTATTAACCTGCATAAAGGCATTCCATCTGTGAAGTCAGAGTCATATTCAAGGTTCTGTTAGTGAATATAGATTTGACACCCCACAGTGAGAGAATTAATCGTACGCCGTTTCCAGGAGCTCTCCCACTGTGAAGTCTGGCTACAGAACAGACGTTGTACAACTATTCCTTGCTCTCTGCAGTTGTTTTTAGCATATTTAGTGCATCTCTTACGCCCACCTTTAACACATCTCCCCCAAATCAACTGGGATTGCACAGCAGAGTATGAATCGAGAGTGATTTCAGGTTCTTAGCGTAGTTTTGTGGCAGAGAGAGAGAGAGAGAGAGAGAGAGAGAGTGCTTCCTGAGCCCTCATTGTTGTGAGAGCTGTGTGTGTCTGTCTGGGGTGTTTCAGTGTTTAATGGCCTCACTATTTCCTGAATAAAATGAAGCTGACGCTTTTATGGCAGAGGGAAGACTCCGACTGGGTGCTTGTGATCAATCAAAGACGTAATTGATTAAGAAGAGCGGGACTATTTCTGTCTTCCTACTCGTTTTTTTTTTTTTTTTCCCCCTGCCTGGGCACACTCTCACATTTCTGTCCTCTAACTTCCTTTTCCAATGACTCTGTAGTGTTTTTTTTCTCTCCTTCCTTCCCTTATTTTGCTAAATCCATCACTATAATTGCAGTACTTACCTTCTTTTGTCAAATTTCCTTTATTTTGTGATCTGACAGACATTTTTCTCCCCTCTATCACCCTCACCCACTGCTGTCTGTCCAGGATCAGTGCAGGGTCCACACCAGCGTTATCTTCTCAAAGAACTGCTGAGGGACTACAACCCTATGGAGAGACCAGTGGCCAACGACTCCCAGGCCCTCACTGTTCACTTCTCCTTCACTCTAATACAGGTCATGGATGTGGTATGCCTCAGTAGTCCTAATTATTATTGTTATTAGCTCAGAAAACCAAGAGAAATCTAGAGGAAAAGTCAGAGCTGTTTGTATGGTTGCCAAAACATTTTATTTCATTTTACGTTAGAGCTTTCAGGTGTTTGATCTGTTCATTATTTAAAGGGTTTGTGTTGTTTTTGGTCGTATTCCATCCGTTTTTAATCCACATGCTTTATGCTTTACCTGAAAAGCCTTCACACAAACAAGCCTAGCGAGACTGCTGGATAAATGTGCTCAAAACAGGTGTTTCCTTTAATTAACACCTGATTAATTTTTCAAATACTTGGAATTCGTGCTTGGTGGCAAAGAGCCCACTCTTCTTGAATTGAAATTTGAAGCTTCTTGAGCTTTAATGCTCTTCTTGTGGATCATGCCATAGCATCTTAGTAGGGTATTAGCCCAGACTTTGAGTAGGCCACTTGAAAATCTTTATTTTGATATAATTGACCTGTTCAGAGCTGAGATTGCTGCCGAGCTTTGGATCATTGTCCTGTTGGATAACCCAAGTGCTCTTCAGCTTGGGGATGTTCTCCATCATGATCTTCTGCCAGAAATGTTCTCTATGAGTGAGTTCTTGATTCTAGAGGTCAGGCAGAACTACTAGTGAAAATAAACAAACAAAAAAAAAAACGTGGTTAAGAAGAGTCCAGTCATTATATAACCAATTAAGTTATACAATGTTTAAATTATACAATGAAATTATTATACTTTTATGTTAACAATAAGTCCCATTTAGTTAATAAATCTGCTTCCAAGGGAGACACAGTCAAGACAACAGCAGTAAAGGTCATAATTATGCAAAAATATATATATATTTATATATTTATGTATAATAATAATTGGACTCCCAACAATTAAAACACATTAAACCACAGAATAATCATTTTTTTATTTTTACTCAGGTCTCTTGGTTTGATATTAAAATTTGTTTCAGAATCTGGAAAAAAAAAGAGCAAAAAAAAAAAAAAATCCAAAACAGAAGGAAAAAGAAATCTGTAAAGGTGTGAAGACTTTTAGCATCTCTAAAAGAGGTCTCAGTTTGTTGAGCCGAGAGGATTTTTCTCCTCATGGTTGGAGAACATCTCAAGTGCCTCTGGCATTTTCTCAACAGGCTGCCATGCGCCTCAGGGGCAAGCAACTGCTTTTCACTGGCCACCTTATGATGAAAGCCTGATTGGTGAAGTGTTGCTTTGATTAGTGCCCTCATGTAAAGTGTTCCCACCTTGCAGAGCTCTCTTTTGTAGTGGGAATTAGCTTGTGAGCTATGCGTCAATGCAGAAGCTTTTTTTTTTTTTTTAACTTAGAAATCCTTGATTTCTAAGTAAGGCAGCTGTTGAGAAGAACATTTGGAGAAGATTATAGACGTCTTACAAATGCAGAACACTGAAAGAAATTGCTTGAACGCTTTAATGACGAAGACATTTTTAGCTTGCTGCCAAGTTGTGACTTGGATGCAGGAACAAGTCATGGTTTAACCCTCACAGCGCATCAAAACTCAGCTGGAGGTGTCAAAACAAAGGTTCTAAGGTCTTCACAAGCTGGACTTTTTATCCATCCATGTCATGAATCTCAAACATTAGGTGAAGGAATTTGCCGAACCCTAAAAAAAAAAAAATATATATATATATATATATATATATATGTATATATATATATATCATGCTGAAATTGTCTTATTCACTTAGATGTAACAAAAAAAAGGATTCTGATGACGTCTCTGGGTGAATGAGTATGAGAGATTCTTTGTTGTTTTGAATGTTTTCTTTTTATTCTTCCCTTTTTAAAATGCAGAGAATAAAGAAGAGCATGTAAATTACCGACACTAGTGTATGCTGAAATCTAAATGCAAAGGATAGGCAAAGCCAACAAATGCAACGTTTTAAGGCAGTCTTAAAAAAAAAGTAGAATAATTTATTTATTTATTTATTTTCCAATTGCAAAGTCCTTTATTATCTTATTTGCTTTGTGTCCTGCAAGGATGAGAAGAATCAGATCCTCACCACAAACGCCTGGCTGCAGATGGTGAGTATAACAGATAACATTAATAATGTGGTATCGATCTGTGTTGCAGAAAGCTTTTTTGCGGGCTGCTGCCCATTGCAGTAGTACGCTCAGTGTCATCCCGGATGCTGTTTGGCTTTCATTATCATGATAATGGGTTGCTCACAAGGATGACAGCTTCTTTCTCCTTCCCTAAACATGGCCTTATGAGAGCTCAGTGAATCTATTTTTACTTTAATCTCATGGATCAAAATCCTAATATATACCGTTAGACTTTATAAGCTAAATGAAGACGATGCCCCCAGTACAGAGTGGGGGCTGACAAGAAACATGTTTCCCTCATGGGGAGAAAAAAAAAAAAAAAGGACACAGTAAAGGCTATGCAGTGTGTACATAATTTAGCAAAGTCATTTCACTTGTTTATATCATTTTGTGCTTGTGCCTCATAGCAGTGGTATGACCATTATCTCCAGTGGAACCAGTCAGAGTATCCTGGAGTCAAGAACCTCCGTTTTACCCCTGACCAGGTCTGGACCCCTGACATATTGCTCTACAACAGGTGTGGGCCTCATGCATTCGCAAAAACCCATTTAAGGCTCCTGCAGCTTGGAAATGTATGGAAATGTATTTTATTGTCATGCAAATTAGAAAAAAAACATAATACTGAGCATGTTTTTTTTTCTCTCCCTCCCAATAATGCCTTAGTCCATTATCTTAAAGACAAACATCTAAACAAGACGAGAGATGTTTGGGGTTTGAATGGGATTGTTCCATGGCACAGGATCTTAATCAGATTCAAGTATATGGCCACTCTGAAATCGTCATTATTTGAAAACCTTGTCCTTTCTGCAGTAAAATTAGTTTGAAGTTTTTTTTTTTTCTCACATTGGACTTTTCACATGGATTTATTTGTAATTTTTCTAAAAAATTTTTAAGGATTTCTAATATCCAGAATGTCACAAAAATGAACAAGTCTAATTACTCTAAGGCTCTAAGAAAGGTTGCAATTTAACCCAAATTCTGCTTAAACCTTCGTCACTTTACTGTCTTTTTTTTTTTTTTTTTTCTCAGCGCTCACGACAAGTTCGATGCCACGTTTAAGACCAACGTGCTGGTTAACTCGAGTGGCTTCTGTGAGTATCTGCCTCCAGGTAGGTCTGCACAGCCGGAGCCTCCGAATTTAACTTGTTTATTCATTCACAAAATACACTCATCCGGCAGAAAGTTAATTTAGAACAATGTCTGCTGCGTTCAGATATTTTTTAATTTCCCCCTTCTTCCACATGACTGCCATGAGAGTTAATTATTAATCACATCCTCTCTGTGTCACATATGGGGGGGTGGGGGGCTGTTACTGCGCTGTAAATCAATTTTCCTTCCTGTCTCTGAATTTTAAGGGATATTTGTCAGCACATGCAATGTGGACGTGAGGTGGTTTCCATTTGACATCCAGCGCTGTGAGCTGAAGTTTGGCTCATGGACTTTTGACGGCTGGCTGCTGGACATCCAGATGAGGGAGGCAGATGTGTCGGGGTACATGCCCAACGGAGAGTGGGACCTTATGGGTACGACTGCATAGAAACTGGGCTGGAACATAATGCGTCTGTAAATATTCACAGATTAATTAAACCTGTCACAATTCAGAGTATCTTCCCACAGTTTTTTTTATTATTATTAATTACAAAAGGCAGGGTTTTAAATCCTGCATGCGTCCACGGCATTTTAATTAAAAATTTATATTCAGCCATTTTTTTTTTGATCAATTCCGCTCCTGCGCCACATTCTTTTCTCTCGTGCCGCGCAAAAAAAAAAAAAAAAACACCAAACATTTTATTAGTTGCCATCAGTCACGTTCTGCTGCAGAACAATAAAAAAAATGTTGCGCCGCATCTTTTTATTTCCCTGTCTTTGCAGAGGTCCCCGGAGGTCGTAATGAGGTTTTCTACGACTGCTGCGCAGAGCCGTACCCAGACGTGACGTTTGTGGTGACGCTGCGAAGGAGAACCCTGTTCTATGCTCTCAACCTGCTCATCCCGTGCGTGCTCCTGTCCTCCATGACCCTGCTGGTCTTCCTGCTCCCCGCCAACTCGGGGGAGAAGATCAGCCTCGGTGAGATACCACAGCTGGAAAGAGGAGGTGGGATGGTGTGGTGGGATGAGAAGGGACACACTGTGGTGTGAGAGCATGGATTTCATATCTAATCTCTTCATGTCTAGCTGTGCGTACAGTGCCTTGTAAAAATGTATTTATATCCGCGGGCTTTGTCACACTAAACCCGTGAACTTAATATATTTTACTGGGATTTTATGTGAACAGTATAAAGTAGTGCAAAAATGGTGAAAACAAAAAAAACAAACAAACAAAAAAAAAACAAACAAAAACAAAAAGCTTCTTTTTTCCAAATTTTAATGACTAAAGAATTAAAAAAGTCTGCTGTGCATTTATATATAATTCCCTTTACTCCAAAAATAAACATGCACTCAGTTAAGATAAAACTGAAAGCAAAATACAGTTTTGTTGGTAGATAATTCTGCTGTAGTGTAGAATAACTTCAAACCTACCAAGACAAGAACGTCTAGCTGTAGCAGGTCGAGCAGGAAGAGGCATTTTTTTTTTAACGTTTGAAAAAACACAACACACTACTTTGTGTTGGCTTCAGAATAAAAATCCCAAATAAATATACTGCAAGGAACATGTATACCTTTGAGCTGTTTTAAAGAGTTTTTGTTCTAATCTTTCCCCAGTAACATTAAATCAGAACTTTGTATCAGCACTTTATTAAAGCAGAATGAACCAATGGAAGGAAAGTGGTGACAACGACAGAAAAGTTAAAAAGATGAACTGAGTACAACCTTTCGAGTGCCAGGAAGATGGATAAATGAGGCAGAAAATCAAACACTCGATAAATATTTCACTGTGGTCCATTCCTGTACCTCCATACTTAAAGGATGGTATTTTTTTTCTCACTATGACTCCCTGGTGTCCTGTGTCTGCCTTCAGGCATCACCGTTCTGCTTTCTCTAACCGTCTTCATGCTGATGGTTGCAGAGATAATGCCCGCCACTTCCGACTCCGTGCCACTGATCGGTTAGTTGTTTCTGTTTTTTTTTATGCAAACCGGTGCATCGTATCTGGATGTTGTTGTCTTTTGTGGTTACTGACATGCGTGTTTCAGGTCAGTACTTTGCCAGCACCATGGTGATTGTTGGTATGTCGGTGGTAGCCACGGTGATTGTCCTCCAGTTTCATCACCACAGTCTGAACAGTGGACAAATGCCACGCTGGGTGAGTTTTTCCACATCAGCTCATTAGGTAGATGACTCCAGTAACCTGGAGGGGATTTCAAGTCAAAAGTTTGAATATTTTTGCAAGATTTTTGCCTGTTTAGTTGCTACTGCAGAAATAAGACAGTGCACTACCACTACAAATTCTGCTAAATCATCAGAAGAGGCTATTTCCAGTAAACTCAGAGTTTAATTTGCCTCATTCTATAGGAGCAGTTTTCTCATAAAGGGGTTTTGCTCTTTCATTGACCTCGGCGGTTCCTGTTAACCACAATTTCTTAATTACATTAAAAACTTTGAAAATGCCCACTTGAAAACACTTATTATCCTGGTATGATGGACATCAATTATGCTATTTTACTGTGCCAGCCTGGGCAACGGTTAAGAGGAACTTATAAATGCTGATGGATAAATACTGCTGATGTTGTATTTTGTAGGTTTTTAAAATCATGAGGCCTTCTTTGACGGAAATAGTGGACAAGTCTACTTCACATACACGGCTTCTATCCTGTTTTGTAATTTGCACTGGACAAATACAAAAATAAAAAATGTTTCTTATTCAACAAGAGACACGATCAGTTTTTACATGAATCCCTTTCTAACGCACTAAGGCAACATTAGAAAGAGGGCCAGAAAAAGGAAATATGTTATTTATTTGTCAGTTGTGCCATGTAGAAGTTTTGTTTTGCTTTTACACATAAAGCACTACGGTGGGAGATAGCATGTGCTGGTGAGGTGTCTCTTGCTTGCAGTGAATGCTTTTTGCAGGACTGTACTATAATTTTCCCCTCATCCAATTTTTGCATCTTAACTAGTTTTGGGGCAGCAAAAGGGGTGTCTCATTTATGCAGGAACTAAAGATCATGCAAATTTAAGCCAATTGCAGTTGCTACGGCTTTAAGTACATGCTGAGTGTTTGAGTTCTTCTACTTGTCAATCACAAATGTATTCTGATTGTGTTCTGTTGTCGTTGACCTTCAGGTGCACTTGGTTCTGCTGCAGTGGGTTCCTTGGTTTCTGCGCATGAAGCGACCAGGAGAGGGAGCAGAATCCACTCTCTCCAGCAGCCAGGCAGACTCTCACAGCAAGACTCTGTCCTCTCCGACCACCACCACCACCACGATCCCCATCCCAGCTCCTTCCATCCTGCCACAAAGTCTCGGTGCCCTGCAGGCGAGCTTGGCGCAGCTCAGCCACCCTCTGTCCCACCAACTTCCTCAACGCCCCCAGGTTAATATCCAGCCTAACCCTAGCTCCAATCCACCACCTCAGCCCAATGGTCATCTGCCTTACATGGGCTTTCAGACCTTCCAGACCACCGCTGAACTAGAACCAGTTCAGAGGTGCCGGACTACCAGCCATGGGCGGGCCAACAGAGGGTCCGGTGGAGGAGGAGGAGGAGACGAGGGGGCAGCAGCAGCAGGAGGAGGAGGAGGAGCGGTGGGAACGATTGGAGATATACCAATACATCAGCACCTCCAGTCTTCAAAGTTTGTGAGCCCCCCGCTGGAAACTCTAGTATCTCCAGACCCTGAACACACAGGCGCAGCCACTGGACCCTGCGGCTTAGATCCTGGGGGTGGGAGATCGGCCGCCCTGCAGAGCCACAGCGGGATGATGCGATCTGTTGCTGTGGACAACCAGCTGCAGGCTCTTCTGACGGAGGTGCAGTTCTTAGTGGAGCGCGTTCGCGAGCAGGACCGTCAGCTGAGTTTAGCAGAGCAGTGGCAGTTCGCTGCTGCCGTCATCGACCGCCTGTGCCTGGTAGGATTCAGCGTTTTCAACATCATCTGCACAATCGCTATCCTCATGGCTGCTCCTAACTTTGGAATAGCTCTGTCAAAAGACTTCCTCTGAGAGATAAGGAAGCAAGTCTGAGAAAGAGGGTGGTGCGACGAGACGCTGATGGAAGCACAATTTTGATTTTAAAAGCGGGGAAAGGACTATTCTCAGTGACTCAGAAACTTTAGAGTTAATTTTCTTATGGGACATGTATAGAACTCATTCTGTAGCATACGTGAAAAGTAATCAAATCTGACTTTAATTAAACTTGTGTAAAGACTAGCATTTGTAAGATGATGCCCAGGTGAGAGCAGTACAGGGTTACATTTATTCTTGTGTGTCTTCATTCCAGCTATAAATTGTGACGTTTTGAAGTTATGCAGTTGGTTTGCCTGCTTCCACTGGGCTTTGCACTTTCTGAAGGTTTTGGTTTAATCTCTACGTCGAGGCCTGCCAACAGCAGCCGGCAGCTCTTACTCATTAAGCTAACTGGCTGAACATGGCCATCAGCCACCCATCAGTTAAAGCCAATGCTACATGTGCTAATGAAAAGCAAAGCTTTGATCCATCAGGGTGGGAAACCTGGATAACCTGTGTCAAACTGTAGAGATTGAGGAATGTTTTTTTGGTGCCACTCTGTTCTAGCGCTGTCCTAGAGTCACACTGACCACATACAGAGAAGCTTAGAAAAACGTGGAATCGTGTAGGTGTAGCTTTTCTTTGAAAATAAAAGGCAAAGCCCTCAACTACACAAGCTCACTTTACACAACTCCGCTGGTGGAAATAAAAAGCATGTTGATGCTTGTTGAAATATATTTTATAATTTCCAGGAACGTATTTTAGTAACGAAAGTGTCTTGATGTCTCTTGTGAGTAGAAACTAGCTGCATAAATTGTTCAGGTGTGTTTTTGAGCAGTTCTTCCATAGCTTTAGCTTCATAACTCGGAGCTTATGGGGACCTCTTCGATTCACTCCGATTTTCAATTGAGTTTAATTCAAGTGATTGACTGGGTCATTCTTTCAGTTTTAGTTTCTTTCTCTGAGACAAATTGATGGTTTTGTTGGTCGTGTGTTTGGGATTACCTGACTGGTAAAGTATCTGTCCCTATTTAATATTATCTGACTTTCTTATTGATAATGTCCCTGTACAATTACATTTTTTTGTCATTATAAGCATCTACACCATAGGCTGAGAACCAGTCCCACACTGTGATTTCATCACCTAACTTTAGTGTTGCTATGGTGATTTTGGGGGCCACTCCTCCTCCAAATTTAGTATACCAGATTTTATCTGACCAGACTATAATTTCCCAGTACTCTAATGACTTATCCAAATATTCTACAGAAAACAAAACTGTTTCAGAATGCTTTTTCTTCAACAGTGGAGTCTTGCAGCGAGTGGACATACAAGGCTGGCTATGCAGTTAGGTGGATTACTTATCTCTCTGAAGTTCTCTGTGACTGATTTTTGATTGATGGACAGCTCTGCTGATAATTGTTTTTGACTCTGATTAAATTATATTGTTTCCACTTTCAGGTTCATGGTTGCTCTGCTCACTGGAACATTCGGATGTTCAGACATATGTGCGTTTCGATCGCTGTTTGTTTGCTCTAAAGTGAAGGGACTAAGAGAGAGCCTTTCTCTCAACAAAACATAGCTTTTGTGCAATAACTGGATGGTGATGACCTGTAAAACAGACACTCAATTAAAAATACAAAAGTTAAGATTCACTAGTTCTGATAGGAGCAGGGCTGCTTTCCAAATACTGACGTATTTCAGCTTGTTTCTTGGCATTCTGTGGTGTTCTGTTCATTTTCTCCATGTTTTTAACACCTACTCCCTGTTTCACTCTATTTTTTTTACACACAATCTAATTTATGGCAGTTTTTGTTTTTATCTGTTTGCAGCCGTGGGTAACGTCAGTTTTTAATGACTTAAGGCGAGAACATATCTATTATGAAAAGCACTGATGTGTTCAGTGGGTGTTTTCACATAAGCTAGCAATCTGAATGACTGACCCACGGGTGCATCCATAAATGGCCAGAGAAGCTTTCACAGCATTTGAATCCTGGTCAAAAGTTTGGTGTCTGAATGCCAAGAGAGGATTGTGATGTTGGCTGCTAGAAAAATGCTCTCTTGCACTATTTTCCCCAGAACCTTTTACATAAACATGAGGGTATAAGCAGACATGGGCAAACATCTTTTCATAAGCTGTCCTTCTAATACCACAAAGTATAAGCGTCATCTACATTTTTTTTTTCTATACAAAGAAGTGAAAAATGAGACTACTCTCTGCACGCTGGGTGTGCAGTTACAATCTGTTGAAAGCAGGTCCTCTAGTCTAAAGTGGTCTGTAGTGCTAATTAAATTATTAAGTCAAAGTTCATATTTGAATTAATACATGATACATTCAGAATTAAAACCTGTGATATGGCCTTGACTCAATTATTTAAAAGAAAAAAAAAACTTTACAGTGCAGTTGATATGTTAAAATGCTTTGCAGTGTACATATAAAGTTTTATCAAAACAACAAATAAAAGTGCATAAAATTACCATATTGATTTATTGTTGGGATGTGTTTTGGTGCTTTCTTGACTTAAAAAGTGATCTAAAAGAAGGGGGGGAATGTGACCAATTTAAGTTTGTGTTATTGCTTTTGGTTTGTGAATGATAAAAGCCTGCTTATATCAAATGGGCAACATTTGCCCACAGTTACCAAATACAGTCCAGCCACAGCTCCGTATGTACTGAAATATCATCCAGTCAAGATGCCCAGAAACTCTGGGTTTGGTTCCATGTGCTGTAAATAATTTTTCAGGATGCGTATCAGATTGTATGAATCCTTGAAGTTATTAATGTGAATGTACAGGGAAGAGGAGATGAGACTAGAACACTTTTTTGCATCACTCTTGTTGGTTTCGGAGCAAGAGTTTAATTTCTGCGGAGAAAAAGCAAACAGATCCTTCCTCTAAAATGTTCAGCATGCTGCTATGGAAGGTGTTTATGCTCTTCAACCCCTGTCACTATTACTGGCATGCCGGGAAAAGATGTGCGCAAAAGCCTTAAAATAAAATAGAGTCATGAAGACTTGGTGAAGCAAATCTTTGTTGCAGTGATGTCAGTAGACAAACTTCGGTTGTCTACCAGTCTTATTTTTTCAGCGTTTTGGTTGTTTTAGGCTTGATAGTTGTGGATCTGTTGATATGGGTCAGTTTCCTGAAGATCAACATGTCTGCGGCCTACTTATGTCAATTGTTCACTTGTCTTTTTCATTTTGAAGAGCAGTAAAGGCTAACATTTGTAACATCATGCACCTTAAGGAAACAGGAAGTGATAGATGGCCTGTTGAACTTTCAAGAGGCCATAATAAAGTTAACAGGAAGTGTATAACAAACAAAGCCATGGCTTTAATTGTATTTATTTTATTATCAGTGGTATAAAATGAGTGTGGCACTGTCAAGTCAGGTTTATTTGTGTCACACATTTCAGCAACCAGACATTTCAAAGTGTTTTTCACCTGAAAAACACAATTAACTGATTATGAAACAACATAGTGGGTTACATTTTGTCAAATACTATTGTCAAAATAATCAAGGAAATCCTGTGAGACACGCACTGTCTCACAGGGACAGTGCGTGTGTTTAAAAAGCTGATAGACATTTCTACCAATTCACACGTAAGCACCTCGTGGTGCTGGTCTGTCACTAGGATATGCATTGAAGTTTGCAGTTTTAAGGTGAAAAACATTGAAAAACTTTGGAAAAGATTATTACTTTGGTAAATTCTCAGACACGGCGCAGAAGTATTCAAATACAGATATTTCAGAGTACTGTCTCCTCAGCTTCATTTTCCTAACTTGGCTACCCCCGGAGCACAATTTTGAAAGAGGATGCAGAAACGGGACAGCGGTAGCGAGGGAGAAGAACATGAGCCCGAGAGGAAAGGAAGGATAGAGGAAATGAAGCGCAGCAATAAAGGGGAGGCAGAAGGAAGAAAGAGCTTTTGCAGAGATGGACGGAGATGATGCAGAATGAAAGGAGGGAACGAGGTGTCTTCATGGGTTGGTTGATAGAAACAGACGAGGGAGCAAAAAAATGTGCTGAGGGAGCAGGTTGGGACCAATAAAGTTTTTAACTGATTGGTCATTAATGAGAGAGAGAGAGGAAGAGGGGAGTGGAGAGGTTGAAAGGAGAAGGAGTGGCTCCGCCTTCCCTCCTCCCCTGTCTCCTTGTAGATGCTGCAGCTGCTAAACTGCGCTTAGACCAGCATTTAGGGGTGACTGGACATATATTCAGAACTGATAGAGGCTGTCTTTAACAAGATTTATGCAACGGATGCTGGCAAAAATTCCAGTTTTAAAATTATTGACCATGAAATGATGCAAACACTTTGTGATAATAGAATTTGGCTAATTGACATCTTGGCAGAGCCTTATTCACACCTTTGACTTTGATGCCATTAATTTGACTTTAAAACTCTTCATTTCAAGCATGATGTGTGAGAGATACCCCCCGGGGGGGCAAGTCAGTGGCCTACTGAACTCCTTTTTGTCTGCATACGACGAGTGCGGCTGCTGAGAATTGCACCACAGCAGAGGTAATAAATTTTCAGAGGCTCTCCTCCTCCACAGACTCAGTCATCCACCTGCTCTGTGTCGACAGCTCATGCGGAGCTCTTTGTTCAGAGGGGAAGTGAGCCGAGTCGTGCAACACAGTCCAACAAGCAGGAGGGCGGGATGCAGAACATCTGTCTTTGGTGTCAGTGGCCCGCTGCGATCTGTGGCTGCAGATATCGCACTCATTTGCACAAATAAAAAAGCAGAAACTAAATCCCAGGGATGGTGTTAAGAAGAGTTGGGACCCCGCTGCAGGCTCAATGCGGTAATCACTAAAACTCCCGAAGCCGACTCCAGATTTCATGCACACAACCTGTTAACTCGCTGCTGCTGCTGTGCAGCCCTGTCGGTTCTGGTGCTGCTGCTGCTGTTCATGCGGAGAAAATAAACGCAGGGAGAAAGTTTAAAAGTACACAACAAATGTTCTTTGTCAAAATCCTAATTAAGGAGTTAAAAATGCTAACAATCCAAGCCTGGGTACCTTCGGCAGTTCCTCACCAAAGGTACCCAGACCTTTGGTGAGGAACTGCATATGTCTTGACCTCCTACGTCACCAAGACCCATCTTGAATAATTGATAAAACTGTCGTGGTTAGGGTCTTCTCAGGCTCCACTTGTTTGGAAGTGGCACGGAATTAAAACTGAACTGAATTCAAGCAATGTTGGATACTCCACCAAGCAATAATAAAACGAGGCACTACGGTAATAATGAATCCGTTTTGTAGCTTAGCCACTTTGTCAGTTTGGTTTTTCCTTCCATCTATTAGACCAAGACACATTCAATTATCCGTTTGCCGCTACAGTAAACACGCAGGCCATCATAGTCAAAAGAAGGATGTCCTCGCAGCACTGTAGGGATTAATACCCCCCGGACACAATCCTCAAAATCTAGAGTTATTAATTCTTAAATAAGCAGTTTTATTCATCATGCAAAGCAGTTCAATTTTAGAAACCCAAGTCGGCAGCGAACTCAAATCACTTACATGACGCCTCACAGTACAGGACCCATGTTTGCCGATCAATATTCAGATCTTCAGGGATAATATCCCACACCAACAACAGTCAATAGCTATTAATTACCGGGTGCAGACACTTGATGCAGATCGATGTGGAACAACCGTTTTGCGGGCCTGTTGGGTAATTGTCTCCCAGATCTCATTAAAAGTCGGCAGGATTGGGAGAAATTGAGGAGGGGCAATGTGATGAAAGGAAAAGAGAAAACAGATGTGGGCACACAAAGTGGAGCGGAGAATCTGCATAAAATCAACTAACTCTGCACGCCAGGCGAAAACTGTGCATAACTTTGGGATTTTGGCAGTGCTTCTCTCCTGGCTCCAATCTACTGGTTTTCTCTCGAGCTTCAGCGCAAAAAAATAAAAATAAAAAGAACATTTGCATCAATAAATCAGTTTATTTAAAAGAATATGTTACAATTTATTACAATAACTGATGGCTCTTTTTAAACTTTACATTTCAACATGTCAAAAGATTTGCAGGTTGATCTCCATACCTAATTATCTCAATTTAACACTGCCGTAGTAAAATAAATAAAGTAACATTGTTTTGTACACAGAACAACAGAGAGGGGAGGATGTGGAGAGGGCACACTTGAAGGTGTCAGACAATTGACTGTGTCAGACTCGGTTCAGTGAACAGACGAGAAGCCGACGAAATGTTTTCGGCCTTCGGGGCTGCAAATTCAATCCTTCAATTGGAGGAGGCGCACTCTAAATTAAAGCCCCTGTACGAACCCACAGAGGTCTGCTTATACTCATTAATCACCTAGGATGGCTTTTGTGAACAGCACCATCACTATAGCAAACAAACCTAAAAAAAAAAAAAAGCCACAGATGTGGATTGTACAAATGCTTGTAGATAACCGAAACAGTTCTCATGTCCCGATTAGCTGATGGAGTCGGATTTGGGCAGGTCATCAACTGCTTATTAGCAATTTAACCTTACGTAGTGGATTTGAGAATTAGTTTCAACGACATAATCACGAACGACAGACAGAGCGGAAGCGGCAATACGAATTTAACCCCGAATTTACGAATTTAATTGGTGATCAGTGACCTCTGCATTATTAATATGATCCTCTTAATGAATGATCTAATCATATACAGCAACAAAGATGCATTGATCAGGCTTTTACTGATCACTACGGATCTGACCCACCATTTTTGATTTTTTTTTTATTATTATTTTAAAGGCTATAACGTATAAAATAGAATGTGCTGCAGGTTATTTGGTAGAGGTAGTCGTTTTGAATCCAACAGAACATGAGGGAAAACAACAAGACAACATTATCCCTACTCATTTATCGCAGCATTCTGGTCTAAGCTGTTGGCCAATGTGTTCATAGACTCCTAATGGTGGGACTCATATTTTTTTCAGTATTTAACCTCCCAGTCGCTGATCAGAGTAGATCTGATCCCAATCTCGGGTCAACTGGTTCATCTTTCTTCAGTGCTATGCAAAAATTAAATCCATTAATCATCTCTTCAGTTCAGTTCGATCAGCCAGGCTTTCTTTCTCGTAGTCCTCTAAAGTCTTTTCAATCAACCGTTTTCCAGACTTTCTAAAGGTCATTCAATGTTTTTCTTTGGATTTCGGCTACTTTTTCGTCATTTACAGTTTAGCTCTCGTACCCAATCATTGTGCAAAAAGGAAATGAGTGAAGTGGACAAGCAAAAGGCTTGGAAAAACAAAGTTCGAGAAAAGACAAACATGTACTACAACATCACAAAATAATGTTTTCTTTTGTTTAAATAGCGCAGAAAAAAAAATATCAAAAGATGTTACACAGAACATGAAAGACTCGTCATACGTCGGTCAATCATTTAGTGAACAAAAAAAACAAAAAAAAAATACTGTCAATAAAGGTGTTTTCCAAACAAATCTATGAAAAAAAATCTATAGCTCACCTTTTACTACCTGGTCAATCACTAAGGTAGTATCTATTTGTGAAACATCTATGATTAGAGATGCATTGATCAGAATCTTTTGGTTGATCACCAGTTTTTGTAAAGGTTTGAGTTGCAGACATTCTGGATGATTAAGCTGTTGCAATAACACGTAAGAACAGTGTTCAAATGTCTCTTTAGAATTCCTGCCATGAATTGTTATTAAGTATTTACATAAGAAGCAACGAGTCAGGGTTTTTTTTTTTGTTTAGCTTTTACCCGAGCAATCACACCAAAACCCATAAGATTCATGTCACATGCTCAGTTCGATGCATCTTCATTTAAAATGTTTACATAATTCCTGTGTGAAAACGGTAAAAGACAGAGACAATCAGTGTGAAGAGTTCTGCTTGCACATACTTATTTTGGGAAAATCTGATATTTTGCTTAAAAAGTATTGAGTCTGGTAATATAAATATTTGCTGTACTTGTTTTTCTTTTTCCATGGAGTAAACTACAAAAATTACATTCCACAGATTTTGAGAGTGCTTCAGAACCCTGCATACGTTTCAATCTCTTATCTTTGGTATTCAATTAATTCAGTCACGGAAGGAGGGACAATACTATACACGCTGTGAAATCAGTAGATGTTTTATCTGAATTATTCTGCTTAACTAACTAATAAATATCTGAATGGTTGGACACAAGACTGAAAACTTACAAAAAGAAGCCAACATTCAAAGAAAATCTATTAGGGAGAACCCAAGAGAATTACAATATCTTTAAAAGAAATAAACAAAATCCGACTCATTGGAAGAACATTGTAAAGAAATAAGTGATGACGAAAGACTTTCACAAAACTAATGCCAACTGACTGGAAACTTTTCAAATAAGATGAACACATCAGAAGGATTTTTAGTTGGAATTAAAAGTCAATGAGATTAGATTAAAATACAATATAAACAGACCGACATTAGACTGGGGAGACAAAACTTAATAACGAGCAAATACCATCAGGCTCTTACGGAGTTAAACAAGAAAAAAAAAAAAAAAAACATTCCAGTTTAGTTTTCAAGTTGATATCTGTACTGGAGGATCACATTATTAGCCTTTACTTGACATTAAACTTCATATTTCTATTATTAGATTTCAGCAATAAGATCAGCTGCAAGAAAGCCTTAATTGATGGAGCCTGTTTGCCTTATTGTATAAAGATGAAAACATTTCCTTCTGATAAGAGACTGTCGCATCACTAAGCCTGACTTCTGCTGTGAATGGGTGGCTGACCAGTTCGGCAAAGTACCGTCCACAGAGATCAACACTGTGGTGTGGAAAAGCCGCTTGGATTTCAAGCCTAATATAAATCCTGTGGGAGCGCCAGGAGACAAAGTAATCACTGTGAACCAGGGAGCAGGAAAGAGCAGAAGGACCCCTGCTGCTTGTTCTAGGTAATGCACCCTGAATATAATTTTCTACAGCACCATGCCCTTAAAACATATTGACATGGATGGTTCTCATAATACTGTAGGTACAGGTTCATCTAAATAAAATAGAGTCTCCTCAGGATGTAACATGTATTCCCGTAATTCACTTGAAAGAGTGAAGACTCATTACACGCAGAGTTACATCTTTCAAGCATTTATTTCAGTTAATATTGATGATTATGGCTTAGGACTACTAAAAAAAAACCCTAAAATTCTGTTTCTCAAAACATTTTTATTGCACTATAAGACAAATAAACAGGGAGTTTTTAAACACAGAAATGTTATTTCATATGTTGCACTGATATTTCTGAAGAAGCTGCAGTTCACAGTGCGTATCCAAGCACATTAGGGATATTGCGGATTGAAACAGGCGCACAAGCAACAGAAAAAAAAAAAAAAAAAAATCAACAAAATGACTTCATCTGCCGCTTCATAAGCTAACACACATGTCAAGATAACGTCGTCCTTACACTCAGTGATCCCATACGCTCGCACTGCGTTGAAAGCATTAAATTCAACCCTCAGAACAGCCAACGTCGTCTACGACTCTGCAGGCCGTGATTTGAAATGTCTGATACGAAAACTTTCTGAAAAACAGAATTTAGAGTCTTCAAGCCACAGTCATTAGAATTAAAAGAAATTATTTTTTTAATTGAAATACTTTCATAAGATAACAATTTCAAGATATTCTACTTTATTGAGAAGAACCTGCACACAAAGGTTTAAGTCATGGCTTTAACACCAGTTGGGGAATCAGTTTATAATTCAGTCAGTCAAAATGTTTACATCCAGCCTGGGCTTATTCCAGTATTGAAACCATGTGTAATGTCTGAGGTTTCGATCTGCACACCTTGAAGCTGCATGAATAGTCTGATAAAGTGCAACATTAGTGTAAATCAAAGTTGTGCGTCCCCAAAAATAAAACTAACAAACGCATTTGTTTGGCCTGCTACGTTCAGGCTTTTGTGATTCTTTCAAGAGGCGAATTCAGAGCAAAATGTGTCACAACTGTCAACATGTAACCTGATTTAACTGTAAGTTACATCCCAGGATCTCTGACTCTTCTCCACCAGATGTGGACATCATGCACCCACAATGGGATAAGAATGGCAGATTACTCTCATCTTTGTTCGTCCCTCTGAATACTTTCAGTTGTCCTCGTTTTTGCACCGATTATTCACTTCAATAGTTTAAAAAAAAAACAAAACAAAAACAAAAAAAAAAAAAACGTTTAAATCATCCTGCTTACAATCCACTTCTGACCAGGAAGAACATCTTACATGAATCCTTCACTTTAGGTCTGCCAAAGCTTTAGTTTAACACATGTTCATAAAGTTCTGGCTCGTGAGTCATGTAGTTTATTTTCTTTTTTTTTTTTTAACGATTGTGTTTTCATGTTTTTCAGCAGGTGGTTGTTGGTTAACATGTAGGGAGCAGCGTCCTGTGTCGTAGTTAATGGAGTGTAAATGATGACCATGTAAGTTCTTGGCTGAGTGAGACTGGGTCAGGGTAAAACACTCAGCTGAGTCGGTGACAATGTTCTCCCCCCCCCCTACGTGCCCCCATCTCTTCTGTGCCTCAACAGCTGGAAAATATTCTGCAACACAAACATGGGTCAGGACCGAGTCTCGCCAGCTTGTACGACGCGAAAATGCTTTCGCCGATTCAAAGCCTTACCTTTCCGCACATACCGTCTTTACTGCAGTTCTTGTTGTCCTTGTCTGTGGCCTCCTCTTCCACCTGGAAGCACATGGGCGAGCCACGAGTGAAGGACACTAGAGCAAAGTCTGCAACGGAGGTAGTTACGAGTGGACTGTGGTTACCTCTTTCCTCCACTTCAGCTCGCAGAAGACTCTCTCGAAGCACTCGTGCATGTAGTTAAACTGAACGTCGTCCGTGGAAAGCAAACACAGGGAGAAACGGATTCGTGTGGAGGAGGCTTCAAAAGTTTTTGTGTCACATTTAAACAAACAATTGCTTATGAGCAACACAAAATGTTACCTGACTGCACGGCAGAAAGAAAATGGTTTTCAAACTTTTCAAAGAGGGTAGTACAGATTTGCATTGAGTTATGAAACCACATTTCTTTGCAATGTCTTTGAAAGTCTTTTGCGGATTTTCTTCCAGGATTCCCATGCACTTAGCTCAATCTGTCAACTCTGTGCAGCCTTCATAATTTTACAGAAAGTATCTCAGCAACCCCAAGCTTTCTAAAACTTACATAAGGAGTAAAAACCTTCACCCAGCGTGGCTTCTTCTCTCCCCGTGCATATTCAAAACAGAAAGCCATGCCCTCTTCGTCTGTGTCCCATCTCTGCATCTCCGCCCATTCGAAAGCAATCACCTGGTTCTGCAGCGACAAGGACTCTTTGTTTTGCTCGCCTTCAACACACAGGAAATAAATACACAGAAATAAAGGAACGTGAAGCTGCACTTACCTCAAGAGTACCTTCTTCTGTACAGGCGTGCAGCTTAAAGTTGTGTATACTGATGGCTGTGATCACATGGCCTTTGCGTCGGGAGTCACAGGAACAATGAGGAAATACGATCTCATTGTAGCCCTCACAGCTCCGTAACAAACTCAAGTACTGAGAAGAAACGCACAGCAAACCGAAGTAGTGAGATGGACAACATGTACAGACCTCGTCAAGTACAAATGCCTGCAGGTGATTTCAGGGGAGACGCAGCGATGTTTTTAATCTGCTTAAACGTTTAGATTATCTGCAGGCAATAACCATATTTTTGCCTGCTGATAAACTAGTAGAGATAGAAGAGATTTAAACTCCACTCTACCCAGTCTTGCCAGATCACAAAACAGACCTACTGAAGGCCCAGAGATTTGCAGCAGAAGTCTTCTGATGCAGTTTCACCTCTGCAGAGCGTGACAGAGAACGGCAATCAGAGAACAATGAAGCGAAACTGAGAAGTAAAACATTTTCTCGTTGTTTCACAACAGTTACATTCTCAAGCACGAATCAGAGAGTTCACACCTCAGCAGAATCCTGCGGGGAGATGCCAGTGTCTGTGTGAAGACGGCTGAAGTTAATTCTCCCCTTCCGACTGTGGGCTCGCTGCCGTGTCTCAGCCCTGCAGATCAGACTCTCACCTGCTAAATCTCTGCAAGCGCTGGGCCATAAACAAACACGCAGCTGAAGAACTTTTTAAATTCCTTAAATTACTGCCTTTACTCTAAGCTCCCAGTTGCAGTCAGTCAACACCTATTACTGGGGCAATTTTGTCTGGGACTCGTTCAAGACATTTTCAACACAATACCACCAGGGATGTTCTGCAGAAAGTGCAGACAGATAGGGTAGCCTGAGTTTTTTTTTAAAGTTGCTCGTCACACACGTCCGTCACAGCAGGATATTTTCAGCAGAAGATGAGCTCTCACTTGTAGAGACGCGGATAAGAAAGTCCCAGAGTACCCGACTCCAGAGTGCAAGAGGCAGAGTGAAACCTAGTTATGCAGTTTTGTTATTAATACCGCCTACTTCTGAAAATGTTCAGGGAGTGAAATACAACATAGAGTAAGAAGAGAATGAAAGAAAAGTATGGATAACAAGGCAGCGAAGGCTGCAGTTTGAGCTCCTGCAACCTTTATTAGGAGAACGTGGTTTTAACGTTGCTCGCAGCACAGCGTTTTCATTAGGCACTTTTTGACATCACAGCCACATTTGGTGCAGATGGACTAAGTTTAAAAGTATTTCAGAACTAATGAGCATGGGTAAATATGGTGCAAGGGGAGCTGATGGTGAGCATTTTTTCTACTTTACCAGATCATAAACAAGCTACCTACACAATCCAAATCCCTCAATGTAGAGAGACTGAACATTGAACTGTGAGCAGTAATTACACCGAGACGTTTTGTGTGGTACCAACCATGGACATCTTCTTCTGCTCTGCCAGTTTTTGGAGCTGATAAGACTTCTGCTCAACTTTAACGAAGCCTTTCTTCACATCATCAGCTGCCTGCAGAAGCGTCACACACACGGTAATATTTAACAAAGAAAACAGAAAAAAAATAAATAAATACACCTTATGCAAGTATGTACCGACCTGGTGAAAGAAGTAGCTGACAGCAAGTTGGTTGTCACTGAGCAAGGTCTCTTCTTCTGTGGTGAAGAGCCACTTTCGCAGCGTGAGGCAGGTTCCTGGGACGGCTGAGGTATAGTTCTGTACATAAAGTTTGTGGGGGAACTCATTGGGCGCCAGTTTACGCACTGAGGAATAAAGTCCGATGACAGAAAGAGGGAAAAAAAACAAAAAAAACAACCTGTTAGTACAATTCAACAAAACCTGATTTTATTAAGAACTGTTGGAACACAGCAAGTCAAGAATGGATGCTGCTGCTGGTGGTGACGGATGTGAAATAGGAACGAGGGCATGTTTACCACCGTGTTGCATCATCTGTTCTTTTAATGAAGCTGCTTTTGAAGCTCATGGGACTATTTGCTGGCATTTGACACATGAGATGTTATTTTTTGTTTGTTTTTTGCTTGATTTAAAATTGCAGTTGCTCATTCTTGTCATGTTTTTTTGAGGAAAATATCTCCAGTCAGTCCAAGATCTAAACAAAACAAAATAACTTTTATCATTAATAACTTCAAAAGTCAAATATCGTGCGCTCTCCATCACTCAAGTTTTCCTGAATTTTAAAGTACCAGTACACTAGGATTAATTAAACGCAATGAGTAACTAAATGTTCACTATTAAATTACTACAGTCATTTCTAGAGGAGTCAGGTTTTAAATTACCATGCAAAAACCATCTGCTGCTGACATGTTGTTCTGTTTTTAAGAAGAAACATGTGTGGATGTAAACAGTGAGCCCTCCATACTGATTAAATCAATGCCTCCTAATTCCAATTTCCTAAAGGAGAGCAGAAAACATAAGGGCAATGCGGCTGCTAAACTTTTTTTCTCATTCACTAAACTGTAACAGGGGTTTCCTGGGAAAATTTGACTCTCGAATGTTTGAGAATCGAGGTAAAAGTCCATGAGCGAGCTCTGACTTTACCGTTATATATAAAACTCCACAATATGTGGTCAACTTTTACACCGATTTCAGCCACTTTCAATCTGTGAAAAGTCACCGCTTACGTTTCGAGTTTTGCGCCACGTAAATGGCAGAGAACTCAAGGTTTTTTAGATTTTTTTTAGTAGCGACATCCGGTGGTCGATCACATTTTGGTGCACCGGAAAAACATTTTTTTCAATGCATGCTTCATTCAGCATGCACAGTTTTATGTTTTTATTGTAAGTACTTTTAACTGCCTTTTTTGCTGAAATGTGCTACACAAATCAACTGGATTGGATATAAATCACTATTTGACCCTAAAAAAAAGATTGCACACTGTGTGCCTGACAGCAACAAGTCTGAACTTTATGATCTGCATATTACATTAAACTGCAGGTTTCTTTGCAGAAATATACGTCACATAACCATGCTGAGTACATGTTTTAGACCTGCAGAAATATCCGTCTACTGTCCAGCACAATTTTAGTCAATTGTTTTTCCATTTCGAAATCTGAAACTGAAACCCGACTCGTTTTAAAGCAGTTGTGGAAGTGAAACCAGCCAAAGTGACTCTCCTTTCAAAGAGGGAGTTTTTCTCCTTTAAAATAAGCAGAAGTAGAAAAAACTGCCATGGACCTTTTAATTAAAAGTCAACATGCCAGTGTCAGGAAAGAAAGTTTGTTTGAGTCCTTACTCACCGAAGGTATGGTTGATGACCTCAAAAAGAGCAAAGTAGCTAGCAGTTACACTGTCCATGCCAAGCTTCATGACCACGGCCTGGAAAAGGAAGAGCAGATGGAAAGGGCGTATAACGAGGAGCAAGAACACATGCATGAACGCATGTGTGCGTTTTACCTGATAAACCTGGTCTGTGGTGGAGTTTTTACGGACTCTAACGGTGAGGGTAGTGTTATCTGGCATGGCTATTCTCAACTCCACGTCTGAAACCCCGTTATAGTTCTGGGTTGCGAGAAGGAGACAGAAACTGTCACAAACAGGAGCAGCGAATATTTGTTGGAAGGCAAGTTTTACCTCGCTTTATTCTTTTTACCTCGTCTGATTCAGACAAGAACTCCTGCAGGATGTCGCTTTCTCCAATTACCCGTACTGAACAGACTGCAGATGAGAGGCGCAAACATCGAGAGTTAGGCTCTGTGTGAAAGTAAAGCATATAATAGCACACTTTGATATACACAGTGTCTCTGCTAAGCTTTCCCACACACTATGTTCTCAGGCTTGTTTTAGGAGGACAAAAAAAAAAAAGAAAAAAAGAAAAGTTACATTTGCCCGCAGGACTTTTGGCGCTGGAAGATGAGCAACCAAGTAAGTAGTCATTATAAAAATATGCGACTCTGCCCGACATAAAAGAAAATTTCCAACCACAAGACATTAAACTCCTGACTGCTGTACAGCTGCTGTGCGGAGGTGAGAATAAAACTTTTCTGAATGCAGAAAACACTGCGGAACTTGATCCGTCCTTCACCTTTTTCGAGGTATTCCTCCAGGCCTCGGCGCCGTGCATCGAGCTGCTGCTCAGAGAGTGAAAAGGGCCACTTCCCAGGAAGTTTGGGGAACGTAAAGTTGGCAAATTCCCTCTTAAGGTTTTGGTGTAAAATCACAAACTCCCGATAACGCTTGGAGCACAGCTGCCTACCCGCCATATACACATTATACACCTGGGAAGACAGGGAACCAAAAACAGGACACGTTAACTTTCTAAAACATAAATTATTAAAACTTTAGTTATTGAGAACTGATTATGACTTTTAAAGTTTGAGTTCATTTCTTCATCTTTAATTCCTTTATTCTAGTTAAATTTAATTCTAATCCATCATTAGAACGTGTGCAGTTCCTTGCAAAGGTAGACGTGACCCTTTTAACTTTTTCACCTTTTGCTGTACCGGGCACACACTGCACAGCTTGCAATGAAGAGTTTAATCACAAGCAGCGCCAGGAACAAACACGTTAACTTTTGGAGCAGCACGACCGTGATCTCACAGACCTGCCAGCAGAACGTCTCTCTGCAGAACGGGCAGCACTGAGGCAGAGAGAAACGGTGCAGCTCCGGTTCCGAGTTTCAGTATTACAGCCGATGGTTCGAAACACCAGAACTACATAAAATGTTGTATTGTTTGGTGTGATGTGCATTTTATTATTCGTATGGGATTTTTTTTTTTTTCTTTTTTTTTTAGTAAAGTTCACGAGTTGATATTGGTTCTATTGACTGCATTACCTAAATTCAAAATGTTGCAAGTTTAAAAAAATTAAATATTAGAATATAGATATGTTTATATGTACGGCAAAATAATCAGCTGATCTAAAAAAAAATTTCATTATGTTTGGGTCAGTAATTAAATCCTACAACATAAAATGAAATATCTGGGTTTGAGTCCATCAAAGCCAGAAAATCTAGGTTGAAAGGTCAAATCCAGGTGGTGACCTTTTTTGGACAGGCAGTGATTTTATGTGATAAAGAGAAACCATTAATAAAAGTCTGGAAATTGTGGCCTGTGTATGTATTCCCCCTACCGATACATACATTCACCATATCGAACCACCATTTGTCTCTCCCAGCAAATTTGCACATTTAGAGATGGATAGTTTTGCTTATTCTTCCTTGCAAAATACTTCCAATGTAGTCTGACTAATTCAAGAGCATAAGTAAACATCGGTTTTCAAAAATTAAATGGATTTTGATCTTGTTTTGTGCCATTTTAACTGATGACTACATTTTAATGTCAATTATTCCATACATCTCTAGCTGCACGTTTAGATTTTCCACTTATCCACGAAGGCCAGATGAGACCAAGGGGCATTCATTTGTTTGCGAGGCTCTTGCACCTACCACAAACTTTTCACCATTGAGTTCAGTGTGTTTGTAGCTCGGAATGGAGATCGGGACGGCCTGCTTGTCAGAGTAGTCGTAACAGGACAGGGCCGACACGTCGTCACCAGGATCCAAGCAGTCGGCTTCCTGCGGCGGGACGGACAGAACGGCCAGCACCAGCTCCTTCTCGCCAGCCCGGATCAGTTCCACCACCTGCTTGTGTGTGGCTCCCTCTACATTCACCCCATTGCTGTAGGGAGAAGAAAGGCATGTTGTCATTGGGGAAACTGGTGCTGCATCTTTCTAAAGATCTGAAGAGGCTTGCGAAATCAAGCTCGGACCAGCGGTTTCAGTTTCTCACTATTTGAGCCGACACACGTCGCAAGCGGGCAAGTGAACCACAAAATGAGTCCAGAATTAATAGCAGAATGAATGATAATAAAGCAAATAGGAGAAAGTTTCTCATTTCGATATAAAAACATCGTTATACTCTTCAGTAAATCTCTGTTGTCTGCATTTAGCCCTCAAGTCATAACCGCCCGTATCTGCTGTGGGAACGGCTGAGCAGGAGCAACGCCGGGGCGTGCACACACTGGCACACACCGGCAGTAATGTGTAAGAGGAGAGGCAGTTCTAATGACAGAGCTGCAGCAACTTCTCCTGTAGTTAGGTTAGGACTGAGAGCAGCCACAGTGTCTCCTCCTCTACAAGGTCTCGGCATCACCTACGGCTATTTCTGACACTTTTAAAACCGAGTTCAGGTTTTATAGACGGCCTGACAGTGAAGACGTCCTGAGAAACATTCACTGTCTTTATTCAGCACTTTAAACATTATCTTTGTGCAAAAGGTAGAGGTTGTCTGAGCCATAACTTGCACAAATTAGCAAAACATGTGTTCTGAGCACTTTCTCAACGTTTACAGAAGGAACTACTAAGACTTATGAGCAAAATATGATCTCACTTATTACTTATTTAACCAGGGTTTCTACAGATTTCAGCATGTTAAATGCAAGACTTTAAAATATAATTTAAACTTAAGACCAATTAAATTGCAAAAACAGAACTGAATATCTGACACCAACTCAGCCCTACGTTGTTCTCTTTTAAATTTTTATTATTGTAAACTGTATGACAGTTTTTTTACTAGCTAGCATGAGGAAGTCAAATATAACTTTGGAAACTTAAAACTTTTAGTTCCTGCATGTGACTCCTGTAATATATAGGTTACTGTAGTTCAGTGCATTGGCACTGAACCCAAATTTAAGCCAGCAAGTCAGTTTCAAAAGCAGACTTTCGAAAGCTGGATGTCTAGGTATAAACTACTTTAATCTCTTGTTTCCCCTCCGTCGAGGAGTCTGCAGGTTTTTCTCTGCATGGTGACACTACCTCGGATATAATTATAGATCACAGAAAAATTAGCCTCCAAGAACAAAAAGTTGATGGAAGAAGAAATGAATGAATATGTAGATTTATCAAATCTTTCCACATTTAAGATTAAGGCCTAAAACTGAGATAATTAAATTTAACACTATTTATGGCCTTGCTTAACGACTCCATCTACATGAAAGCAAGTTATTCCAAGTTAAAAACTATACTTCACATATTACATAAGATCAGGAATTAGTTTTAATTGGTGAGATTGGAGTGGCTTTTTTTATTCTTTTATTGTCTCTGATTGATTATCAGCAGATGAAATGTTTTTTTTTCCCCTTTAATTAAATTAATCAAAAATTAAAACTTTTTTTTTATCTCTAAGCAGATAAACCAGTAATGTTTACTCTTATGTACTTTATCAAAGTTTAATAAACCTAAGATAAAGGTTTCCCCCCCCCCCAACAACCTCTAGCAAGTCGGTCAATGTTGTAATTGACATGTGACACGTCAGAGAAAACTGGAAATCAATTTGTGAATCACGCGACTGGTGCAGCTCGGATTCTTTAGGCAATGATAAATAAAACTGTATGACGATGTGATATATTTAATATTGTACTTTTATTACAAAATATGTCCAGATAGATCTGTAAGTATTTTACCTCATCGTCATGACAACTGCTAATGTTCTGAAAGCAGGAAAAAACATGAATCTCCAAATTTTCAGATTGTATGCGACTTTTAAGATCACACTGTATTACTGGAAAAAAAAGAAAAGAAACAAAAACAGCTGCCTGGCTTGCTGTTCTCTATGATAGGACTTTCACAGGGAAGAGGAGATTTTTTTTTAAAGAAAGTTGTAGATTAGGAGAGAAGTATAAATGCTTAACTATAAACTGTCAGGATGAGAGGCTACACACAGAAATATAATTGAGTAATGCTCCTCTAACAGCCCTAAGGTACATAGAAAAGCTACGACTAAATAAGCCTGATAAGATAAAACATGCATGGGAATGAGCAAGCAGAAGATTAATAGGACTGAACCATATGCAAACATCTTCCAGGTGTGCTGGGAGCAGTCTCCAACAACACAAAAATGCAGACTGAGCATTTTTTTTCATTGCTTTCTTTACTGCAGCTCTATGATGATATAATAAGCATCAGTGTGGCCTTTGCACTCACACTGTCAGCACTTTTGATAGTGATGGAACAAGCTGTAAAACACACTTTGTGTGTGTGTCTCATCTTCCTTTCTTTTGATTTAATGAATAAATATGTTATTTATTAATTTGAGTAATGGGTTGCATGAATATAACCAATCAAAAAGTAATAGGATCACAAAAAGAGTATAAAGAACATGATTGGAGCCTTTAGTGTAGCTTAGTGTAGCTTAGATTGTTTTGCCTGCAAAGCAAATCCATTAAAAAAATTCAGTAGCGCACTAAAAACAATAATATCGTAAGATTTTTAAGAAATATCTAGATCAGTTATCTTGTAAAAAAAAATCTTCAAAATAAATAGTTCTATACAAATGTGCACATAACTTTAACATAAAGAGTTAAAGTTACAATAATTTCTTGAGGATCTGCGAGCAAGCTTGGCGCACACACTGTTTGGACAGGGAGGTTATACACTGCACAGGAGCAAACTTTAAATCAAGGAGTGGAAGCTATATGAGCTTCAGGGTACAGTGAGGGAGAATAATCAATAAGAAGCAATCAAATGCTGATGTTGACCTAAGTAACAGGCACACAGATGAGTTAGAAGGGTATGCCAGGATGTCTAATGGCAAATCCAGACCGCATGCTTGCACAAAGCAATAATGGGGTCAACCAACTGCCAGGTTACCGCAGGCCACCCTTTCACAAAGCAACGTGCAAAAAAAAAGAAATATAACCAATCAGACTGAGCATTTTTGAGAGGCAAGCCTATCACAGCTGAACTGTGAGCATTTCGTCTCTGCATCACAGTATACCATACACACAGAAACACCGAAGAGGCTTAGCTGATGCTGAGCTCTGTGATGTGTGCTCTTCTCCATAGCAACAGAGTCTAACATCAGCATGCATACAGGCCATCGAGGACGGTGACTTCTATCCAAAAAGTAGCAGAAACCTCACTACTCTAAAAACAGAAACGTGTGGTCAATGCAGCCAATATTGCAACAGTGCTGGTACTTAATATTGTTACATTTTTTTTTTAATGAACTGGGAATCGCTTTGCATTCCATGTGTAGAAGGGACGATTCAAGGCATATCTGTCTGGCATCAGTGTGAGGGGAATTTCTAATGATTTCTGACGCACACAAACACTCCTTTCATTGGGATACTTCTGCATTCAAGATCAGCCAGGTTGGTGGTGATCCCCTGCCAAAGGGCAGGAGAAAATGCTTAAATAGAGAGCATATTTTTGCCCTAATTACAATGCAAGCCAATCACAGTTCAAAACATTTTTCACTTATGTAGAAACATTTGTCCACTTACACTTCTAGGATCCTATCCCCTTTTGAGATACCGGCTCTGTCTGCAGCTCCCCCGGGGAGGACAGCACTCACATGCTGCAGAGGAGCGTACAGCTCCCCGTTAATGCTCCGCAGCTGCCCGCCTTCGCTTACTTGCCCCCGAACGTTGAAGCCGTAGCCCGAGTCAGACTTCACTATCCGCACCAGCCTGGGGCCTGAAGTAACGGTGGTTGGTGTCTGCCAGCTGCCGCCGGTGTCTGGCGTAACGCTGCCGCTACCGGAGCCGTTACGGGAGGAAGGGCGAGGCAACGGAGGGACCGAGGAGTAAACTCCTTGTCCCTTTACGTCCGCCATCTTTCTACACTGTTTGTATCATTCAGTCTAATTCCCCGAACGTTAAATTTCCCACAAACATTAGCTGTAGTAGCCTGGCTAATCAGCTTGGCTAGCTAAATGACTGGTATACGCCGGAAAAAGACGAGTAATGCCGAGGATTGCCGAAACCAAAGACTGGGGAGCATTCCATTTCTAACTCCTCTGTTTATCCCTGAGCTCGACAAAAAAAACAATTGCTTCCTGAAACTCATTTAAACCTTAGATTAAACCATAATGCTAATTAGAATTTAGGAAATATTTGAAGAAGTTAAATGACACAAATACATGGAGACTATCCTTGCCTATAATTTTAAATTAACAAATACATATTATGTAGGATATTTCAAATTACATAGGAAAATAGCAGCTCTGAAGTATCATGTTGAATTTTGACTAATTATGAGATGTCTATTTTTAATTATTGAAATTAACTTCTGGTTAATATTATTTCCAAGCCCATTATTTGGTAAATGAGATTTTACGTTCTCCATTTTACCTCTGAAATTATCTTGTCATATCCATGGAGAAGTAACATTTCACTTTGTCCATGTTTAGTTTGATGTATACTACTTTATTTGTACCATATTTGTTGTATTTGTGCTTTCACTGAGTTGCATTTTCAAGAAAGCCTTTAATTTCAATATTTCAAAATAGCTACACATTTGTTTAATAAGATTAATAAATGCATTATTTATCAAATAAGTCAACATTATAGCATAAAAAGGAAGATTTTCAACAATCAACACAGATAGGTTTGACAAAAATGTGTCTGACACAAAACACTTTCTGTGAGTTTGTTTTTCACTCGTTTTGATTGCTTAACACTTTTGTGTGCAAATTATTGAGCATGTTGAAACTACCCAAACTTAAAAACAAACAAAAATATAACATGTTTATAAACTTAATCCTGTAATATATATTGCAACTTCTAGGTAAAGATTTAAGCAACCAGATGCTGTTTTTACTCTTCTAATAAAATAATCCATCTACAAGTGACATGCAAATCATGATGATCATTCTGGGCAAGTTAAATTTAGATACATCAAATTCTCACAAAATACATACTATTAATTATGCATTTTTAGGTATTGCACAAACTAAATCTAAATCTTTGTGGCCAACCATTTTCAGCATTTTATTGTAATCCAGTCACAAGGGGGCAGCATTGTCGAAGATTGTTTTTCAGTGGAAATTTGAACTCATTACTTTGCAGTCGTGTTATTTCACAGAACTTTCTACATTTGGACATTGCAGCCCATTTAATAGTAGCATATAATTCACAGACGTCAAGCCACAGGGTCCGGTGTACTGTAACCTTCACATGAGTCTTAGCTCCAACACACCTGAATCAACTGTTTCATTAGCAGGACTCCGTGGAACTTCACAGTAGAGTTTGACACATTTACATTTTTTCTCTTGTGGCCTTTAATGTCATGTTAGAAACTACTCACTGGCTTTAATCCACTGGAGCTGCTTGCAATATTCTGATATGTAAATATGTTTTATAAGGAAGCAGGTTAAAGCTTTTCCAAAAGTTTGACACTCAAATTATTAAAGCCCAAATCTCCAGCAGTCAACTGGAGAGAGCAGGAGTACACCCTGGACAGGTCGATCGTAGTCAAAAAAAATCCAAAACACAAATACTTGAATTTAATTCTAAATTAATTATATCCAAAAACAATATCATGATGCAAAACAAAAATATAAGCAGGAACTGTTTCCCTTGTTTGTTTGTTTTTTTCCAAGTTGTATTATTTAGTACAGAAAAGATTTTCTGTACTGAAAAATATTCACAAGGGGGCAGCATTGAAGAAGTTGTGTGGAACATCTGAGAATCTTCCCAAACTTTTTAGCTTCCAACTCACATCTGCAAATAATTGCAAAAACTGTCCTCGTTTGACATTAAAGCTTTACAATAAATAAAATAAAGTGCTTGTATGGCTACCTTTCCATTGTTTAAGTCTGTTGTCAGCCAGTCTCTCATTATGTTCTACAAAAAAAAATACCCTTACTCTAAATGAAGCTCATTAAACAAGAACAATTGTATCATAAAACTATAATATATACCATTTAGATGCAAGATCCGATTCTCATGTAAATGGTCTCCTTCTGGTATTATTGTCCAAGTAACCAGTCTTTGCTTTTTTACACCGGTCAGCATTTTCTACTGCAAATCTCCATTTACTTTTGTATAATCCAGTTGAGAGCCGACTAGTTTAAAATTGTGAGTCATGCAAGAAAGTATTTGTGGCAAATCACAGGATACAAATTAGCTGCCCATAGCAATATTTTTCTCTCCAGTGCGTTCACCTTTTAACAGATCTGTCTTGTGGTCCCCACCCAGTTGTGCCATTCTGGGCAAAGAACCACATTGCCCATTTGTCTTGAGATTTATAAATCTAGCAATTTTTCCAAAAATTCCTGATTTCATGACCCTCAGTGTAGCCAGTTCAGAGCCAAATTCCCTGAAATCAGAACATGGTTGTGTTCCAGAGGTTTAGAAAAGGCAGTCATAGGCAGCCATTTCCTGTTGTCCCAGGCATATAAACAGAAACTTGCTAGTTAAGGATTTACCTTGCTTTATGAGAATGAGTTATTTCAGGCTCATTCCCATGTCAGGCAGTATTTGGTTTTTATCATTTCTACTTTGTTCAAAAATGGAAGAGACTTTTAGGTGTGAAAAAAGTTTTATTTTCCTTGTTTTAATATATCACATTCACTTTAACTTGCTCAAGCTCTTGATTTTTTTTTAAACCACAGACAGTGTGATTGGACAAGCAGATTTCAGACTTTTCCCCCAGTTAAGAGCATAGCAAGGGTGGCAACAAAAACGATGTATTCGTTGAAATCAACTACACCATCACCATCCTCATCCAGCATCTTGAAAAATTGGTCCACTTCTTCCTGTTTGTCACCCTGTGGAAAGAAAGGATGACTTTAGATAAACTTGAAGAATCCACGGTCTTTCCTGAAAAGCAATGCGTTTTTCGTACATACCCCTGCTCCAGGAAGCTCTTTTTTTAGCATTGCTGCAATTTCCTTCTTGGATAGGGTGGTTTTGTCGCCATCTGTTCCAGCATACTCATCAAAAGTCTTCTTAAGAATTCCAATTGCGCCAAGAAGCTTAGACATGGTGACTGAAACGAAGGAGACATTGCTTAGGTGTTTGAGGTTAATTTTTATATTTTAGAAATAGAAACGGCATACTCTGGGCCAGTTTGCCCTCTACCCCTAAACGTGGTCCTCAAGGCAAACTGCATGTTTTAGAGGCTTCCCTTCAACACATCTGATTTAGCACACGCCTGTTAGTCATTTAAAATGATGTGTGCAGAAGCAGGGAGACATCTAAAAACATACTGGACACTATGCCTTGGGGACCAGGGTTGAACAGTGCTTCATGGGCGTTGGCTGTTGCCCTAAAAAAAAAAAAAAAAAAAAAAAAAAGCCACACCCACACAAGCTGCTTTATGTCTGAGTCAGAGCAAGAAAAGAATTGCACTGGTCTACACAACTCCCTTGTTTAGTGTGCCATGCTTCCTTCCTGCAGGGGCAGTATTGACCAAGCCACACAAGTATTTTGTTTTAATCAGGGCACAAACTAATGGGTGGAACCGCAAACTCCACAAACTCTCCCCAGCAATAAATAAATAAATGTAATAATAAGCATTGTTGCACTTATAACCCTCGATTCAAGATGCCATTTCAAACAGTCCTTAACCAAATTTAATATAAACTTCTCTCGTTGTCTGCCTATTTTGCAAGCAAATTGTGCAGCTTTCTATTAATACATCACCTCAAAGGACTTGAGTTGCACACAACTCGCTTATAGAACTTTTGAAGTTCTATAAGCGTTTTAGAGACACACAAGAAAGGCATACAAATGTGCGTAAGACCCCTCTCCCCTCCCACACCCCACTTTCCTGCCCTCACCTAGGTGCAACTGCAATATGAACTGGGTCTAAGAAGCAATTATTCCTCTTACCGGTTCGTCTGAAGGAGTTGTTGTGATTGAGGAAGAGAAAAAGAGACAGATGTGAGAGGACTACACGGACACAGTCCTTTTTAAACAAAGTCTGACACACCCATCTTCAAAGTACCAACCCCTTCATCGCCTCTTTTCCGTGATATGTCGTTTTTTTTTTTTTTTTTCGTTGTGTGCAGAGACACAGCGCCTATTTCTGTACCAGTAAGACCAGTTAAAATAATACTTTAGTCACTTCTAGGAAAATAGTGGCCCTGAATGACACGTTGGTGTTATGAAACCCGGTAGGAGTAGGAGGTAATGCGAATGTTGACTGAGCCTCAGGTGGAGCCAAGCAGGGTGATGACAGTCAGGCGCGAAAGGCGTTTAATTGGCTCCTAAAAAAAAAGAAGAAGAAGAGGAAGAAAAGAAAAGCATAAAACAAGAGTGGGCTTCAGTTTTTTACGCGAATGATCAGGGGCGCGTGGACAGAGCGCGTTCACTCCGCAGCTCGCCACACCCTCGGTCTATTGGACTTTGGAGACTCTTGACGGTGGCAGTTGACTGAAACTGCCATATATTTCTAACAGTAGGGCTGTACTCATCAGCATACTCTGTAGAAGCTCCCTGCACCTGTTTTATAGTTGTTGTAAAGTGTTCATGTGCGAAAAGTAATGAATGCAGCATAAATTTACACTAAAAACGTGGAGATCACTTTAAGAATTTGGTAGCCAAACAGGTTCCTAAATATAAATGTTTTTTTTTTTTTTTTTACGTAGGAAAAAATCCTTTATTTTATTCTTGTCATATTTCTGCCAATGTGTGTGTTCTTTGTGCAGCTTCAAGAACAATCTTATTGTAATGTCACATCCTTCTGTCAGTGCACTACGCTACTAGTCTTCTTTGAGGAAACACTGGTATGCAAGTCTTTGTCATTTTTTATGTGTTGTCATGTCTTTCTTATTTTTTAATGTCTATGTATACCATGATTCTGAAAAATAAACCAATCCATCAATTATTCTGAAATACTAAAAACTGTTTGAAAGCCTAGAATTTTTTCTTACTAATAATAATACTAATTTTTCTTGGTCTTTTCTACATCACTCAAACAGTTAGAAGCTGGTAAACCGCATTACATGCAGCGCCATCCATTTCATTGCATGCAATGCTCAAAGTGCCACTACATTTGCATACATACAATTTGAAAATGATTAAATCTGTGCAAAATGCACCAAAATTAAGTTTGTGTGAGGGCGTTAATTGCATTTTAAGAATAACAAGTGTCTCATGTTGGAGCTCTCTGCATTTCCCAACTGGACAGGAGACAAGAGCGAAGTAGCCAGTCAAAGCATTTTAATCTTCAATAATCACAAACCAAAGGCTAAAGAAACAATGTACTCTTTCGCAACAAAATACATTTCATAATCCTCAAAAGAGGAATGCCGTCTTTACCCAGCGAGTGAAAAGTGGATTTTATTTTTATTAATGAAGAGATACAAAACATACATTTGGTTGTGGAAGACACTTTTTGTGCAGGTGAATGATTTCCTTCTTTCACAGAGTTCTCTCAAATCTTTCTTATCTTGCTTACATTAGAAAAGTCTACTTAAGAACTAAAATTGCTGCCAACAGTCAAGACATGGTGTCTGAAACAAGAAGCTACATTTCAATCCCTACCCTTGATTTTGGAAGCATGTACCGATGTACATGGGTGCTGGCCGTTGCTTTCTATTCTAGCCTCAAGCCAATAGCTTAAAAAAAATTATGTACACCTTCTTCAAGACTGAGTCACAGCAGTCAACATTTATACCAACCTTCAAGCCATCTTGTTTGTTTGGCAAGCCTTCTGTCTCCAGGGCCAACTATGACTTAGCCATACTTGCGACGGCTGGTTTTAATCAGGAGACAAGCTTCTGACGGTACAACAGACCAGGAACTTGTTTACTGTTGCATGCAAATACCACCCCCAACACCTATAAAAGAATTTAAAAAAATCAAGGTTTTGTCATAATGTTTTTATGCATTCTTTCACTTGCATTTACACCCGTCGAACCCAAGATGGTATTTCCCTTGTCAGTACAGAAGGGTACTTTACTTCACAGTTTCCCCTTGGGGATCAGTAAAATATATTCTATTCTACTTCCTATTAAATAGATAAGTAGAATAGAGTAGAACAGATTAATTCTATGCAGATTAGTCTGTTCTTGACAAAATGAAACTTTAACGACACAAGAAAGCTAATTACTAAATTCTCAACATTTTAATAAGACAAGCCTCACATTCCCTTTGACTCCGAGAGGTTACAACATGCATGCATTATCTTTGGCATTTAAATTTCGATATGCACCAATTTATTTGAACTAACTTGACTTAGAAAAGCAGATGTGACTCCGAAGACATTTGCTTAACGTGATAGAACCCAGTGTTACTTTAGATATTTCAGTGGCTATGCAAAAAAGTAAAGTTTGACTAGGAAGGTCAGGATCAGCATATTTGACCAGTGTGGTGCGTACCACATAAAAGGTAATTTTGAAATAGTAAAAATGTTGTCAAACTGTTTGCTAAAACGAGAGAGGCTGCACCACTGCTTCGCTGTTTGTTGTGAGACCAGTAAACAGGAAATGCTGACATAAATTGAGATTGTAACAAAGCTGAAAAAAAAAAACCTTTACTCATCTGAAATTTGAAAGCAATTTTGAGAGTGCCTAAAAAGATGTCTCTTGATGAAAAGCAAGTTTTAAATTTAAACAAGAGAGATTATGCAATGACAAAGAATTAGGAAAAACCCTAATACTGCAAGAGACACACAGGGCCATGAGGGAAAATAGTAGTGGACATTTTCAGCTTGTGTTGTTAAGAGCAAGTCAAATTAGATTCCAAATAATAATGGGAATTTTTTATCCCCTCCCCCCCTTTTTTTATTTTTTTTTTTTAGATAGGAATGTGTAAGGCGGAGCTTATTTCAAGAGAATGTGGTTTGTGCAGGAGGAGATTAATGGGAAACACTCAAATACCAAGGATGCTTAAAGCAGAATGAAGTTTGCCTTGTGCGGTGACCAAGTCCGAGTCCTGAAACCGAAGCAATCAGATTTGTTGTGGAAAACAACTTGAACGAAGCTGTTCAACACAAGACACCCACCAGCATTCAAGAAGTCGACGCTGTTGTGTGCTGAAGAATTAAGAGGCATAAATTCTTCCAAGTTGATGTGCGAGGCTGAGCCACAATTACTGGAAATGGTTCAGCTGTGGTTAATCTTGCCCATGGGTGCAACATCAGATGCAGCAAATAACAGTCACACAGCGATGACTCACACACATGTACAACTATTATTTAATTTTATTTTAGTTAGTTAATTAATTATTCAATATCGAATTGAACAAGTGTACCATTTGTATGTTGTTAAATATGCAAGTTCTCCTTTTCTTGCTTTTGGATTTGTGCGAACAGTTGTAAGTTGCAACAGAAAAAAAAAACAAAAATGTGTTTTTCTGTGACAAGCTTGAGCGTGCAATGGCCCTCAAAGGCATTCGGAGATAATTACACAATGCTGAGAATTCAGGCTTTATTATGTGGTGCTCTGTGCAACTCTGTCCAGACTTGATGAATAAAAACTGCTTTAACAGAAGCCTAACCCACAGGAAAACACACAAGGCTTCACTACGCACAACTAAACAGGATGTTAGAATCTAAAAGTTTGATTGTAGCAGATTGTACTCTAAAAGTGGACTGACAGCTCATCCTGCAGTGTTTTACCCACGTCAAGCACTGCAGGACTACACTGGCCCATTTCAGGTTGTTTCCAGAATTAAAAAGAGAGGGAGAAAAATTGTATTCATTGGAACTAAAAGGAACGCAATGCCCCATCTCGCATTTGCCAAAGAAACATTCAGAATTTTGGGAAAACATTCACTGACAAGGACTGACAGGGAAAAAGGTTAAACTTTTTACAAGGTGTACAAACAATTTTCTCTCAGATCTCTCCAGCTTTTAGCCATCTTTCGATGAATGTAGGCCAGTTTCCCTCTCATGCCCAAAGCGTGGCACTGCCACTATGTCTCATTTTTGCAATGCACTTTAAACAAATATTTTTTCTTGCCTTCCACAATGGCCAGATTTTTTTAAGTACTGCAAACAGATTTTCCTCCTTGGTTCTTAATTAACTGTCTCCTTATCCAAACTGTATATTTAGCTGGACAGCCACAGCAACATGCTAATTCTTTTCTTTGGATAATGGATTAAACCAAGTTCTATAAAATCCTCTAATCTTGAGCTGTTATTTTATAACTTAAGCCTGATCTAAACTCATCCACACCTTTCTCCCTGTGTACTTTGGTCTTTGTATTTGTAAAAATGATTTGAAGGCGTGTCTTTTAATTTTACAATCATGCACCAATTTGTGTTGAACCAGTGAATAATGACCCAGGTAAAACACTGAACTTTGAAGTTTTAATTTGACAGAGCATGAAAAAGTTGGATAAGTACATTATATTTTGACAGACAACACAATAGTCGTCACTGGTGAACAAAAGACTCATGGAAGAATGAGTGCTCACAAATAAAAACTGGTGCCTTCGGTGACAGACCTGTAAGACGGCATTTTTCAGACCAATTCAAACAGCTTTTTTGTTTTTACATATTTGTTGAAATTTGCTATGTTGTGACAGTATGGTATGAGACAGTTAATCAATCTGAGAAAAAAAAAAATCAAAAACAACCACGAGTGACTAACAGCGCTCACCCTCCTCCGGGCTCTGATTAGTTTTTTCTGCCTAACTGGTGTGTTTCTCCAGTTAGTCTTGGGAGCACTGGGTAGAAGTCATCAGAGCTAAATTTTTTATGGAATATTTGTCTTATGCTGTCATGACATAATGGCAATTTTAACAAATATGTTAAAAAAAAAAAAATAACAACAGATTTTTCTACAGCTTTAAGAACAGAGCTGCAGTTTGTTTACCTCTGGTGGCAAATGCTTCAGCAGGTTTTATCTACATCCATTTAAATAGATTTTGATTTACAAAACAAATATTGGCCAAAACAATTGCAAAGTAAAAGAACTGTGTGAGGCAAGACTAAGGAATAGCTACTACTTAACTCAAGAGGCATCATTTTGTTGTTGCATACAATGTAATTATAGTTTGTAGGCAAGTAATTGCTGCGATATCCACACTTCCTCTGATGCTCAGTAATTTAAAAATGAGGTTTAATTTCTGGCGTCAAGCAGCAAAAAGTTACCTGATGATGTCTAGTGAAGTAGCCCTAAATGTTATTTTTCATCTAAGTGTTTAGATATTCACATCTCAGTCAACAAGGGGTTAAAGCTTCATTTTCCTCTCTACACCAATGCCATTGTTTTTATGTATACTTTATAGTTTGGTGTGGAGTTGCATGATTTCTCCTGCAGCCACACAGACCCAAACATGGAGACTATTTGATTTAGCCAAAAAAGGAGTGTATGCCATGTATTCAAATTGTTGCTCACAGACACCTGCAACAGGGAGGGGTTGAATTTGAATATCTGAGACTGAGATGGACCACAGCTTTGCTTCAGAATGACTTCTGAGTAATACAGCCCTTGTTTTTGGTTGAATTGGTAGGAATAGAGATTGTTGTTATGAAGCTGGGATCTTTAAATGTTGATTTATTGTTATTATTATTATTGTTATCAGATTCACCGCTTTTAAATCGTTCATGTGCAACATTTTGGGAACAAAAACAGGCTGTGGTGTTCACGGTGTCAGCACATGTACGCCGTCCTTACGCTGCTGCTTGCAATTCTAAAGTTAGCATCTGGTTTGACATTCCTCTCAATGTCAAACTAAGTGATTATTTCACTGGTTTTGACTTTATATGGTCTGCTTTGTTTTAAAACATAAAATACCTAAGAATTGTCGACCTGAATTAGATAACTCTACATTGAACATTGCTCCTCTATGTGTTTTTTGGTTTTAGATCCATGGAATGTACTGAATGGCTAAACATGAACTTAATTTTTTGTTTTTATTTTGGGAAAACAAACATAAATGGAAGGATTCATAGGGAGGGGGAGAGAGCATGAGACTATTGTCTGTGAACAGGAGCTAGTCATTTTGCCATTTCACCATTTTGTACCTTTTTACAGATTTAACCATTTCATGTCAGACTTTGTCAGATATTGCCTGCCACTGGGTGGTTCTATATTTTCTGTCAGTAAAGGTGCTCTGCACCTTTATTAACCCTGTTTTCATTCTTGTTCAACATATGCTCTCACCTTTTCATGTTCAGAATAATAATAAAAAAAAGGTAAATACGTGTTTGTCTCTGACTGGATCCCAAATGTCACTGATGTCAATGCAACATCAAGAGAATCTGAAATGTGCATGTAAAGCAATAAGCAGGGATTTGGGCTCTGGAGTGTAGCCTGGCCACCAGTTCCTCTTGTCCTTTCTGTGTACACACTGCATGTGTGTTTTTTTTTTATGTCATAAACCAAGGTTTTTGTTTACTCAGTGCACGTTTCTGTGAGATTACACAGTGAATAACAAAATAAGAAAATTCGTTTTGCCAGGGAGAAGCTTTAAAGTGGAGCCAGTTGTAAAGAAAACCCTGTGTGAGTCACTGGGAAACCAACGAGCATGAGTCACTGGGAAACCAACAAACATGAGTCACTGGGAAACCAACAAGCATGAGTCACTGGGAAACCAACAAACAAGACAAATAAAAGCCACTGCTGCATACCTGTGATTATGCATAGCCTAACCCTATAAATGACATTTGTAGAATAGAAGCAAAATGCAGGTAACTTTCTGCAACCAGGTTGTTTAAAAGCATTTGTTCTTTTTTTTTAATAAAACCAAGAATGTTGTTAAGCAAGAGAATCGAAAGCTAAATGCCCAAACTGCTGCCATGGCAATGAAGAGGTCTCGACCTGAACAAACACACAGAGATACAAAACACATGAAGCTGAACCGGTTTACACTCAGCAGAGTAAACTGATTAAATTACTCATGGATTTAATAGGTTGTTTAAAGCTTATTTTAAAATGAATTGCATAAGATTTGAGTAATACTCCTGTTATGCAAATTTCTCTAGTTTGTGGTAGTCAAAATATTGAATTATGAGTCATATGGAGCTGTTGTAAATGATTATTTCAGAGTACTTTTTAATCCGTTAATCAAGTAATAGAATAAAACACTTGATAAAGTAAAGTGTTGGTAAATACTGCCACAACAGCAGTATTAATATTACCCGTAGTTTAGAGAATTGACCAGTAACAATGATAGCTAATGTTTTCAGTTAACCTGGACAAAAATTATACAAAAATCTTAAATTATATTCAATTTAATAAGCAGCAGTCTCAGAAAGACTCTTAGAAAAAAATGTCTAGTTTTTAAGTTTGTGTTTATCTTCAGTCCCTTAAATAGATAAACTCTCACTTGGCCCAGCCATTTGGAGCTTTTGTGTTCATGTTAGCGACGAGATATGGCACCTTCGTCACACACAGAAACACATGTTCCAGCTGTAGACACCACGGTGGGGTCCGCCTGCCATTTGTTGCGACCAAGATGGTAGGACATTTATTTTCCGGCTTGTCCGTAAAGCCATGCTAAGCATCAGCTACAGCAGCTCGCCGTGTGCCAACTATCTGCATAGCTGCAGACACATAAACCTGCCACACACCTCGCCCCATTTGCTCTGATTCAGCCACTAGCTTGGCAGCAGAAGGAGAAAGACTGTCGTATTCTATGCACCAGTTATTTCATGGATGTCTATTAGTCCCCCAAAAAAAGACACAAACTCGGACATTCTCATCTGTCAATGAAATTCCCCCAGATGCCCCAAACCAAACTTGAAAACTGGACATTTAAGCTGACAGCACTTAGCATTTGTCAATTGTAAGCAGAAGTGAAAGTATTGCGGAACATAATTAATCACACAACTGGAACACGGTGCACTAAGCGATAAAACTAAATTCAAAGATAATTTGCCTCGAGGAAGTTTTCCTTGGAGGAACTGTGAAAGCCTTAGAATCATATTTAACTGCTCCGTTAAGGTGGAGTGAAAGTTGGTTTGATCGTCTGCCAGCAAAAAACTACTCAAACAGGATCAGACCAAACCACATATTGTTGGCCCAGTGAAGAGTAGGAGCAACGACAAAGGGAGAACCTGATGAATATGGTGCACCATCAATCAAAAAGGTAGATTTCTTCCTGCACTACAGGGACATTGCTTTATTTATATGATCTATGCTATATTCAGATCAAATAGCTTTTAATATATAAAAGCCCAAAATTCAGTCTCAGAAAATGAGAATGTGCAGGAGTAATTATGCAAACACTGTTTTCAATTACAAATATTGTGTATTATAACCATATTGGTTATCACTGTTGCTTGTGCATCTTTTACTACCACACTTTTTCCTTCCACTTAATTTTCCAATAATATGTAGGGACCTCGTTTTCTCTGAGCAAATTACCAATGCCATTGTGTGTCTTACCTTTCAGTGGCTATCTGCTGGTCAAATGTTAAGTCAGGAGTCTTTGACCTGATTGATGCAAATGTGGATTTCTGTAATAAAAATCCACATTTGTTTGAGTTTACTGAATATTCTAGTTTTGGATTTTTATGAGCTGAATGATAATCCACAAGAATAAAATAATAATAATAATAAAAAAATGCAAATGTTATCACAAATATATTTCATCCAACTGCTGTCTGGAGCATATCATCATTGCAGGGACACAGGAAGTCTAGTACTTATTCCCAGCAGCAGGGAGAGAGGGGACGTACTGCCTACACAGGTCACAGGTCTATCACAGAGATAAACTGGACAAACATGAGCCATTTAGAATAACCCATAAACCCAACAGCAATTTTTCTGGACCATAAAAGGAAGCCTGGTGCAAACCTGCATTCAAAGAACATGTAAACTCCATTCATACACAAAGAAAAGGCAGCAGTTCTTCCAGTTGAGCCTCTTTTCAGCCCATAAAACAACTTGTTTGCCCTGAAAATGTCTTTTCTGAGACATTTTCATTTATTGAGACTCACCTGCTTATTTTTCTTTCTTTTTCTTCTTTCATGTCTCTGTTTTTCAAAATGTTTGTGCTCCCAATTCATTGGTTATCTTTGTTTCATGCTTTATGTTCTCTGCTTCCTATTATCTGCCTTGCTCACATATGACAATTCCTCTTGCCCTGGCTAGAAACAACAAATTGGAAACAAGACACAAACAGCTCCATAACAACGAGACAGAATAGCATTCATTTACCAAATGCCAGTGGGAAACATAGTTTTGTCATTTGATTAACTGCTTATAACTGTCAGCAATTTTATGTTGAGCAGTCTTTTTGTGACCATGGGGGCTTTCTGCAGTTGCCAGAAACAGAAAAAAAAAACATACGAAATTAATTTGTGTTTATCCCATGAAATAAAAACTTCTACTGGATATTGCGTATGAAAACCCTTGTGCTTACTGGTGCCTCCTTGTTTAACAAAGTTGCTTACCTAAGGGAGAAAACACATTTACCATAAGCATATCTTCACCACCTCAAAGCACTCTAGAATGCCAAACAAGCATGTAGAGACAGTGGAGAGGAATGACTCGACCTGCAGAGCCTGCAACCGATGATGGCCACATGCCCAAAGTGGCTGGGAATCAGGAGGATAGAAAGAAATCAGGACAACATTGATGCTGTTGCCTTTCTGTTAACAGAAAGCCAACAGCAACTCAGTCATCCTACCTAGAGGGTACCAACTGAACACACAACATTTGGAACCTTGAAGCTGATAGGCTACAGCAGCAGATGACTGAGCTAAGTCCCACAAATGCCAGCCAAAGACCAGGAAACTGGAGCAACAGTTTGCAGTTTGAACATTTTGGGAAAAACAAATCTCATTGGATGAGATTGTCAGAATTTGGCAAAAACAAAATGAGAGCATGGGTCCATCAAACTTTTTTTTTTTTTTTTTTTTTTTTTTTTTTTAACAAAACAAACATTTTAAGCCTGACTTTAAAAGTAGACAGGAAATCTGCTTCACAAATAAAACCAAGGAGTTGGGTGTGCTGCAGAAGATCTTGATAACTGAAATCTCTTCATCTTTTTGGCAGAGATGGCATACGCTTAACAGAAAATCAACACTTTTGACCTGTGCTGTTCTTATTTTTCTCCTTTCAGCTGCGTTAAAAACAAGTTTTACAATTAAGACATCAATTGTTTCCTCGGTCATGTTTTATTCCTGTCATGTTGTGATACACTGTTGAGGCAGTTATTGCTCTTAACGAACAACCAAAAAAAAAAAACCCAACTTCAAAGAAGCATAACTGAAAAAAAAAGAACAGCACTGGGACGACAGTGGCAGAAGGGGGGCTGCCCAAGGCCTGCAGTACCTCTGGTGGTTGCAGAAGGAACAGACACTCAACCTTTGACAGAAACCAAATTTTTAAAAGTAATTTAAATGTAATTAGAATTTTTTTTCTTGTTGATGAAATTTTCTGCTCTTTTTTGTTTTTTGTTTTTTTGTCTGAGTGTCAAATTGAGAGGATAGAAGTAAAGCCAGTCCATTGAAAATGACTCTCTGCTTGATGTTGCTGCTTACTTACGTATAAGCTAGAGTTTGAACTGCAGCAAAGCTATCTGCTGCAGGAAGCTAGAAGGATAAGGCAACTGCATCGATGAAGAGACTAAGTGTAACGTGTAATGATTACTGGTTTAAAAGGTATGTAGTTCAGGTAATGTAGGGTCTATGTTTAAAATGTTCACTTTTTGCTAACGTATCCCACTCACTAACAGGTGCCATGACAACGAAATAATTAATGTTATTCATTTCACAATGTCACGCCTATTGGTATAGAGTGGAATAGAATAGAAGCGTAGGTTCTTGAAATTAGTTGGTTTTGTCCGTTGAGTTCAGTTTTCAAAGGTGAAAATGTATGAGCAAGTCATTCTTTCCTCTTCTGATTCCTTTGTCTGTATATGTGATCAAGTTTTTCTAAATGTTTCCAGTGGAGCTTTTTCATGGGACAAAATTAGTCTGATGAGAGACGGTAACTTATTTTATTACACAACTTCATTTGCTTCTGTGCAAGTGAAGACATATTACAGCGAGTATAAAAACTGACCTGGATGAAAATTATTGCAATCTACTGATTTTTTTCAGTTTTAACTGAGTGACAACTATTCATATGGATGAGTTTAGTTTCACTTGGCATTAAAACAGAACTCTGAGGTGAGATTAGTGGCTCTGCAACAAAAACAGTTCCATTTTGTTTTGAAAAAGATGTCTGTGTTGTAGTTTTTTTCTATTTAAATTATATAATATTTGTGATGAATACTTCTTACATTTATTTTGTATTACGTAAATGATCTTTAGGCTTCTCAAACACAGTGTAGTAAACAAGTGGCTCTTCAAGGCTGTTAACTTGGGGTTAACCTGCCAAACCTGTACTTGTACAATGGGGCTTCCGCGAAGCTACCAACGGCTCTTCAAACGTCAAATGTCTGTTGCTTGCATTTTAAAACATGAAAAGAATACCAAGAAATGCTTCCCATTTTGTGGAACTCAAAACCTGTTTCTGGGTTTCCTGTTTTCCTTCTGTTAAAGGAGAATAGAATATATTAATCTTTTACTCATAATTTTATCTTGCTTCAGGGATGGTGGTTGAAACTGCAGTCATGACAGGAGAGCAATAATTAATCCAGATGTAGCTTATCTGTACAGCTTCCATGTTTCCATTAAGTTCAAGCAATTAAATGCAAATAGCCCATTGAGGGCTTTACAGCAAAAGATGCATATTATGTTCACAAATTAATGGAAGGAGTTGTTGTTTTATGTAGCCCTTGAATTAAACGCTTAAATAAAATGAAACAGGTTGCAAAAATACAGAAGTTGGCAATAATTTAAGTAAATTACATGCATACTGTTTAATGTGCTTTTTATCACCTTTTGTTTTTCCTTGCAATTTTATCATGAGATTGAGTTGGAGGCTTTTCTCACATTTGTGACACCACAAGTAGTTCTTCTGCAGTACTTGCACTAGTTTAGTTTAGCAGATGACTGAAGACATTATTCTACTAAGGACGTCATCTGTGATCAGATTGAATTGGATTCATTTTGTACTCGTTTTCAAAGTGACATTGAACATGGTTTCACTATGTTACACATTAAATACAAATTTCAGACAAAATAGATAAAAACTTTATAAGAATTATATAAATCTTTTACATACGGATGAACAGAGAAAGAGGGAGAAAGAGTAAATGTGCTGCCATGTTTGCTTTCAGATGTTACACACTTAAATGCAGCTCTCTCTCACACCATCACACCCACAACAACACTGTGGTTGTAAAATCCCCACTCGTACTCTGCTGTTTACCAGCTCGGTGTAAAAATGTGGCCTTTCAGAGCCAGGAAGCATACGGGCTTTGTGGGACTTACAAACTGACCCTTATTAACTCCTTTCTCATTATCAATTTAGGCTAAATGTTGTTCCAACTTGTTCGACAAATCCATTTACACTGAAACTACTCTCGGTGTCCTATTGCGTAAGTAATTAAAACACTCCTCCCTTTCGCTAACTTTTAAAGAGCACAGTGCATTTTATGCAGCGTGCAGGCTGTGCACTGGAGCAACCATTTTAAATCTGTGTTCTTCATGCTGAGCAGCTTTTTACCTGATTTCAAATCTTCCTGCAATAAATGTCGATATCGGAAAAATGCTACAACTAATAAACAATCTCAGATAACCAATACCAGGACATGTTTTATTACACCACCACCAACTGATAAAGCTGTCAAATGAGTATTTTCGTTAGATTAGTTTTTAATTAATTCCACTGCTTAAACTGCTGGGTGTAATGGCAAAATCAGCTATGCATAGAACACTGCCTCCACCTGGCAGGCAGGATGGAAAATGCAGGGAAGTATATTTTCTATAAATGATGGCAATGGATTGGTCATGATATATGTAAGCCCACATAAAATACCAGACAAGTCTTGACCTGAAACCCAGATATCTAGGTTTAGACAAAAGTGTTAAGAATATGTAAAAACAAACAAACAAGCAAAAAAAAAAAAAAGATGAACAATTACAATAACATTAATAATAAAGTGTGCAAAACTATAAGACAGAAAATGTCGCACAACTATCAGAAACAGTAATGCATTAAGGATTCAAGGATGCAACTGAGCAGGGTGACTTGTTTTAAAGTAAATAATGTGCATGAATATTTAACATTAAAAGGACAACAGACTCTTTAAACACAGCGAATCAGCGTAGTGCGGAAAACAGATAAGCAATAACAGCAGAAATTGTATTTAAAAGTGAGTAAGACCAGTTTGGAGGAATGTGCGAATACCATCAATGGTGTAAAGATATAGATTTTTTTTGGAGCAGTGATGGTTATAAAGTCTTATAGCCCCTGTTAGGAAGGATCTCCTTTAATGTTCCTTTGCACAATTAGGAACTTGCACAGTCTATCTATCTACTTAGGATGCAGCAGTCTGTCACTGAAGGAGTTCTGTAGCTGAGCAACAGCTTCATGCATGAGGTGGGAGACACTGTCCAATTTTAATCAGAGTCCTTCTGTCTCCCACCACCTGCACCTCCTAACTGAACTAGCCTTCCTCATCTGCTTAGCTAACCATAAAGAAGGAGACATATTACGAAGCAGGGCTAGATGGACACCAACAGACAGTGGTGCCTGGACAAAGCTAAGTATTCATACCAATTCAAGCTACAACCTGTGTTCTATTGGTTTCTTTTGTGAAAGACAAACAAAACATAGCATTTAATTGCAAAGGAGAAATAAAAGCATTTAAGGTTTTAAGATTATTTTTATCCATAAAATCCATTTGGTGTATTAAGCAATTATATTTATCTCCATTTAGTCTGATGCTTTTGAAAAAAATCTATCTATCTATCTATCTATCTATCTAAGTAAATTGGTTGCTAATTACTTACATGAAAAATGCCTTGAGATGATGCTTGTTTTGTTACCTATGAGAAAACATGTATGAACATATGAAAACAGTCTGTGATCATCTTCACTCTTAATTGCCTGCAGCACAAATACCTGCTCAACCCATTCAGGCGTTTCCCTTTATTCATTTTCCTCTGTTCAAACAGAGAACCAAAGGTTTTAGTCTGTGAAAAGACTGAAGTCAAGATTGCTTGGTCAAACGTTCACTTGTAACTTTGAAAAACATATTGAACCGGATCCAAAACAAACATCGTCTCAAGGCATTTTTCAGGACAAATTCCTTCCAGGGATTTGAAAGGAATAAGTGAGGAGGGGCAGACAGTGATGTGTGCACAACAAAGCCCTGTCAAGGTGTCCTGCTGAATGTTTGATGAGCCTCTCTTTAAACACGACAGAGTCAGACTTCATAGCTATAATTTATTTTCAGACATTATGCACGTTACTTTGGAAACCAGCAAACAAGTAAAGTTTTTTTTTTTGTTGTTCAGCAGCTTGAAGAGTCAGCAGTACCACCTCTGAAGAACACATTACATCTACACAGTATATTTCTCTTATTTGGTTGGACCTTTTAGTTTCTTCAGCCTTCTCCCTCTTCCCCCTCCTGGCTTCTCCCCCTCCCTCTTCTCCCTCCCCTCCCCGTCTTCTTGTGGTAGTAGCATTTTGCGAGTTCTGTCACACACCGACAGAACTCGCGGAAGTTCACCTCTCCGTCGTGGTTTTTGTCCAACATCTCCATTGCTTCCTCGATGTCGCCTGCACTGATTTTGTCCTGGAGAGGATGCAAACATAACAGTTATAGCAGCAGCAGGAACAATGAAAATGATGTGCACAAACGGTTGCACATATTTTCTTAATTAAGCTGCTACACCTTTAAGTCGGGGCTCTGGATTTCCTGTTCGAAGAGCTTTTTGAGCTCCTCCTTGTTCAGCTGACATTTCTTGCCACCGTCGTCAGCATACTCCATAAAAATGTCCACAATGTTTGTGATGACCTGATCCATGCGGGCCATTGTGGAGTCTGGACAAAACAAGCATTTAAAGTTGCAAGAAATGTAAGGAAAAAATTTTAAGAACTTAATCTAAGAATATTTGATCATACATGCAAGCATGGGAATAATAAAAGATAATTAAAGGTAAATACTGCAAGATTTAGCAACTTTTTATAATCAACATTAAATAATCGTCATGCTTTTGTTTTGCTGTTGTATTTTTTCTTCTTCATAAAGCTCACCCTGAGTACTCACCTGACAGTCTGCGTCCACCAGGTGAAGAGAGTGTGTCAGCAGCTTGGTCCCAAACTCAGACTGCCGCAGGCTTGAGAGGAAAGACGTTCTCTTAAACAGTGGGGAACGCTGTGTGTGACTCACACGAACACACATGAATGGAAATAGTCACACACACGCACCATGAGTGATTCATGCGTATGGAATACGCCTCACTCCACCCAGGCCAGCATCACAAGCTCTGTCTTTAATGTGTAAAGCACACCCCAGCAGAAACAGGCAAACATTTATGTCTGTGTACAGAAATAACTTACAGGCTTTTTTTTGTTTTGTTTGTTTTCTTTCTTATAGGCAGATCATTTTGAATATATTGCTCATAAACTGCTGCATGAGTTCTGCTACAAACTGAGCTTGATCACTTAAGGCTGGAAAATTCCACTTTTAATGAAAACCAGCTCAGCGTAATCTTGAAGAAATGAATGGAAGCTTGTTGTTTGGGGCTTATATCAATGCAGAACCTCTGTGTGTGCATGCATGTGATGAGTACCTTTCTATCTGATTTAGACCAGGCATTTACTAATAAATCAGGGTGGCGTTTTATTTCAGGCTTGCTGCTTCCAAGAAATTGCAGTTCTGACTGTGATTCTTTGTGCATTGGTCTCTGGTGGTTTTTTTTATTCATTTCCCCGTGATCATTTTCACAAGAAATGGATTGTTGTAACAAGTGATACATCCAGGCCTCAAAAAAGGATCTGAAACTTAAGGTACACTCATTGTGCAAGGTTATTTTTTACGGTGACTTATAGAAGAGCATATCCTTGTCATTTTTCTACTGTTTATTATTACAAAAATTCTGAAAACAATGTGCAATTTTTCATGGACTGCGTTATCTTGGCCAGTCAAAAACATTAAATAAGTTGAAGCTTGTGGCTTTAACATACTCCTATGTGAAAGTAGGGAACAGGAGACTTTGCAGAAAGGTGTATGTGTTTTTGCTGCAAGCAGTCTGCAAACTTACAATTTTGTTGCAATAATAAACAAAAAATGAGAACAGTTCAACACATACACCACTGTCATGGTGATTCTCAAACAACTGTAAACGGATAAACTGACATATGAATAATCATCTGAAGGACGATGCATCGCTCAGCTCCTGTGTCATGTGTTTGCTGGATTTTACTCCTGAGTTTTATGCTCTTTATTCCATGTACAGACTTAAGACCGAAGGCTCCTTCTTTTGTTAGGCTTCTGCACATTTATGACTTTTAAAAACATCCTCTGCATACACGTAGTTAAAGTTTGAGGAAAAGCAAAGCTGTACCCATCGTGACTATTTTAAGGAAATCCGACTGATGGGAAGCATAAAGAAAAGGAGAATGGTTTAATACCTTTTTCAAAAAACTGTAACTCAGAAATATATTAAAAAACATACTTCGTTAAAATATAGCTTTCATGTTACAAAATCTACCATGAATGAGCGTCCTGACTATGCCCTTGAGCATGTATGATCTGAGCCTTTTTACTTTATTCTGCTTGGTGTGACTCATTCTGGTTTTTTCCACTCCTCTATTCCAAGGCAGTGGGCTGGAAGCACTTTTCACTTCAATTTAACCCCCACCAAGTTCCCTCTGTGGATCAGTTCACTCTTAAACCAGGCCGTATTACCTTCACCTATTGTGGACTGATCACATTTCCCTTGCAGGAGAGGGTAAGGAAACTAAGCCTTCATATCATATGTTGCTGAAGACAAAAACATTAAACTTTTTTAGCACCACATTGTCCAGGAGATGCTTTACAGTTTCACTGCTTGAGAGGGACTCCTGCACCTCCTCAGGGTTAAATCCACAACCTGAACATGTAAGAGCTTTTATCTTTATGTGATTCAGAATTTAGGAGTACACTTATCAGTGCAGTAATTTATTTATTATTATTAGTATTATTACTGTTTTTCACAATGTGTTGCTGTTGTTACGCTAGCAAAAATGCATCATGTTTGACTACATACTCATTTCTCCTCAGTGATCCACAGGTTAAATCTCATCTCTCCGTTGACGAGTTCTGGCTGCAGCCAAAAGAGCGGGTCTGTTTTAGATGAGTTAAAGCCTGATTTCATTGGTTTGGGCTTTAGTTTGGGCTGGAGCCATGTCGTGGAGAGTATCGCTTTTTTGTTTGGTGCTCGCTTTATTTAACAGCTCTGGCAACTTATTCAGACTTCGCTGGTGTTTTAAAAGCCCCTGAACCAAATACGAGCGATGCAGGAGAGCTGGAACATAAACCTATTTTTATATGTGGATTACTCAGTTATTACCAGGAAAGGCTGCAGGTTTATATCCAGAGCTGGACCCAGGGAGCATGGGGTCCTAAAACAAATTCAGTTCGGAGCCTCACTTCCTGCTCAGCCTTACAACCCACCTATCATCACACTGTTCACGATTGATTATTGTAACAGGATTCTATAGATAAATATTATTGAGGACCAAAAGTATCGCTAAGCAATTAATTCATAATTGGCTATAAAAAATGAGAGGCAAAACTTAAATAGAACTGTAATAAACTCATTAAATGGATGAAAAAAAATCATCCATCTTGATTCAGATGAGCCAAATCTGGCTCATCTGATAATCAATGATCAAAACTTGAATTCAATAAATGTTAAAATCGTATTGAATTAAATGTATTTAATATTCCCTGTGTTACTTGAAACTACATAAAAACTCACCAACTTTTTAATACATATTTTATCTGTAGTTTTAAAAATGACAATACTGTTGTGTGGTAAACGCTAAATAAAATTTTAATTCACAGGAATGTTTCTAGTTGCTCTTGAAATACATTAAAACAGGAAATGTGAATATTTAACAACATATTATTAAAGCATAACGTGTCTGCTTTTATCTGAAATCTTTTTGTTTAATAAAGCTACTTTTACTTGGGCGTGAGTTTAAAGCCCCTCAGCCTCCAGGTTCTGCTTTACGCCCCTGCCTGTGAGAGGGGCCACCGTCCCACAGGCAGGGGTTGCAATCTTATTGTGGTAAAGGGGTTTGGTGCCTCAGTGACCCTAAGGACAATACAGCAGGAGCTTCAGCTTCGGATGGGACTCCCAGGCTGGACAGGTGTTGGGGGAGAGGCCTGATAAAACGCAACCAACTTTTGCGTTGCTGGACACAGTTTACCCCAATCCGATGAAACTTCCCATCAATAAAACACTACTCAACAATAACAATACATATGCCGGAGCATAATATGTAGGCCTAGGCATGTTCCCTTTACAGTTCTTCCTGCCCCCATAGAACTTGCTGGAGGGACAATTTTGTTTTAAGACTACACAATCAGGTATATAAACCCACTCCCACGAAGGGTGAGTCGTCAGGAAACGCCTTAGGGAATGTCGTCATCCTGCCTGAACATGAATTACATTCCACGTCTGAAACTGAACGATACGGAAACATTACATGACAGCAAATCACACCACTAATTAGATCACAATTCAAGTATACTTTTTTGATCCCAAAGGGAAATAAAATCTAATAACTTCCTGTTATAATTTTATCTTCCCTCAGGACTAGCATTCCTGAAGGACGTTAGTAGTTGAGGGACTAACATCCCTCAACTATCAGCTACCAAAGAAGCAACATGTTTCAAATAGTTGCTTCTTTGGTATTTTCTGGAGAACACTGGTCTGCAACGTGAAGCTTCAAGAGCAAAAACAGACATAAAAGGTGTAGAGGGTGTTTCCAGAAGTAAATGGTAAGTGAAAGAAGGTTCTCCAGTAATCTCCAGTCACTTTCAGACCTAAACCATTACACCAAAACAAAAATTAGAAGCAGGTACTGAAGCACAAATCTTTTTGATGTCCCTCCATGTAAAGACTGTAGAGCAACTTATATAATAAATTGAAATGCATTTTAATTTAACTTCTTACTTGAGGCTTAGAGGTTGAAGAAGCTGATTGGAAATCAAGATTTGAGATGACGGAAATCTCCTGATAGACTCTTTTTTTTTGGCAAGCTTGAACACTTGAAGTGCTAAAAAACAACTTTCTTAGTAGACCATATGTTTCAGCTTATTGCCTTGACCTGTGACATGTGTCATAATTAAAAAATAAATAAAAACAATAAAGTGAGTACAGTCTTTCCTGGAAGTGAAATTGAAGTTGCTTAAGTTGGTGCACAAAAAAAAAAAAAAAAATGCCTGAACAACTTTTAGGAATTACCTGCCATCTAGTGGAGAAAATTAGGTACAAAACACCTTGCTACCAATGCTTTTATTAACTAACATCTGAACTGCTTAGTTTCCACAAAGCCTGTTTGATGGCTCACATTGTAGAGTCAGACATTTTCCAACTTCTTAGAAAATAAATTAATATTAGGTTTTGCAAACAGAAGCTAATTTTATTGTACCACATAGCAAAAGTAGGAGCAGAAAAGCTCTAGATAAATGCAGCACAAGTGGCTAAAAAAAACTGATTACTATTTTAAAAGAAAAACTAATATATTACATAGATCTATTACATAAAGGGTGTAATATTTCAAATGATGAACATAGCCTATATGTAATGAAAACTAAAAATTATGTGTTGCAGAAAGTTGTAATAATTTTAATATATTTTGAATTATAGCATATTAATAGAAGTAATAGAATTAGAGTGGAACCAGCCACAGCGATAACCACAGCCTTAAGAGGACTGTCATGCAAAATCCATTCAAGAAATTAGGAGGGCTTCTAAAGAAGTGGACTGAAGCTGCAGCCAGTGCATCAAGAGTCATCGTGCCCAGATGAATCTTATCTTGAACCAGAAGCACAGCCAGGAAAGTACCAGGAGTACTTTATGCTTCCTTCTGCTGATAAACTTCATGGAGTTGCTGATATCATTTTCTTGCAGGACTTGGCACCTGCCCGTACTGCAAAGGCTGACTTAATGATTTTCCTGTTTTTGGTTGGCCAGGAAACTTCCCTGACCTGAACACCGTAGAGAACCTACAGAGTACTGTCAAGAGGAATCTGAGAGACATCAGACCAAACAATGCAGATGACCTGAAGACAGCTGTCAAAGCAGCCTGGGCTTCCATCACACCTTTGCAAAACCACAGCCTTATCCTCTCTGCCGCGCTGCATAATGAAACCAGCCAATAACTGACTGCATATGAACCTTCTTTTCAGAAGACTGACATATTGGTTGAAAATATCATTTTTTTAAAATGATCCCATGTAACATTTACATAATTTTTGAAACATTGAACTTTGAGTTTTTGTGATTGGCATTCCAAAGGCCTAATCATGAAGATTACAAACAATAAAGGTTTGAAATATTTCACTCCATTTGTATTGAGCTTATCAAAATAAGAGTTTCACTTTCCGAAATGAGTGACAAGAAACATTTAACTTTTTGATGATATTTCATTTCTTGAGCTGTACTCAAAATTAAGCATTTCCTCTAAGCTGCACTTTATACCTTTATTTTGAAAATCCCACCCCCACCACTGTATGGTTCTATTGACAGAAAAAAAATGTCTTTATTTTTACGGTGTAGTTGTCTATGTTTTCTTTTGCATGTTTGGACACACCCATAAACAGCCTAGGTTTAAACGCTAGGCTATTTAAACCTTTGACCAAACATTTTCTGTGAACATGCAAAGTATTTGAGACATGCACAAACGTGCCAAAGAAAGACGATTTTCTTATGTGTTAATATAATCTTTATTTATGTTACCTCTTAAAGTGAAAACATTAGCACACAGTTCAACACCTCTTTATATTTCTTTCTGATCTTGTATTTTGTTGGGGGATGTTCCATTTTCATTGGCAGGAATTTGACTGATTTGGATCGTGTTGGTTTATTTGTCTTTTCTTTTCAATTTATTATCCATTTGTGTTACAATTTCCATTGCTCACACGACGTTAACAACCAAAGAATTAATTGTTATGTTGAAATAATGAAAGTTGTTATAAAGCTGAGGTGTAGACTGAGTATTTGAAAGTACAATATTACACACTAACAGTTAATTATTTAAGCAAGTCTAACAATTTCTTTATCCTATTTTTCAAGGGAGTCCTGTCCAAGACGCAGCAACAAATACAATCCAGAAAAATAAACCGTTTCATCAGGTACGGGTGTCTGTTTCTCCAAGTCTTGTGGCACCATCTTCTGGCCAAAATAAAAACATTTAAACCACAAGATATTCGTCAGGGTTTCCATTCCCTAATAGCTGTAAAATGTAGAAACTGTAATCCAGGTTTCGGTTTAAAGCTTCCTGAGTCGACTCTCTCAGTCTTTGCTGAGCAAAGAATCATCTGCACAGAAAACCTGAACAGCTTTTTGCTTTCGTGGTTCTCAAACTGGGGTAAAAGTTCCCAAAACGTATTTGGGCTACGTTTTGAAATGACACAAGTCATTTACAAGGTGAATTCAAATGAATTACCTGTAATGCTGAGTTTGTTAGAACAAACAGACAATGTGGAAAACTTCAAGAATATTTTACCAATATGTAAAAGCTGCTGGCTACGTAGGATGTTTAGTTTACATTCTGACCTTCTGGGAATTAGGAAAATAAATATTCTTAGTGTTTAATACAGCTAAATCTTATGACATGCAAAAATAGTGGATTTAGCAAGATTTCTTTGGATAACACCTGAGAGGGCCTGCAGAAAAGAATGTCTGTTATCAGGGAGGAACCGCATCATGAATTAACTTTGGCACACAGGCCGTGTCTCAAATGAGCAGGCAGCGAGGAGACATCTCAAGTCATCTCCCTCAGAGAAACACTAAAACTTAAAGACAAACAAACTAACATCACATAATACTAACAATAGTTGCAATTTAATAAGTAGAATACCATTTAGTCAAAATTAACATGACCTGAAGTAGCCTAATTTGTAGTTTTATAGTAAAAACTACATGGAGCCCAAGAAGATGCAGAAGTTCTGTACCACTTTACGTACCAGGCTTCATGTCAATTTAAAATTACTGCACTGATCTGTATTTGTTGGAATTTGCCCGGCAGGAAATAAAATAGGTTTAAGACAGGTTAGCTTTTGGTTGAACTCTGGTAAAAGACTAGAGGCTTTGTTCCAGCCAGGAATTAGGAGTAACATCACATTTCAAAGTGGCATAAGAAGAGCTTGCTCTAAATTGCTCTCCCTTGTCTAGATAGAGAAGCACCACATCCCTGAAATTAAACAGATCTCAGAAGGTAATAAAATTGCCCAAACTGAGTAATTTGAAACTGGGTCTATCCATACAAGGAGAACAACACGCCTTAATCGCATAATTGCATAAATTAAAATAAAGGAAACACCCTTTTAAATAAAAGTAAGGGCCCCAGAAGAACAAATCAGATTTGCTATTTGCAGCCGCATGGCAATCTCCAAAAAACACGTTTTTTTTGCCTCTTTCCTGTCTTTCTTTCTTCTTCTTTGCTATTTGTCTCATGTAAATGAATGTCTGTTTTAGAGTATTTGAAGTGTCTGTGTTGTCAGTGTAATTTTTACACTTTTAAATGTTAAACTCTGAAAATGTATGACGTGGAGCTCTGATTGTTAAGTCTGCGTGGCTTTTGTTTCCACGCATGGCATCATTGAATCCGGGAGCACAAGAGAATATAACGAGCCAGAAGCTAAAGATATTATTCTCTTAATAACCTTCACCATGGTGCAACTTGGTCAGTGAGGATGAACTGTTAATTCAATAGCAACAGAAGCGTTGGCTTCCCTTTTCAACAACAAAACTAAAAATGGCAATATGATTAATGAAAATGATTGAAAAATAATGCAAAACAAACTAATCATGTATTTTTTGCATTTTATCCTAACGCTGTAGTGGATTTACAAAAAGAAGATGTACGGTATAATACTTTTAGAAATGCCAATGCTAGTTAAGCCGTTTTGTTTTAATGTGATCATCAAATCTATGAATGAATGCAGGGATCTATAGAGCCTTAGAGTAGGTGAGAAACCAACTTTCAATAAAGTTAACCAACTGTGACGACCTGTTTGAAATATATGATCAAATATATACAAACTTTTTGCCCATTTTTGTCTTTTATTTTTTAACACATGAATGAAAATGTTTGCAATTGTTTGTAGAATGGTTTGACATGTCTATCAGCACTGTAATACTTGGAAACGTAATATCTGCAGAGGAGTGCCTTTGAGAGCCACTGCTGACGTGTGCTGAACAATGTTCTTTCAGTTTAAAACGAATGAAAGTTTCTTCTTTTTAGCCATCGGGGTTAATCCAGTTCAGTTTATTTATACAGCGCAAATTCACAAAAAATGTCGTCTTGTTATTAAAAAATGGAGTTAAGTTCCGTTTATTATTGAAGTCAGTAAAAAGGTTTTCTGTCTAAGGGAACCCAGCAGGTTGCATCACGTCACTGACTTTGCACCAATTCCTCCCACTGGACAGGCATGTAGCAACAGTGGCTGGCCGACTCCATTGAGTCACGTGTTTTGCAGCAACCCATCAGTGAGAATGCACGTAGCGACAGTGGAGAAAACAAATCCCCTTTAATCGGTCAGAAAAACAAAAAAAAAACCTCTCCACCAGAACCTGCCTCATGGCGAACCGCAATCTGCTGCAATCAACCGGAGGTTTGAGAAAACAAAGCAGAGACTGACTCAGTATTTTCTACGTTAAAGAAAATTAAAATCTTTCTTTCTCAGTGTTCTGATAACATGTTCTGGATTTACATACCCATCTTCCATCTTGCTGTGTTCTGACACAACACACAGAAAAAGCTCCATGGTTTATATGTTTGCTGTTAAAACTCGAACACGCAAGGTTTTTATTGGTCTACTAGAACTTAAGCCTATTGAGCCGTCAATAAGTAAATTTCTGCAGCTTAATAAAGAGCTGCCTCAGCTAAAGATTGAAGAAGGATTTATGTGTAAGATGAGTATCAGATGTGAACTTGTCAAAGCTCCAAGTTCTTTCAAAAGTATTTTTCAGTACTGGGAGAACTTCTCCATCCTAAAACGATAGCATGTGTCATTGCATAAAGTTACAGCAAGATGCAGGCAAAAAAAAAACAACCAAGTAAATAGAGTAATCAAGCAAACAGTGAATATTTTCAAAGGTTACTTTTTAATGTGTCATACAACTCAGAAAAATACTCTTAATCTTAAACAATTCATTGGTCTTTTGCCAGCCCTTCACTTCTTGCCCTTGTTTTCGTGGTGCAAAGCGTAATGCTTTTCACAGGCGATTGTCAGTCCAGCGACGAAGGGAACAAATTCCTCAAAGTCCAGCTCATCGTCCTTGTTCTGGTCCAGATCCTTGATGATGCTCGACACCGTGTCGGGGTTTTTCTGGGTCTGAAACAGAGTCGAGCAGAAAAGCAAGAAGTTACATGCATCCACTGATTCATCATGTTGACAGGTCTTCGCCCTCGTGAGAGACAAAAGAGCCTTACTGTTAAGAAGTTGGGCAACTCTTTCTCAATCAGCTTTTTCAGCTCCTTCTTGCTCAGGGTCGTTTTATTGCCACCTTCCTTGGCGTAACGGTGAAACACCGTGATCAGGGACTCCATGGATTTCTCCAGCTCGGTCATGGCTGCAGCACAGAGATCTGAAAGGAGGGGGGGGGGGGAAACGAGGGGAGTCAAATTTCAGCTTTCTGAACTTATCTGCAGTTCTGTGTCAAAGAGTTCATTTAAAGCTTGAAAACACATTAATCAAACCCATTATAGGAACTTTAAACTTTATCTAGCATGTCTTTAAAGCAGAGTGAGCATCTATATTTAATTTGGCTATGAAAGCGAGGTTGCAATCAGCTCTTAGTGCTTTCCCTAAAACCAACACGCTTCAGTGAGGATGTGGGTGTTGGTTCAACTGGCACTCAAACCAAATTCTTCTGAGCCGACATCATTTCTGGCACATAAAGTTAAACTTTCTTCCATCCGTTCCCCTTCTTCGTTTTGTTTATTCAAGATTATTTAATAGAAAATTAAAGGTGAAAACTAGACAAACAACAAAAGCACTATAAACTGAGACTATTATTACTGTAAGGCTCTACATAAAAGTCTGAAACTACTGGAAGATAAAGGTACCGACATTTTTATGTTTAAATAATCGTAAAAGCCTTACCAGATCGGGATGGAGCAGAAAAGTTGCAGTGCAGAGTGCTTGAGGTTTGTGATAGTTTATACAGGGAGGTACAGTCATCCAGGAAACGCCTAACATGATGAGGGCGAGGGAGGGGATACCGGAGGCAGAGAATGGAAAAATTGCAGGAAGCACCATCCCCGTTCCGTGTTTTTTCCACCCAAATGCGACAGCAGGAATGAAATCTTTAAAGTAACTGACATTTTAATGTACTATGTTACACAGAAAAGAAGATTTTCTCTCTTTATGAAAACCTCTGGAACATTTTCAACAATAGAGAAACCCACAGAAATGTGTTTATCATGCCTGAAGGGAAACAACTTGTACTCTGTTACCTGCACTGAACTATAATTTCCCCTTTGACCTTCTTGAAAGATTGGACCATAATCCTGTGTCCTTTATTTGGTTTTTATGTGATAGACCAACACACAGCTGCTTTTACAATTTACCTCCAAGTTAAAATTTGAGACGTGTGGCATGCTTTTATGCTTTTCACCTTCATTCTGATTCAATACGATAAAATCAAGTCCTCGGTTCTTAATATTTCAAACTAAAAAGCTGGTGTTTTTCATTTTGTTATGGAGAAACCTCACATTCCTGTATCAACCCTGCTGACTCGACCAACACATTCCAAACTGACCAAAATGGTTGAACAAGAAAGTATTCAAAGGCAGAGGATCTCCGACAGTGGGAAGGGCAGGAAACATGTGCAGAGTGGCCACGCATGCAGTAACGTCTAAAGATTAAGACCCGACTCCTGCTACACACCCTCTGAACGTCCCACCCAGCCCTACCCATACACCACACACCCTGTGACAGAAGAACAACACTTTCGTCATTTTTCACAATGTTTAATTACAAAATATGACAAAACAGCAGCTGGAGGTGCTGAGAAGTGAACAGAAAACCTGACGGGTTGTGTTAATCTCTTCATAGCCGCCAGCACCTGGAAAAAGCAGATGAATGGAATGTAGAGAGAGCCGCTTTAAGTTTTACTCTCGGGGGCCTTTCGTTTGACCTTGGGGCACTTTCAATATGTGTGAGAAAAACTGGGGAATTCCAAGAGAACCTACAGAGAATTATTTCTTGAATTATTTTCCCGATTTAAACCTGCAAAAGTAAACATCAGCACCTGATCTATTTATTTTAATTGGCTTCTTTCTTCAGATTTCTTAGTTCTTCCTTTTGCTCTTGCTGGCAGACTTGGCCGGTGTTACAACAGGAACGGGTGCTTGGTAGAGGGCGGCAGATATCTTGTTGATGTAATACAAGGCAAACAGGGAGAATATCAAGCTAAAAATAGGGGAAAAAAAAGGGGCACAAGATTAGGTGGTAACTGATAGAAACATGATATAAAGAAGTAAAACAATTGAGCAGAAAGCCTCTCACCAGGTGGTGACGCAGACCCGATGCACTAAACCAGAGGCAAACAGTGAGAGAAACAGGCACAGAAGAACTGAAAGCAGAACAAAAGAGAAGTGAATTTTGATGTAAATATCAAAGTACATAATTTGTATATAGTTTGTTGTGAATACAGAGAAAGACAGTTTGAACTTAACTCTTATTCAAATGAAGTTTAAACATATCAAAGCCATAAATCACATTAGGAAGGAAAAAAAAAACATAAACCTAGTTCAACTTTAATTCTTTCATCACTTACTCTCTGGGAAAATCTTGGCTTGGAATCCTTTCCCAAACATCAGGTTTTCTAGATTGTTGAATGCCTGGAAATGAAGTTAAGTTGCAACAGCCCCAAGGAATTTGTGCATTCATATGCTCCAAAAAAAAAGAAAAAAAAGAAAGTAAGTTACAGAACCACTGTAAAAATCTGAAATTCACAAAAAGGTGCATTTCAAACGTGCTTTCATCCTAAGGATACAGTGAGGGAGCAGATGAAAAGGACAGAGCCCAGGAACCCTCCGAGGATGGTGAGCCACTCTGTGGATCCCAGCTGTTTACTGAACATCTGCATCCCGGCAAAAACCAGCACTGAGAGCAGACTGGAGAGCACCAGGGAAGTGCCTGTGTTCACCGCTATGAACGACACACAACGGATTAGGAAATAATAGAACTCAAATTCAAACCTTATGCATAAAATGTGTTAAGTGTAGAAGGGGATGAGCCAAAATGTGGAACTTGGGTTCTGATATTATTGTGTGTCGTATCTCAGAGGATGAAGAACACCTGTTGACTGCAACACCTTTCATTGTGCGCGTCCTACATTTAATTTCTCAGTGATCTTTGGTGGAAGGTACAGAGAAATAGCCACAAAAAAAGTGACACAGATTTTTTTCTTGTTAAAAAAAAGACTAAATACTTGGCTACGTCAGTCGTAGAAATATACATACACCTTTTGCTATGATCAACAAAAAAATATGTAATTATTTCCCCCAGTAGTCATTACTGGGGAACATGATTACAGAGTGAAAACACTGTTGGAATTATGTAGATAAACTTCAATGGACTAACGTATAATTAAATTATGCAAAGAAAAGAAACAATGGTAATTTATTAATGCTTCATTCAGCTACAAACAGAGAGCTGTTCTCATGAAATAGATTAATAGATTAGTCTCAGTTAAAACACAGTATATGATCATTTATTTGAATGCATTTATCACTTTAAGGGGAAAAGTAATTTAAAACTGCAGGTTTTCCTCCTCCCTCAGTTATTGACAAAAAGCATAAAAGATAAAACAAACAGCAATGTAGCACAGATTAAAATGAGATTGACCTTATTAAAGCTTTATTAAAACGACTTCCACAAACTAGGAAATGTAATGAGCGAAAGAAAAACACAATGAACGTACAATTACTATTAAAACAAGAAACAGTCAGGGGTACATTAACTGATAACGGTCAATGAAAAAAAACAACAACAAAAAAACAGGTGTTCACACATTTGCTGCTTTATTTTGTTGTAAAGGCAAAATCAGGATTAATAAAAGAGTAGCATTCAGTGTAAAAGGACAGAAAATTTAGGGTTAGCCAACAAAATCTTGTATTTGTTTCTACTTTGCATTATAATATGTAGGAATCCTACATACCAAATTATATTTTAAGACTCAAATTTTCAGAGCTCCATCGTTTTAGCTATTTTTTTAAGTGTAAATACAAAAGTTCATAAGTAACGTATGACGGGAATATCTGCAGTGACCAGACGCTTTTGCCAAGTGCATTTTAAAAAAACAGTCGTCACAATAAAAATCAAATATAGTTTCATTACATCTTAAGTTTAATTTTACTGCTCGTTCTTACGCCACGTCAGTGTTCGCACACAAACGTCTCCGACGTAGCAGCTAGCTTCAAGCAAGGATACAGCTTTGTTCAAAACTAGCATTTGAACAAAGCTGTATCTTTTTACCACAACTCTGTATACACAAAACAGCGCAAACACACACTTTATTTCTTATGCAGAAACGTTGATTAATTAAAATAAACACTGCGGGTTGTTCTATGAGCCATTTAAGTTAGCATAAAATATTAGCATTAGCTAGCTTTACTGTTGCAGCACTCACTAGTTACAAACTTTTGAAAGACTGCACATCTGCTAAACTATTTTGTAGATTAATATCAAATTAAAATACATACCCATGGCTACAGGTTAATTATAAATCCTTGAGATGAAAGAGGAGTGGGAAGATTTACTCTCGCAAAGCCAGATAATTTAACCGGCACTAGGAACTGAAATAATCCGGAATACAAAACAAGACGGACCTGTGGGCGGAGGACTGATTTTGGTCAAACTGCTTTTTAACCTCTTAACTATCACTCTAAACAAAGCTTACATTAGTGAGTGGGTCCATGGCAGTTAAAGGGTTTTAGTATATCAACGCTGCAAAACGTACGCTTGATTTTTCATTACGTTTGATGCATTATAAAACATGGTATTTTTTTGTTAGCCTTATTTCTACACAGAACAATTTAAAGTCCTAAATAAAAAAAGAAAGGTGCATGAATACACCATTCTATGGATTTGAGAACAAAAATATTTAAATATTAAATTATCCAGTTAGAGATTATTAACATATAAAAAGTTGAAAGTTATGACATTATGCATTCCCTCCAAGAAACATAATTTCAATGCATCAGACAGCAGCCTAACTTATCAAAGTTTTAGGCCATGGATGTCTTCCTTCTCCAACACACCTTCATCACATTAATGGGCCATCACTAGGCCTCTGCAGAGCTGATGCGGGAATTCAGCCATTTGATTCAGTAGCGCTGGGGACGAGATGCATCTAAAAGCTGCAAGATAGTCAATCTCAAAGACTACTTAGGCACCCCATCTCCAGGAAATCCTCTCAATACTAAAGTGTTATAAAAAAAATAAATAAAAACAAAAAAATAATAATAATAACAATAAATAAACAGTATACTGAAAGCAGTTGTTTCCAATTTTATTCAAAATATACAAAATATGTACAAAAACAGCTTCTGTAATGTAATCTACTACAGTTTGCTAACAGCAGTGATTTTTAACATGAGTAAAATTCCTTTTTGTCAGACCATTATTCTTTACAACAATTATATATCATCTGCCAACTGCAACTGTTCTTACACTGAAACTTGTCTAATACCACGCTAATGTTACTTTTTCAATGTCACAAGCAATTTTTTTTTTTTCTATAAGGGTTTCTTCTTCAGTCCAACAACTGCTATAAGCAGAAGGATCTCCACGAAGGCCGGTACGACACTGCAAACAAAGACAGGGACATCAATGTAAGGCAAGAGCACTGCAGAACCACTGGGCTTGCATTCATTCAAAATTAGACTCAAAACTGAACCATTAGTTCACTACAACTCAAAGCCACACCAACCTGCAGCAGGCAAATATCACCCAATAAGTCCAGCATTCCCACTTCTCAAACACAAAGAAGGACAAGGACACAGATGCACAGCAATGGGCAGCCAGTGCTTGGGGGAAACATTTGTCAGGGAAAAACTCTCCTTCAATCATACAGCTGACACACTAACCTGCAAATAGCAAGGATCCACCAGTAGATGTCACAATCCCACTGTTCAAATAGAAAGAAAAGTAGAGCCACTGAGGCACTGGCATGGACTCCTGTTGCTATTGTAGACAAAATGTCAAACATAAGCAAGATGATAGTCATGGATCTTAACCTGTTAATAAAATGACTTTGAAAAATGTTTAATGCTGTATTTGTTTTGCTTCATTTCTAAGGAGATGCTTTACTTTATTGTATCCCTGATGGTTCTAGATTAGTCCCACATTTTGACTGGCATCGAACCAATGAGTTTTACTGGACAGGAAATTTAAAAAAGGCGTTCACAAGAAACAAATGGTCACTAATGATCACAAGCTGTGGCAGGTTGAGGGTTGTTGAAAAAAATAGAGCAACTAACAGAAGATACTTTAATCCAGAAATATATTTACTTATGAGTATGAGTTGTATGACTAAAACGAAGATAAAAGCAGATCCAACTATCAGAGTAAAGGATACAAAGAAGGCTTTGGCTGGAGTTAAACATGGACACTCCTGAAAAGAAACCAGTCAGCTCTATTGCAAACAGACCGAGGGTGACTCCTAGCCCCACCACCAACCTAAAAAAAGAGGAGTATATTAAAAGATGTGTATTTAATTGTGTAAAATTTGTTTGTTTAACTTTTACTTACTTTTTGTCCTCAGTGTCATACTGCTCTTGGGTAAAATCCAAAGGTAAACAAGCTTTCACGTTATTTTCCTGCAAGGAAAACATTAAAATAAAAGTATGTTGAATTGACAAATTGCTGAATTGTGCTTTAGTAATAAACTTGCCTTGTCTAAAAGCTAACTAAACATTTCTATTAAAGCAACAACATAACAGAAAAGCATACACAGATTTTTAATTACAAAATTACGTTGTCAATGCCAAAGGGTAATTAAGTAATACTAGATAGTAGTAATTTATATTTTTAAAAACGTATTTAGCAGTTTTGTTTCGTTTTACTGGTAAGATATACATAATATATAGTAAATAAATAAAAACAACAATAACAAAAAGGTTTGTTACTAACCCTTGACCAAAAGATGGTGATAACGATGACAAGGTGAGCTATGAGGGTGAGAAACCGAGCAGGGACAAGACTGCTGACAGCCGACATACTAGCACTGTTGGCTTCAAGTTGTACCGAGTAAAGATGGACAACAGCGAAGCAGTAAACACTTACTAGTGCCCAACAGCCAAAGCTTCAGTTATTAAACACTGTGGAATGCCGCAAAGCTACATTAGCACATTGCTAAAATTAGTAGCTAACATTTAATAAGTAAGTAAATCATTAGTTTAAACTCTTGTTGTTCCAGAAACAATAGCTATATTTGGTTTACATCGCGGAAACATTAAGTTCTGATTAGAATATCCTTCGTTTACAAATGAAGCTAACTTAATTTTTTCGCGTGTTTGCTACGCAGACGCTAACAACAGTTGCTACAACAACCACTTCATGTGTACGCTCGGTATTACTGACCGGACTTAAAACACATATTTAAACGTTCCGGTCTTCTGCGAAATTCTGTTCCCATGTGAAAATCTGTCCCCTGACCCCCTTGTGTCAGAAGCGCGCACTGCAGCCAGAGGGCAGATAAGACCATTTTCACCGAGCTTCTGATCGATTTCTCGGTCAGACGACTCACATAATCATGTCAAAGCTGTAACTTTCAGTTTAATCAACAGCTGCTGTTAAAAACAACAACAACAACAACAACAAAACCCTAATATAAATAAATGAATGAATAAACTTGGTCTTGTGTGGGGTTCTTTGTACACAGGCTTCTGGCAAATCCAGTTCAATACGACACATAACTGGATAAAATGTTTATTTTAATTGCTAATTTTTGATAGCTAAGTTTGAGCAATTATGTTAAATACTTTAAAATATTTCTCAATTATTCTGAGATTTAAGATAACATAGTTCCTCTCTTTTCAAATGAGGAAAAAATTGCTTGTGGATACCATTGGAGAGGGATTAACCAATCATTTTGAGATTGAGGTTGCTCAATCATAACATCACACACAGGTATCCTTGAGAATGTGAAAACATTTGCCCTTTAATTGCCTAAGTTACCTGGAAGGAACAAAATATTTCAGCTGTTTGAAATGATCTGCAGCGCATCATCCATAACATGGGAACAAATTCATTTACCAGCAAGTCTTTATAGCTGTTTTTCTTCCTCTCATTATGAACAATAAGTCCTGTATATTTACATTTGTTTTCCCTTGTCACCTTGGAGAAAAAATTAATTTCATATAAAAAAAATTGAACATTTTAATGTTCTTTACTGAATTGTATGATTATATTGCAGTTTGACACAGATTATTTGAAACTGCAATTTGAACTTCTATGGGTACATTTAACGACATTGATTATTGGAAAAAACAACAACAATTATTTTAATAATTATTTTTAATAAATAATTTTATTATTCAGATTTCTCTTTATTACCTCGACTTACTTATTTTATTGAATTAGTGCATCCACCTCTGCTAAATGATAGTTGAAGCCAGAGCCCTTTAATGCTTCCAACCCCCCAATATCTTTTTCTTACCCCCCCTGCTCCCATTAGTCAGGCCAGTCCCTCCTCACAGACACACGGAGGGACTCGGCGTGTGCAGCACAACATTGTAGCGGTGACGCTCCGTTAAAGGCCTGGACCGTGCATTACCGGCGGAGTAGCCAGGACAACCTGTCGGTGTTTTTTCCTGGAAAACGGGTCGATTTTTACCGCAGAGACGCTTTATTTCGACGCAGCATGGCAGAAGCGGAGTTAGAAACCTTTACCTCAATCATGGACGCGCTAGTTCGCATCAGTGTGAGTGTGAAGCTAATTTCATTAGCGATAGTAGCTACTTGTGCAGTTTAATTACATATTATTACACAGGGCTTTAATACCCTTTCAACCTGTACTTTTAGTTTACCTCTCGAACAGCTGAAAGGACCGAAAGGCTACTGCACAGACGGAATGTGGGGCATTTCTCTTTTTGACATATTTTATTGCTTTTGTATCAAACCAAACGTGAAATCGCTGGTAATTTGTCGGAAACATGGCAACACTGGCAGAACGTTTAGAAAAATCCAAACCCAGCTCCCTACTGGGTTGGTGTTTGATGGTTATAATTTGCTGAATATGTTGGCAAGTAGCATAAAAGGCTCTGGGCCGCACACAGCGAGAAGGAAGGGATGATGCACGTTGTCATAGAAACGGGAAGCTGCGCTTTGTAGCTGCAGTAGCAGAAAAAAGGGATACAGCAGTGCCAGAGAACCTAAATTACCCATACTTGCTGTTTGTAAGCAATCTGTACATTCGATTACCAAACAATTAACAGAGATTTTAAGCCAATTTGCGGCCGGAAGATTAATTTACATGGTGTCATTCCCATAAACTCTCAAAATTTTTTACTTTGCTCCAGAGCCAGCCCGAGGAAAACGTGACGTAAAATTCTTAATTTTCCTTTATTCTATTCTTCCTTTCTCACATCTTACTCTGCTTTCTGTTTGTTCTTCTTTCTCTCCATTTTTTTCTTTCTTTACGCCCTGCCGTTTTTCTTAGTTCTGTTTTATTTATACATGCTTTTTGTTCATGTCCTTCCATC